>NC_058033.1:20556739-20904239 GCF_019176455.1 Solea senegalensis | reverse complement strand
ACTGGTATGGGAGTGGGGTAACGATAGAGGAAGACTATACTATATCTATAAATGAGTGAATTGGCGAAAGTGACCTGTGGTGTAAACTGCGTTGAGAAATCCATACGACTAAAAAAAGCTACTGTCCATTTGTCTTTTCTCCAAATCGCACAAAACTGTCGACACCACACTTGGACCTCATCTCTCTACAAATACACAGTTGCAAACATTTCACACAGAAATGGAAACTGCAAAAAAAAAAAAAAAAGGAGTATTTATGAACACACACAACAACACATAACACAAACAGGAGCAGGGGATAAATGAGCCATCAATCTGCACTCAAAGGCAAGTTTTAACTCCGATAAATCTTTAGTTTCTTTCTTCCTCGGCTGACACGAATACTAGAGGAAAAAAAACAGGGAAACTTGAGCAACATAAAATTGCCTGCAGTAAAATACAGAGAAGGTAGAACAACACAAGTTGAAACAAACAACAAATACCGTGGTGGTGTCTATTTTCAGCCTGGGTTTTATATACACACACACAAACCATTAGGGCGCATGCAAAAATATCTTATAAATACACCAAACAGTAAAGGGCCAGCTTACATCACTGGATTTATTATATGTTATGTTCCTTTAAGGCTTATTTCTTCATAAAGCACAAAAGTAATTTAGCTGATGCTAACATCTCTCGTAACCATGGCAAAGTCTGCTGGCCTGCAGAGAGACGACCTGAGACCGAGACGATCTGATTAGACTTGACTTGCAGCTGGCTTGTAAAAGTTTACTATTTATTCTTGCATTGCAAGGACTGAAAAACTGAATCGATGTTACATCATTTTACCCCTTTTCTACAAACAAACACATGCATGAAAAGCAGTTACAAGCTTAAGAACCGGTCAGTATCTATCCTTTCAGAGCAAGACTTCTGTCTCTCGATCGCTCATGTCCAAACGACAGTGACCCTCTGAATGTGGGTCTCACTGTGTTTCAGTGGCTCTTAATCTTTGTAACCTGCAGGCGGCACAGTGGAATGGCAACAATAAAGGCCAACCGCTGTGTCATCTTCCTGTGTCACCGACTAAATCGTCACCTCCGATGCCAAGGCACCAAAAGACGGAGGTTTTGGCACAGGTGCTCCAACAACAAATCCCTCCCCTCCTTCCATCCTCACGCCATCCTTCTTTCCACCCGTTCCAACTGTGGCTAAAGCTGACACCCACCCAGGACTCCTGTCAGCAGTTCTGGCAGCGATGATCAATGTTCATCGGGGATCAGTGAACAACCGAGACACAGAGCGATGAGGAGAAAAAAACGTGTGGATGGAAGTAAAGAACTGACCAATGATCCATTTTTGGTGCTCGCTATAGGCTGGGAGGGACAGTGCAACCTTGAAAACAGCAGGTGGTGCCTCCTCTGGCAGAGGGAGGGTAATGAGGCATTAGGTTTGGCTGATGGACTTCGTTTGTCCAGCTTACCTACACTTCAGAGGTCTAAACCACCATCATTACGTTTCGTCCGGGACAGATGGAGATCCCGGGTCAACAGTGGCCCCTCAGTGGTGCCAGGACTTACACGGAACTGAACGTAATTCGGCGCCAAACCACTTTAAAACCTCTACAATTGATGGGGCTGTTTTGCCTGTAAGTTAAGAATGATGGAATATGTCGAGGCAAATTCTGAACTTAATGAGTAGAATGTATCAAACCAATGAAGCTTTGCTGCAGTAAAAAAGAAAAGAAAAATCTTATTAGTTGGTATCTCAACTTCTCAGTGAAAGACCAATGAGTGTTTCTGATTCATCAATATAATATTCAAAATAATTGCTTTTTCTACAGTGGACAACACATCTTATGAATGTTATGTTGTCGGCGTTTACATTACATTACATGTCATTTAGCAGACGCTTTTATCCAAAGCGACTTACAATGGAATCAAGTACAATTAGCCAGGGGTGGAATCGAACTTGCGACCATGATGTCTTTGGTACACAAGGTAGGGTCTTAACCACTGAGCCACCCCCCCCAGTTTAAGTTGTTATTGTTAATGTTATTAATCAGTCTTTTGTGTTGCGATAACCTCAGTATTTCCATGTAAGTACAATGTTGTTGTTGTATGTCAAGAAAAAAGTAACAAATTAAAACAATCATTTCTAACACTTCGCTGCATGTGCTGGTCATCAGATTTTGTTTTTTTCTGAAATCTTGTGGAGTCTCACTGACCTACATATTCTCCTTGTCAGTGATTACAAGGCCATCGCTTTAATATGCCTTCCACGGGCCTTTAATAGAGCTCTCCTGTTAAGTTAAGGGGCTCTAATCAGCAATGTCAGTGCTTTAATTGCAGCACACATAAAAGAGAAATACACAGAGCTCTTTTAATTACAGGAAAAAGATAGAGGGCAATTTTCATTTCTGGCTGACAAATTGTGTTTGATTATAGTCTAAATGTCACGTAACGGCACAGGTCAGAGGCTTTTCACCTCCACTTCGCCAGCTATTACTGAAATTTACATGCCGTACACTTTAATTCTGTCTGAAGTTAAAGCACAAAGCAAACAAATAAGATAATAAAAGGGTTTCATGTCAGCACTATCTCATTATGTCATTGTGTCCTCTATTAGAAGGTGGGGTTTGGCCAGGACTTAAAGCTGAAGAGAGACTTCATGTCTTCATGTTGGACCACACACCTTTCCTTGAACATCCCAGTTATTCATGCGGAACTTAGGAAGAACACTGCTCTCTAGATGTGGAATCAACTGCAGGAAACACTTCGATTAGACACGTTTGTATCCTGAGAGCAGTTTAAACACTTTGACGAATACGCTTCTTGTAATAATGTAACCATTTGAAGTGAGAGCCCTGCTCTAAACTGGATTCCGTGGGTAAATAAAGGTTATCTACTACATCAATTCCTGCAGAAGTGTTTTTGCTTTGTTTTCAAACCAACTCTTTGTGAGTTTTGTCTTCTTCAACCATTTTAAGCCACTGTCTCGTCCTTTCCCTCGTCTGTTTTGGATCAATATCTCACTGTAAAAGAAAACCCTGACTGACCAGTGGGGTCATCCTTTGTTACTTTGGTTTCTGACAGCAATTTACAGCCCTACTTACTGCAGTACAGTATTGTCATGAGATAGATAGATAGATAGATAAGATAGATAAGATAGATAGATAAGATAGATAGATAAGATAGATAGATAGATAGATAGATAGATAGATAGATAGATAGATAGATAGATAGATAGATAGATAGATAGATAGATTCAAGGACACATTGATGACAGTATGTCAGTGCATGTGGAAATGATGCCACCATTTTGGCCGTGTGCTTTGGCAAACTGCCGCTCCATCTCAGCAGGGCTGGACGGATATCAGACAGTCGATCGACGGGAGGCGTCACCTGCTGAGAACAGACCAGGTGCAAACTCCACAGTACGACCAATACCTGGAGAGGTTTGTAAAGCACTGCTTAATAATCCATCCCCTCCAGACATGCCAAATATGTGTAAGTAAAAAATAATACATGAGAATTGATGGCACTGGCGGTATCATGTTGCCAGTATTTGGTGAGGTTTTACACACAACAGCTTTAGAATTAAAGAATTTAATGTTATTAATCCCCTTAGGGAAAGTATTCCTCTGCATTTGACCCATCCTAGAATTAGGAGCAGTGGGCTGCCACAGTGAGTAGCGCCCGGGGAGCATTGGGGGTTGGGTACCTTGCTCAGGGGTACCAAGAAGTAATAGCAAGAAATAATTGAGGACAATCAGTCTTAAATGAGAAATGTCATTGGTAGAGATAGAATTATGAGCACAGCACTTTACATAGACGCACCTTGCTTTGTCCGCAGTTGTGCTGTGCATAATAAATACCATACATGTGTGTATGCACACAGGAAAACAAAAAGCTTTTCCACATCCAGTGTTGTGCACTCATCGTGCATCATATTTTAATTGCAATTACAAAAGCCGTGGTAGGCAATAGACTGAAGTGTGCTATCTGTGTACTCGCAGGTGCACACACACACACACACACACACACACACACACACACACACACACACACACACACACACACACGCTGTCTTTCATCCCGCCAAGATGCCAGCAAACAAACCTGTTTACTGACATGACGCAACAAAAATGAAGGTTTTTTTGTTTTTTTTCAAACGCACTGCAGATTTTGGGCATCCTTATATTTCCATAAACACACTATGATAACCTGAAAATGTGCATTGACTATATTCAGTGCAAAGATGTAGATGGGGAGACAAAAGCGCAGTGCCAGAGTCCTTTTGGGAGCATTAACAATGCTGTAAATCAGGCATAAAGAACAACACAGCAGGTCAACACATTTGTTTCCTTGAATCTGTGCCAGTACCAAAGTGATATGAACATCCACGCACTGACATTGAGGGGGTTTCAATGCAACATAGTCGTTTACTTCGTACTCACAACGCCGTGATTGGCCAAGTGCCCTGTGCTTCGATCATGTGTTTGCACTCTGATGGAGTGAGAAAGTAAGATGTGAAAATGCACGCTTTAAAATAAGCCACGGTATATGCTTGATTGATAGCGGCCATGTCCTAGACCTGTACATGACATTGATGGATTAGCCTGCTTTTTTTTTAATGCTTTTTGATGCCAGACACTGAAATCTGCTCCATTTTTTGTTTTTTATGCACCTATTTTTTTCTATTCGACAAATAACATAATTGACATAAAACATGGTGACAGGCTCATTAAGAAAATACAGCATGTACCAAATGTCATGAGTGTTGTCCATGGCACACATACTTAACCAGGAACACTGTGTTCTTGGTGTTGACTGCAGGTTACAATACAAATACCATGTCCAAAGAATAGTTCTTAGCAGGATTTTTCTGTGCAACTCAGCCTTTTGTGATTAAGATTTGTTCCACTATCATAGTGGAGAAAATCTCTTTAATAACTCCTGTGTAGTAATTACAAACTTTTAATTGTATTTTACCTTGTGTGTGTGAGTAGACATGGTTATTTTTTTTTTATTTTTTTTTTTAATTCAGCTGCCAAATTAATCTTTGTTTCTTAGAAATTCCCCATCAACCACCTGCGGATAAATTGCCAATTTGTTTTCGTGAATTTTAATTACAGCGCCCCCATCAGGTCAACGTGGGTGCAGAGCGTCTTAATCATTCAACGCATTACAAAAATGCTAACGTTACCACATGACTATGATGTGTAGTCGCCAAGTTCACAGGTGCTTTAGCCTACATTCAGTACATTCCTGGTAGGATCACGTCTGTTCTCATCTGTCAGGTATAAGTGTAGCTGCTGTGACTCCCACACACAGAGTTCACTTCCACATCATCTGCCTCTGATCCCACCACATCCATGATGATTCGCGTCCACGTTTACAGAGATACAGCGCACACCCATGCTCACCAGTGCGTGGAGTCACAGGCGATGCGAGTGTAGGCTCCAGTGCATAGGCTGCTGTTCTGCTCCGTGCGTCCCCGCTCTCCTCTCCACTCCACCCCGAGGCATTGCACTGGCACCGCGCCTCTCAGTTTATTAAGCCACGCTTCTCGTTTTCCCACAGAGCCCCCGAATGCGTGGAGATCGATGAGTGAGTAAATGTTGGTGCGATCATGCATTTGCAGCACGGAAGCCCCACATTTTTCGTTTGAGACAGAGAGTCACTGGATGCACTAAATTCAGCACCATGGACAGCGTTCATAACCGGCATACTCTGACTCTTTTCTTTCTTTCTTTTCTTTCTTTCTTTCTTTCTTTCTTTCTTTCTTTCTTTCTTTCTTTCTTGCATGACACAACTCATCTACACTACAATAACATGTTTATTAATTATGAATTAAAGTACAAGCTCAAACCAACCACTCTCATCTTGTGAATTGCTTATTTAAGTTTTTTTTTCTGTGTAACAGTGGCCTAATTGCAACGATTCCTTATTCCTCGTGTAAGTTGAATGCTTTAAATACTATGTTTTAGGCTGGGGGGCGGGTTGCCTCCATGTATTTAATTATGAAGCACTTAAATAACACATGTACTTTTACAGTAGATAAACCAGTCCAGACTTGGGAGCAGAGGGGTCAAATGCCTTGCTCAGGGGCTGACGTGCGTTTAAAAGAGCGACACACAACCACGCCCACATTTTCCACCTCGTCCCCGTGGATTCGAACCACCGTCTCATCTTTCCCTGTCATAACATTGCTGCTTCTGAGACACTCACACTTAATACTAAAAAAACCCGGGGAGACACCTGTGTCCACCTTAGTGACTTGTAGACTCGGTTCCCCTTTAAATCCGCCAGGCTGGGTTCAACCTCCTCAGCCACTATACCATCAGCAGCGGCAGCGCAGCAGCGGCAGCGCTGCTTCTTGATGTTGTTGTCGGGAATACGCATGCGCCCGGCATTGGAATTACTGCACTGGAAAGAATAAGTTGGACACCGTCGGTCCTCACTAAAAGAAAAAGGCACACAACTTAAGTATGGCGGTGTTCAGAAGAAGGAGAATGAGGTGTTTATGCGTCTGGTTGTTCCCCCTCTTAGTTGCCGTGGTGTGCGCCCAGAGGTAAGTGGAATGGTCGCAGGAGGCTCCACTCATTCTACTAAGTGTGGTAATGTAACAGACGGCATTGGAAATACTAAGACACTTCATGTGTTCAAGAATATCTCGTATTTAAATCTGATGTCTCCTCTTTTCTCTCCCTCAGTGCCGGTGTCAGTGACCCTAGCAATATGTCTTTGGTTAAAGAAACGGTGGATAGACTGTTGAAAGGTTATGACATACGACTGAGGCCAGATTTCGGAGGTAAATGAACTCGTATTATCTCTCAGCTGTGTTCAAGTTTGCGCTTTGTCAGCCTGTGTAATAGCGCCGGTGCGTAAATGACCACGACAATCGCCGGATAAGTCAATTAGGTTCGCTGTTTCGGGGGGGGAAAGTAAAAGAGACAGCTCATTTCGGCATCTGCAGGTGCCACAATCTGACAGAGTGTGATACAGTCGAGGCACAATGTGTCAAATCAGCCCAGAATAGCGACATTAGGAGGGGACACATTCTAGGATGAACGTGGATGATTAAATACTCAACAGCTCATTTATTTGAATGAAAAAATCACCGCACTAGAAATGTGTGGCTGTCAAGTCCTGATCCACGTCTGATGGGATTTTAAGACAAATTGATGCCCAAATTATTTATTCTCTTTAGGCTCAATTTCAGGGGCTTTTACTGCGAGAGACATACGTTAAACGCCAGATTAGATCATTCAGCAACTTTTAGGGGGAATTACCTGCACTTTCACCACTGATCGTCGCATCTAATCCCACCCGAGATTGAGCTTGTAAACTATTATTGGGCTGACAACAGCTTCTGTCACACGCACACTAAAGGCTCTACTGTGTCTCTGTTGCTTACAGTTGTTGTTGTTTTCTGTCCCAGGTGCTCCGGTTGGAGTGGGGATGAATATAGACATTGCCAGCATAGACATGGTATCAGAAGTAAATATGGTAAGTCAGCTATTATCACATGTTTTTTCTTTTGTTTCTTTTGACAAAAACTGCCCAGAAATGACCCCTTGTGTGTAACATACTAGGGGAAATACCCTCAACCATTGGGGGAACCCCTCTTAATGCTAGTCTCTGCCTGTGTGTGTGTGTGTGTGTGTGTGTTTGCCCCTCATCATCATTCTCACAGACTAGAGCACTTCAAAGTCAATGTTTTTATATTGTTATTTTGGTTCAGGGTTGGGATTTTTGGATTGATTGCCATGCAAATGTACATTTTTATTTATAATAAGATGATGGCGCATCAGTGTAAATCACAAAATCAACACTGGATGGGGATAATACAAGTCAAATGGAATCATTTTAAATGCTTTAAAGGGAATTCCGAGGCTCATATTGTGAGGATATTATGCTGCTTCATGAGAAATGTTTTACATGTGGTCGTCAAACGCCAGTGTCTAAGTGCTTTCGTGACAAAGGGAGAACTTGAGAGCTGTGGATGTGAGGAGAGGAGAGCGATGGCTTTGCTTCATACAAGTGCACCTCCTAGTGATACAATGTTGGAATTGCACCGCAGTTGATGCTTTTGCTTTATCTTAATGGAGGGTGAATCTTTACACTTTCCATGCATTTGGCAAACGGAGCAAAGATGTGTGAGACTGTGTTTATCCTGATAGTCTTTCTTTCTTTCTTTCTGTGGTTGCAACACTGTTCAGCTTAATACAGATGTGCCCCGCTTTTGTTTTGGTTGTTCTATGATTATATCAGTTGCTGTATGATGTGTGTGAGTCATGTTTTGATTCCAGGGAACGATTGCATGCTGGGATGTGCTCGGCGGCAGCACTCATAGGTGTGTTACTCAAGTTGTTATCGAGGTGCTCTGCAGAATATGTTGATGAGTGGAGATGAGAAAACAGATTATGTCATGGCTTTTTTTCCCCTCTGCACTCACAGACTCACTGCAGGTTCACAGAGATCTTCACAGTGGCTTTGAATTCGTAGTTTCTGATTTCCCGCGTGGCCTTACAGTATGTTTTGTGTACAGTGTGCATATAATTATTTGCAATCATTGCATAAAATGTGATTTCTATTTAAGGCGAAAGAACAGAATGAATACGAGCAATTGAATTATATTAATGTGTAGGTTTTCTTATGCAGTTCCTTGTTATAGTAAAGTGTGTATTTGGACAGAGTGAAGTTCAAAGCACTGTGCAAATACAGTGCAAAGTACGTGTATGTCTTACAACTAAGCCAACTCATTCAGAATGGACAATTTTTCCTCACTATTATCCTCCATGATGAAACTGTGTATTCATCATACTCACACACTCCCACATACATGGCCAAACAAAAGGAAGAAAGAAAAATCTCCATCCAAACACACAAAACCAGTGTTGCGCGGCTTCTTTGATCGTCCCCGTCCCTTTGTGCGGTTTGGCCCACACTAAACACCCTCCAATGTGAAAGGGGGGTCGCTGCCACCTGACCCATTGGAGTGTCGTGAAAAGAAGAGGCCACATGTGTTCCTAATGGTTTCAGCATCTTTGATCTGCTCCCCTCTTCCTATAAATGTAACCACTTTTCAGGATAGCAGCTGGTGTAGAAGCACTTTCCTTTCTTCCATTTCCTCTCCCCCATCTGGCTCTCTGTCTGCCACTTATTTTGGTGTGAGGATAGAGCCACCCTGTGTACTTCCTTTAGAGAAAAGCGAGGGCACATGGTTGAGGATAATGGAGAGATGTCATTGAGGAATGCGCCCTAACGGTGGCCTATTAGTCATTAGGATGGAGCGGTGCACCCACGCTCTTTTTTATTAAAAATATAGTTTGCTGTCACTCTCTGCACTTAAGGCTCCGTAGTGCAAGTCGTACAACTGGTGACCTGTCCAGGGTGTACCCTGCCTTTGGCCCTACATCAGCACCCCTTGTGACCCTCATGTGGACGATAAAGTGGTAGAAGATGGTTGGATGTCACTAACAGAAGGGTCATTAAAACAGAAAACCAACCAAGAAACAATGGAGACCTTTTACTCACTGTAGATGAGTCACTAAACTATGTGTGCAAGCCTTCGTGAGTAGGCTTTACATCTTTCTGTACACAGCACTGAAGTCTAAGACCTTAGCCTAAAGCACTACTCTACCCTTTCTGAGTTAAAGGCTACAGCTTAGTAGTTAGTAAGTCATGACTATTTACGTCGTCATTAGTCATATAATGAGTAGGGAACCTTGCAACATTACATGTCACTTAGACCCGGAGCCAAATGTGCAATCAGGAGGCAGAGGCTGGTGATGGTCATTACACTGCATTCCCATGAAAGGTCGCTTGTTCCTGGGTGTCAGAGCCAACGTTCCGTAAGCCTCGCAGGTCGAAAAGGGGACGGAATATGATTGTGGAAGACCTCGAGGCCAAATCTTTCACCTCTGTGTATGAGACACACACACGGAAGTCTGACTAACAAGTTACCGCGCAGAAAGCCAGCAGTGGTGCTGCTATTGGAGGGAAGGTCATGTAGCCTGTGCTGTTGAGGGTTCATTCTGCATAACTCATACAGAGGTGGACACACACACGCTGCTGAATACCAATGTTATGGTCGACAGTCACCTGAAGCTTTACATCAAGTTATGGTAAAAGGAAGAGTGGAAAATACTGTATAATATAGGCAGTAGACACGTTGGTCGATTTTTCTTTTTAATCTTATCTATTATCTTTAGTGTAATTTGTGCACTGCTGCTTAAGTCTGGATATTTGCTTCTGCTTGAGCTCCTGAGCACTTGAACCCTAAGCCAATAGTTTCCACAAAGGGAGAATGACTTGTTTGAGGATGAACTAAAGATCTTATTCTCTTTAAAAAGGCAGAAATGACATTACTGATGCACAGAAAGAAGGTCAAGAGGGAGCTTATCGATTGTTAGAGAAGGATTGTAGACCCCCACCACCCCATTTTAGTTCCCAGATATTATCACCTCTCAGCATAAGAAGTACCGGATGGGATGTCCGCTATAAATGCATCAAGACTGCATTAAAAACAAGGCCTGTGCACCACATTATACGAACGTGAGACATCATAATGGGTGTTGGCTGGAAGTCAAGGAACAATTGCTTGCCATAGACGAAGGAGAAAAAAAAGTTGTGGAAGCAATTACAGGGTGTTGCGTAATATCTTTATGCCGACCTGAGAGCTTTAGAATCATATTATGTCTGCGTCTGTGATTGTGTTAAAATGATTTTAACAGCTGCCTTCAATATTCCGTTCTCCATGTGGGCAAAATGCATTTGGATGTTAACGCGAGTCAGTCGGCTGAGATGCTTAAACAATTAACGCTCGGTTTCATAATGGCGACGATGAGGAGAAACATCACCATAATGAATCCAAACTCATGACATTTTGTGTGGAGAATACATCGAGACAATTGCCTCTCTCGTAATTGCATATTCGCTGTTGTCATTCACCGACGTTATGGATATGGATAGATCACTGCACTCTTGTTCGGTCCTGACATGATCACCAAACGTATGAAGCAATGTATGAAGATTCAGACTGAAACACATCTTAATCGCGGGGATAAATAAATAAATTCATCAATAAAGACAAAATGTGCTCAACGTAAGTAAATTGTGGGACTTTATGAAGACGCTTCGGCCTCTTTATCCCCGTGTAAAGCTAACCCGCGCCATATTTATAACTTATGACATGCTAATGAGCAAACGGAGAGTGACGGCAGCCTGCGGATGCAATCACGGCTAAAGTATTTAGTAGACAAGTACAGTTTAAGATTTTAATGTTACAAGGTCCCAAGAGCTGTGGGAAGTATTGTGTTTTGGATAATGTGCAGCCCGCTGGTTAATTATGAAGATAAAAATTGTCGAGTGTGCTGTAATGGCAAAAAGTACAGCCCTAGAAATGACGACATTTACATTTTTTTGTGCCTGAAAGTCCTTTGACTGAAAAAAAGTCCCCTTGCACGTTGTACAGATGAGCATACTTGTACTCTGAGGGTGTCTCTGGAGCACATGTACTCTTGAGGTGTAATTTTTATTCCCTGTCTTGGTTTCTCTTAAACTGGTCGGCGTCCAAGTAAGTAGCTGTTCACATTATGTAACGGGCAGAACGAGCCCGACAATGGTTCAGTATTTGACTTGCATGGTGTAATGGAGAAAGCTCTAGTGTACAATTTCATCTTTGAATAAAAGTAGCCTCCACCAGCAAAGACACTGAGTTGTTACATGAGCTGACTCATCTGACTCATCTTCTGAGGCAATTTCATTACTGAGTCCCCTTTCGTGAGCACTCACGCGTACAGATGTTAGTTAGTTACGTGGAGCATTTCGGCTGCTTTTTTTCCCATTACTATGTTAAAACACAGGCTATACGAATGAGCAATATAGATATATCATATCCATTTTTCAGCACAACCGAGGCAATATGATGACTTCTCTTTTTCATTTTCACCAACTGCACAAAACAAACTCAAGCAAAAAGTATTCAAAATGTTTAAAATTGGATTGGATTTGTGAAATATGGAAGTTCAAAGTTCACTTGGCTCATTTTTATGAACAAAACGAAAAAAAAAAATGGTGTAATTTTGTGACTGCTGCGCCACTGTTGCTAATTTGAATCACTACAAAACATGCGATATAAAATGAATCATAACTGTGCATGTGCAACACAGATCTGCGCTGCATGAGAACTAAGGGAAATCACTTCTCACATTTAGAACGTTGGATTCCATTCATTTAAGCCAGTTGTAATCCCAGTTAAGTTAATTTGTGTATACAGCTTTCATTCTTTACCTAGATGAACACATATTTCTGTTTATTCAAGCCTTTTTTTTTACGCCCCCTGACTTCATCTCTCTCACTTGAAGCGCTCGACGGTGACCTCCAACAGATGATGCAAGCAAAGAGAAAGACATTGAAGCTGTACACCTTAAATAAATAAATAAAATATAAGAACAATGAGCAGTGGAAAATCCTTGAGGGGTGGTGGTGGTGGTGGCCGTGCTCCATCTTGCATTATTAAGTCTGGTAGGTTTAGGTACATACAGCACGCCTCCCTATGGCATTTTAATAATCCATTTAGATTACACCACACTCAAGTGCCACTTGAATGCCGCATTACAAACATTAAGTGGGCCGGCTGTACACTGAAAAGAGGCCTTTAATGCCACCGGTGAATATACATAACGTATAGGTAGGTGTTTGCTCATTAGCACAACTAATTCAACTATGATGTAAATGAATAGAAATAATGGAACCCAAGGTGTTGCTTGTGTGGTTGGGAAGATTAGCAGAAAATAGACTAAGGACATGAAATAAATCTCTTTATACAGGAGGAAGACGTGCAAATAAAAGTAAAGACATTATGAAATTGAATATGTGAGAGCAAAATAATGGCCTCAAATAATGGTCAATAGATGTTTTAAGGCAGGAATCTCTAGAATTAAGCTATGCATCAGTATAAGTGAGTTTAGTTTGTAACACATAACGTTTGGTATAGTGTGTGTGGTGTTGTATATACTGCACATGTTAACACAGTGGTAAAATGTCATTTTCACCTGTTTTGTTGCCGTGAACTGAGAAAAAAAAAAAGTGAAATCTCTTCGATCTTCTAGAAGAACTGCGGAGAATCTGTGTCACGGCTGCTAATTGAAAAAAAACAAGACATTCTGTGACGCAGATGTGCCGCTCGCGCATCCAGTGAGGCCCCAGCCTAACAGTTGGCGACAAAGTCACTGAGCGATGACAGACAAATCGAAAAAAACTGTGACAACAAGCGGTGAATCCAGATGCATTCAGACGGTGAGTGAGAACAGAACCAAAACGCAAATAATACGGCAATTAGACCACAATGACAACATGCACCGACTGTACTGAAGCGAAAGAGGCTCGTGTGGTTGAGGCGGCGACCGTCTTTGGTGTCGAGCAAGAAAAACACTATGGATGGCAAAATCTGACGTGGGTTATTATTCAGAACACACTGAGAGTAGTGAGAGCAAGTAGAGGCAGAGAGGGAAGGAGAGGTAAATGGAGCAGCTGTCGCCATGACAAGATTATCAAAGGTTGTTTTGTGCAGTCAACATCTCATAAGCCGTGTGGACAAAGATGTGTGTGTGTGTGTGTAAATGGCGACTAAAGCAGACACCGAGCCTGGAAATGTGCTTGAAACAGACTTCAGATATTTAATTAGCTACGAAGTTATGCAATCACAATTACATGTGGTAAACCGTACCTACAAGCATGTTGTTTTTGTTATGATCATTTGCACTCGCTGTTGCCTTTGGTGTCTTGTGATAGTTCATTCCACTCCAAATATTACTTCTGTGACTCTACTGCACCAAAGACGCGCCGCTTGGATCATTATTATATCTTGCAGATGCTCCTTATGATTAATAATGACACACACACGCGCGCGTAAAGCACCAAAGACACACCGCTGAGGTCGTTATTAATCTTACAGATGCACCTTATTGTACAATTAGTAACACAGCTCTAAATGTCAGGGGGGGGAAGGCGTGAAATCAATTCCCCCAGGTTAAACAAGCTCTCCAGTTAGGCATCTGACTCACTGTTGCCTGTGACAGTGAATGATGGAGTGGATGCTGAGCCATCAGACAGTAGACCGCTTCCCCGCAGCTGTAGGTCTAACTCTTAAACAGCAGCATCTTGTTTCCTTGTTGGTGGTTGGAGGACGGGTAATTGATGCCATATTGCCGTGGTTCCATTTCAGAGTAATGATTATCACACCTGTCCTGTGAAAGCGGATGTTACTCTCTCCTGTTACATCCACTCCCTCTGTTTCCTGCCTCAGTCGCTGTCTCTCCCTCTCACACACTCTCTCCTGTTACATGCACAGTAACATAAGGGTGGGGGCGCTGTTTCAGGAGGAATCTCTCGGTTTGTTGACATGTCACCACTCATGCTCACATTCGAATGTTTCGATGTTTTGGGTTTTTCATTTAATTGGGAACCAAGAGAGAACGGAAGGGACACTCTGGTATTCCCTATAACTCATGTATTTAGACTCATACTCCAAGTTATTCTAGGAAATAAGACTATTGTGTAAGTATTTGATGTTCCAAATGACCAAAGCATGATCCTGTTTCACGTACTTTGTGTTTTTAGAAACATTTTAGTGGAGTGTTTGAGTTCATATTAAGCACATCTGTTTCATGTTCTGCAAAGAGTGTTGTTGTATACACACATATGTGAAATCTCTGTGCTCTGACAGGTCATATTACACTTTAAAACTACCACTTGGCTGCTTAACGACTGGTCATGAGGGATATACAGTGTACTAGTGCATATTAACGTATTCATTATGCCCTTTATTAAGCACAATAAGTCGTCTTTCGTATATTACAAAATAAAAATGCCAGCATCCTTGTGTAGAGTGGATAACACTCATCACTGTGTCACACCTATTTTTAGAATTGTTAATCAAGGTAACATGTTCAGACTGTAATACTCGCACAGAGTGTGAGTGGAGTGAGATTGCTTCACTTCAGCTCGTCCACATGCGCTAACCTGACTGAGGTCAAGAGCATACCGTGTGTGTGTGTGTGTGTGTGTATGGTATCACTTTTCTGTATAAACATCACAAAAATATCTGTATCCATCTGCAATTTTGGTATTAACTAAGATGGAGCTTGAGTCTAAACTGGTATAGTAGTAATCGTCCAGCAGAACAATTCAATTCCATAATGTTATAATGATAATGCTAACCAGAAAGGCTTGTAAACTTGTTTTCACTTTGTGTTTTTATTGTCAGGCAACTGTATAATTATTAAACTATTATCCAGTTGTTATTTGATCAATATAATAGTGCATTTATACAGAAAGTGACACAGTCATTTTATATACGTCCCAATTGAATGTATTCGGACTAGTAACAAAGTTAAATTTTTTTCATTACATTTTGAGTAACCGATGTGAAAATCTTTTAAACTATATAAAACATTTTCTGACAAAGGTGCCGATGTCTTGTAATTGGTCATGTGGGTCACAGTGATTTGTCTCACGTCTGGCACCAACACAGATTTCACAGTGTGAGGAAACTCATACCGCCAGCTGTCAACGGAGCATAGGGCTGGATTTTTGCTTTATCACAGCTTGTCAAAACACAAGAACTTGATAATGGCCAAACAGGAGAGGCGGCGGGTGTGGATCGGTTTTCACAGTAGCTGAACATGAAACTGAAAGCTGATAATGGGATAGTGTTGAGAGGAATAATGCAGCGCCGGCTCCAGCTTTGAGGGATTTGACTTCCTTCAGCCGTCTGAACGTTTGCATGTACATGGAACGACGGCACATTTTAACAGTGCTCACTGATGTGAGCCGGATTTCGACGAATAACAGTTGAAATAAATGCATTTGTGTTTCAGCGCAACATAACAAGTTGTTGTGTTGCTGTTGTTTTCGGATTTTAAGGGCTTAGATTATTCTTCATGGCCTTTTGATTCCATGAAGTGGCACGGTTGGGAAATGAGGCTGTCGAAAATATTGAGTTTATAACATCTGCGGTGATGCTAAGGCTAATATACCAGCGTTATACCCCAGATTCCATCTATTTTAATCATCCGGTATTACAACTGTCAGCTGCAGGGAACGTATCCAAGCAAACAGATAAAAAGAAACTGATATGAGATACGAGTCAGGAATGAGAAAGTTTAGAAACGCTTTGCTTCTCGATGCTGTAAACTTTCACCCAACATTGCTTAGAAATAGTTGTGCAACCTTTTGCATTTGGCTGTGTGATAATATTCCACACGGTGATGCATGCCAGATTACTCTATATACTCTACATATATATACTCTGTATTAGTAAAGGTAACTGATGTTTTTATCCGTATTTCCGCACAATGAAAATAAGCAAATTTGGGACCAGAGGTTGTTTTTCTTTTCTAGTTTTGGTAGTAAAATGAAAAACATGCTCCGTCTATGAAGAGATGTCATTTAGAGTGAAATGAGAGAAGCAACTCACTAGAAAAAATATAACACTTTACAGATTATTGTTATGTTTTAGTTGAGAAATGCATTTTCCTTTTTATTACTATGAATATTCTAGCTTGTTTATGCTCACATTAAGTTATTATTACTTGTCATTGCACGTGTGAAACTGAATCTTTTGTGCCGGTTAAACATGTTTGGCACGGATCTGTGCCGCAGACGCACCCATGATAAATTGCCGTGGGATTAATACACAACTCCTTATATGGACACCCTGGTGTGTGTGTGTGTGTGTGTGTTTATAGGTCACATTATTTGCTTTAAAAATGCATTGTTGTTCATTTTTCTTATGTGTTGTTGAGTCAAAGCTATGATTCATTTTATATCTCATTTTTAGCAGTGATTCAAAGTAGCAACAGCGGTGCAGAAGTCAGAAAATTTGACTGTTTTTCTTTCATTTTTGTTCAGAAAAAAGTAATATTTTAAACATTTTGAGTACTTTTTGCTCAGGTGTGCCTATATAGTTGGTGAACATACAGATTGCCTAGGTTGTGCTGAAAAAAAACGATATAAGATGCTCTATATTGCACATTCTTATAAACAAAAGTAGCCAAAATCTGTGTTTTTCAGCTTACAGTGCAATCTGTGCATGTGGAGGTGAATGTGACAATCATTCTTGGTGAGAGTAAATTTGATTTATTAATTTAGTTAATATCATGTTTCCAAGAATATCTGTGTCATACTGAAGAATGGTTTAAATGGCTTTATGTTGCTTCCATTGATACATTCTTCTTTGTTTTGTTTTCACGAGGTCATGTTATAAGACATCTCACACACGCACACACACACACACATGTGCACACCCTCCTCAAGCACCCTGCATCTCCTGTAGGTCAGTCCCACTGTGAGGAGATATTGCTTTCTTCAAGTGTGTCCTTGCTCAAGGAGCTACTGTATTCAGGCTGTCAACAATCTGGTCTCATACAACTCAGTGCACGTGCAAAGGAAAAAGCCATAAACCAGGCGACGCCGACGCCCCGTCCAAAAACTGAATCTGTGGTTTAGATAATGCCGTTGATAACCAGTTTTGTGTACTCGCCGTATATTTGCGATCGATCCACACATGTCTATATATTGCATTATCTCATTGTTGACAATGTGAGTGTGTGTGCTTCTTGGTACTCTGTTTGAATAGCAATCAGCTTCTTCCTCAGTTCCCCTGTCCCTACATAATGCATGAGATGTGGGACTGCTCCAGTCGATTGGGCGTATTCTTATGTGTTGTGTATGGGAAGACGACGAAGGACGACTGTCCATAAGCACCCTGAAGCAGAATTGAATTGAACACACACACAAACACACCGTGGAAACACGAGTGGGACAAATGATGAGGACAGGGACAAGCTAAATGTTGCTCTCCTCTCTTCGTGACTGACGGCTGAGATTGAAGCCTCCGTCAACTTTCCTCAGTCTTCCAGTGGGACTCAAAAAGCAACCTAATAACCTGTGTCCTGCTCTGCCTTCTCTTCGCCTCCCCATCAACCCCCCAACACCACCCCTTTTTTGAATTGCCACTCAACTCTACTCCTCTCCGGGGACACAAAGGGGGCCTGCAGATGCTCCAATCGACTCTAATAAATTGTATGTAGTCAGTTAAGCTGCACAACTGCCAACTGCCAAAGCTGTGAACCTCTGCTTGGGGAGAGAGGAGGGGAAAAAAAAAAGGGTTCCTCTAAATTTGATTCAACTTCAATGGGGGAGGTTTCTTGAAAGCTATGTCCAGGCCAGAGTAAATGATGAGTAGGAAAGAGAGAGCGAAGACCCGAGACAGTGAACAGTGAGGTTAGAGAAAGCACAAGTAAACAAAGTCTCTTTGTTAATGAAATCCGTCATCTTGTTCCAAACATGTCATGAATAAATGCTCTTATTAGAGTAAACATAAAAAAGGAGCATGGCTCAGAGTAATGCACTCAAAATTCAATTTTAAAATGACGACACAAAAGATTGCACAAACTCATTGTGCAGCACTTTTGAGGCTTTTATGAAATTAAGCAAAAACTAATTCAAATTATTATTATTATATTATAAATTGTCATCTGGGCGACGGTAGCTCAGTGGTAGAGCGAGTTGCCTTTCAAGTCTACATGCCGATGTGTCCTTAACCCCACGCTGCTCCTGAAGGCTGTGCCGACAGCGTGTGAACGGGTATGAAACATGAGTGATGAGGAAATGCACTGCACATACTGTAGATGGCCTGTATGAAAGTGTGAGTGAATGGGTGAATGGTAAAACTGTAGCGTAAAAGCAGCGTTGAGTGGTCATCAAGACTCGAAAAGTAAAAACATACCATTTATCATGGTAATCTGTCGACTGTGTCAAAAACGTTGAATACCAATATTATTTATTATGGAGCAAATGGGCCAAATGAAACCCCGCAGCAGCCACTGTATGTGTTCCTGTTGTCTATTTACTACACACGGTGCACAAGCTGTTCCAGATACAGAGCTGAATCCTGAGGACTCCACACACATACGACATCTCCAGAGACGGGAGAATTTGTGTCACTCAGCTCCGTGGGGGATCGGCATGTTTATTATTAGACCGCTTTGGCAAAATCTGTGCCCCCTGTGCCAGGTTCCTCACGTCCTGACGCTCGTGGCATTCGGACCATGTGAGGCAGGAAATTGAAAGCCACTTGTTGTTGGAGGGCTTTCTGGAGGAACTGAGGTGACAGAGTGCAGTATGAACATATGGTTGAGCGGCGGTGAGATCACATTTCCTCCCTATACTGACGGCACTACGAAAAGAGGAGATGGAGGTGGGTGAGGATTCAGTGACAGGCTTTAATCCCACTTTTCAAGGTCACAACACTGTATAAATATTGTAAGGCAACAAATACCTCATTCTCATTTGACCCCCAATATCCTGTCCAACTAATATGAATTAGTTGATGGGATGTCTTCTCTTATACGCAAGTGCAAAAAAAAATGCCAATTTGTGGAATGAATTGTTCCAAGCAAACTACGAGTAGGATACATTTAAATCAAAAATATTTGATGGATGCTTCAGGACCAGTCTTGCACTTCAGAGACTGATCCAACATCTGTCATGTTCTCAGGACGTCTCCCTTGGCCGGTTCTGTTTAGTGGTTAATGATCAAAGCCATTCACACACTCCTGCAGTGGGTTCAAATATCACTGTTTTCTAATACGTGCAACAGGAGCGCCATGGGGATTGAGAGGGTGGATAAAAGAGGGGACGGATGGGGCCAGATGAGGAAAGAGGGATAAAAGAGGTCACTGCGGGTGCTGAAATCAGAGGCTTGAGGATAACAGCAATTTGCATCACTGTTACATTGAGTATACCGATGCCTTTCAGTCGCCCCCTCCCCATAATATCACAAACCCCACATCACCCAATCCCCCGCGCCTCCTTTCTCAGTAAACTCAAAAAACTGACAATCAAAAAGATCGATAACCAACACTCACTGTTAGTATTGAAGCCTCTGTTCTTCTCCTCCTCCTCCTCATCATCATCCCAGTTCTGCACCAGTCGTGCCATGTCACTAACTTTTCTTACTCTTCTCCTCAACGTCATACTATTCTAATAATAATAATAATAATAATAATAATAATAATAATAATAATAATAATAATAACTTAGATTTCTAAAGCACATTTCAAGCAACCCAAGGTTGCTGTACAAGTAGAAAAACCGAAAAAAGACGGATCCAAACACTAACAAAGAAACGATGACAAGTGTCACAAACAGTCGCATATTAACAAACACATACAGTATTTACACATCCAATAGACAATGGAGTAACATTGGCATTGTTCTTGTTCTTGGTTTTGAATAACGTTGTGCTAATGGCAAAAAAAAGCCACCATGGGAGTTAATGGGAACTAAAACTAAAACTGAAACTGAGCTAAAAAGCACCATAAAGCGCCATTTAGAGCTCTGGGGTGATGAAGAATTTGGCGATAATGAGCTTTTTCACTTTCAGAAGCACCTTTTATATTATAGTGATTTGATCCATGCAAATAAAAACTATGAAGTCACCCACTTAAACTTGCTTTTATGCCTTAAGTATATAATTTGGCAAATCCTGTTTTTTTGTCTAGTTCAGTGAAATTTAGAAAGTGGATAGTGGGATTATTTAGGTTAAATAGGAGCAACTTTTTTGTAGTTTTGACCCGTTTATCAATTAGTTTTTCTCTGCAAATGTTTTGGAAAATGCCATTCCTTTGACTAAAATCTAAACCATTGTACAATTGGGCTGGACTGAGTAAGCATACAGAGTTATCTGGCTGCTCTGTCTGTCTGGGAACCCTGTCCATGTGGATTCTGGTTATTTTACGGATAAAATACAAGCTAGAGTTTGTTAAAAAGTTAACATTTGTGACGGATAAAAATAGAACAAGAATCTTTTATCCACCCCAGCGGAGGTCAGTTGTATAAAGTGGTATCCAGTCAGTATTTTGCAAATGGCAAAAGGATCCTTGTCATGACAAAGAATCCATTGCTTGAGGTAAGATTACTCAAGATCCCGAGCAAGTGACAGTACTTTACAGTAAGTGCTGGCGTATAATTATGCCCCGGTTCACTGGCCTTTCATTTTTCAGGGATAGCTGCATGCCATAGAAGAACGGTGATGAGAATATCTCCTTTAGTATAGCCGCGTATGTCAGTGGCAGGCCAGGTAAGTGGAGTCAGCACACAGTAGTAGAAATTATCTCAGTATCTGTGTCTCCCCTGGCAGTAAGGTGCACACTAGCAGGCTTTTGATGATGATACATCGCTTCAACGGCGTGTGTATTAACTGCATTTTGTCAGTTTTTTCTTCGCGTGTGAAACTGAAACCAAACCCACACATGCTTTTAAAGCAAGATATATCTAAAATTGGGAAGACTAACCTACAAAGCAATCGTGAAATCTGTAAAGAGTTCAAGAGTTTTACACAAAGAACTGCACTGTACATTTTCCTCACTCATGTGTCGGGGGTTGTACAGTTTTAGGTAAAAAACAAATTGACAGATTGTTTAAACTCACTAACTGGTGCTGAATCTTTAAACGCCTTCACATCTGTCTTTCCATCAATGCAATAATGTTTAAGTATCAGCATGATAGACCTCCTCAGTCCATTTGACTACATTAAACATCAGGGATCTAATACCTGGGGAGAAGTCGTGATCGTCCGTATCTGCCCTCGGCTCCAGTGATTGTGCCACCTGCATAGGGCTCTTTGTGCTCTTCTTAGAGGAGACGGTGGGTCATCCCTTATTCCCCACCTGTGCCGATCTGCTGGTGTTAAAAAGAACATTTCTCATTCACCAGATCAATGAAGAGACACAGAAGCACGACTTTCCACTTGCGCCTACCTTCAGCTACTTTAGCTTCACTTGTGTCTCTCCTCTGCCTTTGGGTCTGCTTCGCTCCTGTACACGGTTTTGAATGATTCCCTTCTGCTTCAGTGTCCTTCCTGTCTCACCACATCTATCAGCTGCCCACTTGCATTTCGATCCTGAGGCAATGCCATGTGTTTATCTTCTCAGCCACCATTGCCTCCTTCAGCTACATGACCAGTAGATAATGGAGTAGCCATACTTCTAAAGTTTGTTTTTCCACTCGCTTTTTGTCGTGTCACAAAGGATGTGACAGAAAGGGAGACCACACATAATTTAACATATTTTAATTAAATTAAAGTAATCAAATACTTAAACATAATGTGTAACCAAAACAGGAACAAATAATGTCAGTGGGCAGGTCAGAGACAGAGGGAGAGCATCTGTGGCAGGTCTGCTTAAATTGCCTCCTGAGCTGTGTGCAGGTGTACTGCATCACTCAATCAGCCACAGCTCCACCCACCTGAAAGAGGGGGTGGAGCTGAAGAGCAAGGGAAGCAAACATAGCCAGCCCTGAATCCGTCACAGTCATCTTTCATTAATTCCATATGTGCTACATAAATTGCGTTGCATGCTGGGAAAAGTATTATCCCCAGTTTGTCCCTGACCTGAATGTGTTGCTTCTGTCAGCGAGAGAGAGAGGAATCAAACTACTTTCCTTTCACTACCAATAGTTTTGGTTTTGGTGTCACTTGATTCTACAGGACATACTTTTCCACTTGTGATAATCATGTGTCTGCGTTGACTTTATTTGTTTAAAATCCATTACTGTCCCTGTTTCCAAGCCAAGCCTTCAGGGTCCAACTTATATGTTAAGGTCACATCAACCATGAAACTTGAAGGCTGGCAGATGAACTGCAGGAAATGGGCAGAAAATAACCTTGACTTGAAACCTTCAGACGAGCGACGGCTCACTTCTATGACAAAAAATGCATTTAGCAAAGAAACTTCAAAATGAGTAAACATAAATCTGGACTGCAGGTCGTTACAATGGGAGTTTCCTTGCTCCAACACACCTGATTCAAATAAATGGGTCGTTATCAGGCTCCTGCAGCATTCGATGACGAGCTGACCATTTGAATCAGGTGTGCTGGAGCAGCCCGGACGCGTCTAAAACCAGGACCAGGATGGAGAAACGCTGGCTTTAATCACATTTTTTATTAACGTCAGCCTCCTGCATCACTCACTGTCTCTTTCCCTCCCTCTCTCCGACATAGTTAATGCTCATCATGACAGTTGTTATGATGGCACTAACATGCACAGCGCTGCTGCAGTTACACTGGTTATTTACAACATCGTACAGAGAGATTAAGAGAGCGATGCGCACTATAGATGTCTTTAAGGAGAGCTTTATGTTCACAGCAAACTAGCCACAGTGGTACCTCAGTGTGGCCAGGGCTACGGAGGAAACCACCAACTTCTTCAAATAGATGGATCAGCAGTAATAGGCTCTCAGGGATGACAATGAAAACAAAAACATTTGCTTGCTTAAATAACTCCGCTCACAGCGATGTAAGAGTACTTCAGTTTCAAAAATAAAAGCAGACACAGTCATGGAGAGATTTATACAACAAACGTTGCCTGTTATCATGGCTCGGGCTTGAAGTGATGTAATACACATCATTGTGATTCTTGTTATCTAATCTCCGCTGTTAAATATTGCAAATGATGCTCTGACACAGTGCCAGGCGAAGAGCACAGCTGTATTGTTTTCATCCGTCCCTATTCAGCCGTGCGCTGTGATCTCTGGAGCAGAACAAAAAAGCCCATTTGTACAGTACACGTGTTCATAACCCACCACATTCACAGAATGAATATAGTGTTAAAATATGCAGATTTTTGATATAGTATCTATGGAGAGGGATGTGCTTTCATGTTGTTTTCGATGCTCGTGTGTCAAAGAAAACAGGAAGTATGCACTATGTGTGTGCATGCATACTATATATGCGTGTGTGTGTGTGTGTTTGCATGCACACAAGAAAGCAATGCCTCCGTGGCTCTTTGTATATTCACCGCGTGTAATGGTGATGCAGAGGAGACGACATGGCAACAAGCATCTCTTCAGCCACACGTGTTGTGGTGAGTGTGAGCTGTTATATAACCACATACCAGGGATGGAAGTGTTGGGATGGCAGCACGTGCGTGCAGCAATGAATCCACTGGTGCAAAGAAATATTAGAAAACGTTTGATTTATTCTACTATGTTTGCAGGAACCTGCTGCTTTATGTTCTGTTAATCTGATCAACTCTAATTAAGCCTCAGTTATCAGGCTTCTGCAGTGCTTGTGTTGGAGCAGGGCAGTGGGACCCCAGGACCAGGATTGGGAAACCCTGTTTGATTTACTCACATCATTCTATTTCCATTCCACTTCGACTTATAGTGCTGAGTTCAGGAACTGCTGCTATACTATTTGTGTCTTTGAATTATTCAGTTGTCAAAATGTTTGCTTGTCAGCACCCCGAGCCAAAATATGATCCAGACAACGACATGACAAAACCTATTTCAGTCACAAACAGAGAAGCGTCTTCTGTTTCAATGACTTTATCCAGTCAATATCTAAGTCTGTGGTTCCCAAGGTGTTGTAGGATGTCAGACCTGTAGCCGACGGGCATATTCAAAAATGTATGCTCAGCCTCTTTGTAAGGGAGTGGATGTGCCAGCCATGACCAAAAGTTCCCAGTTTATTTAACTTAGTTTGGCCGGCTTATTACTTCAGTGAACTACATGAGCATCTTACCGTTGGCTCGACTGTTTCATGACAAGTTATCAAAGTTATGATGTGTTTTATATCAAATATTAACTTTAAAATATGACATATATATATTATTTTTTCTTTTTGATCTTGGACAAGTTCCATACCAGACATGAAAAACGGAAACAGTTGGTTAAGATTCCTTAACATTCCTTGACAGACTTTATGCCGTGTTCATACGGTATAAAAGATGTTGTCGATGTCTGACAAGCAGACAATAGAGTTCCAAAAAGGCAGTGGACTGTAATGTGTGAGAGGACGTTCTGAGAGGAACAAACAGAAGGGAATGGGTAAATATGTTATGCAAGTAGAATATTGTGAACCCATTTCACAAGCCCTACTTAAGTAAGAAAGAAAGACAGCTGTCAAAGCAAATGGAGCGTGCAGAGGATATTTTGTAAAAAGCCATTCTTGCGGTTGCTCGAAGGTTATTTTCATTTGTCTGAAAACATGCGGTCTCTCGTCCGCGTTTGTATGAATATGACACACGTACACAAAAGCTCACGAAAACCATCCGAGCAAGCCACAAACATATGCTTCGCCCTTTATCGTGCATTAACAGACACAAACTGACACAAGTGCACACAACAAACCCGAAACCATCTGTCTCTCTGTGTGTGTGTGTGTGTGTGTGCCTTTCTGACACATACACACTCTTTCACATGTTCTCTAAAACGAACAGAAAGAATTCCCCATTGCTGTGTACATTGTGAGTTTCTGACCTGCACTGCTGCTGTTCTGTTGGCTTTTAAGTGAACTTCATCCAATATTGAAGCCCACTGTGCTCTAATTTGAGAGTTTGCGGTGGAAACATATTACAGAACAGCTGTGTAAGATGGAGTAACCTTTCCTCTTCTGTTTTTTTTTTTTCCATCTCTCTTTCCCTCTCCTGGATGCTGTTCCCCCTCCCCCCCACTCATCTCCCCGTCCCTCTTTGCTCCCTCTATGCACTTACAGGACTACACTTTGACGATGTACTTCCAGCAGGCCTGGCGAGACAAGCGGCTGTCGTACTCTGAGATCCCGCTCAATCTGACCCTAGATAACCGGGTGGCCGACCAGCTCTGGGTCCCCGACACCTACTTTCTCAACGACAAGAAATCGTTTGTCCACGGTGTCACAGTGAAAAATAGAATGATCCGCCTGCACCCTGATGGCACCGTACTGTACGGCCTAAGGTGAGATTTTAATCTCTTGAAACAGCAGCCGATGTGCGTCTCATTTGCAAAGAAATAGAAATGAAAAGAAGAAAAGAAAAGAAAAGAAAAGAAAAGAAAAACAAACCTCTCTCATCCTGGTTGGGCGAGGCTCCAGATAACGAGGCTCCACACACATTCTGATAATTGTGATTATCAACTTTTATTTTTTGAATCTGGTGGAGGATGGGAATCTAACCTCCATCACTGTTATTAAAACAGTGAGTCAACAATAGCTGTGGTGGGCTGTCAGTAATGAGCTAATTAGGGCCGGATGACGGTAACTACTGATGTGAAGTGCAAATTTGCTCATGAGTGAAAATTCTCATGTTCCTGAGGTAACCTACTTTCTTTTTCCACAGCTACAGAACATGGCACATGTATGTTACCAACGATGCTCCTGTGCAAACACTAAACATCTTTTAAATCAACACATCAGTACCAAGGGAAGGTGCTCTGTTAATACCACTGCAAAACAATAATGTCATTGACTTGAATTCAGTGCGCCATTTTTTGGGACTTATTTCCTTATTAAGGCTGAAGATTCTTAAGATAATTCTTTCTTGCTGCACTGGCAGATCATTTAGCTTGAAACACGGGTCGTTACTCAGTTTGCATCTTTTTCGTAGGAATTCAAACCCCAATCGTAAAGAAAACGTTCCTTCCACTCGACTTCACCGTGGAGTGTTTTTTGACCGGTAGGATGTCAAAACATCCATCTGTCTTAATCATATAACCCACCAAAGACCAATTAGAGAGCATGCGGTCGTAACTTTTCCTCTCCTCTGAAATACAGTGTAGATTGATGGGTGTGTTTCTCAGACAAAGGATTTGTTTTGACACCTTCACAGCTACAAAACCCTGGAATTTAAAATAAGCCAACTTCTTCATGGAGCCTCAGGCTGCTAATAAGACTTATCCTGCCTGTTTTCCAGTTGCCAATAATCCTTGGTATCCTATAAAAATTGATCGGCCCGTTCTATTGTTGAGTTTGGTTTCAACCGATCCAAGTCAACATGATGACGGCACACTTCTCACAACCTCGCTGATGTCTCATCAGTTCATTTTGCAAATAGGCCTCTGATGTCCAAAACTCTATAAAAAAGTTATTGAAAACCATAACGTCTTAATGACCGCCATGTGCTGTGGAAAGTGAAATTAAAGCGTGCGAGTGAGAGAAAATGAGACAACGCATGAGAGAGAGGGGAGCATTAATGACCAGAATAGAGTTGGGTGGTAGATTTTGGCGAGTGCGGGAGTCACAGCAGGACTCGAGTAAACGTGCAGCAGAAAGACGATCTATCAGACTGTGAACGGTTGAAGAGTATTTGAGTATTAAGACACGTACAGTGTAAAACCTGGTTGTCTCGTTGCCTTCCAACTGTTACATACCAATGATTTTGTTCCTTAATTGCAGTCAGTTGTGATTTTGTCTGTCGTACAAATTATAACAGAAAAAAAAAAGGTTTCAAGATGATTACGTTCCTGACTCTCCCCTGAAATCTTTACATAAGCCTATGACTCTCTGCCAAAAAAACACTATTATTACAGTTGCCATTCTGTACTTTGTTTAGATTAGATAAAAAAAAAAGAAGACTCATAAATCATTGCGTCATACTTTACTTAATATACTGTAATTACCATTCTCATGGGATCACGGCTGGCTGTAAAGTAAAGTAATGCAGATAATTTATCTGATGAAAAAGCACGACATGGTGCCTTTGTTATGGGTTTATTACAGTAGGAAATAAACAAAAATATTTAATATACAATGTCATTCCTGGATAGTCGTGCCCTGAATGGTCCATTACATTACATTTATCAGTCTTCAGGGACATTAGTTTGTCTGTTTACTACAAAAAGTTCAAGTAAAGTACATGTGTATGTTTTTTTCCCCTTTTCTTTTGATGTTTATTGCAGCCTGGAAAAACAATAAATGCATAAATTAAATTAATCTGTGATATACTCAGACATATTGTCGTCCCGAATAGTCCATTAGACTGATGCCCAAGTTTGGCTTGGACAAACTTCCATTTAATTATTACATTTGTTGCATCAGACTTGTGCTTTATTGTGATCATTGCCTGGAATATCACAAGTGGACAGAAGCTAAAAGAAGAAGAAAGCGAGAGACCAAAATCTTCCTTGTGTCGGTCAGTTTGATTGAAAAACAGTTCAATGCCATTCATTCCAATGGCACAGTGGACGATATGACACAACGAAGGAACACACATTACTTTGAATGAAGTTGGATAAGACTGAAAGAGGGAGGAAGAAAATCCATCACTATTGACACTTAATATCATGTAAGTGGGACGAGTAGAGTTCTGCAAAAGCAAACGGGTCACGGGGATCGTGTCCGTGTCAGCGGAGGCTCATAAATCCACGACGCGGCACATGCAGATACAGCACATTACTGTCCCCTGAAAGCCTAATACAATTTATGTAGTAATTCGATTTATTACGTCGATAAATTAAGAGTACGCGGAAACCAAAATCGAGTCCAGGAGATAGTTGCTGCGCCGCTGCGGAGTCAAGCTGTAAAACCGTAAAGAAAATGAAACGTAAATTATAATAAGAGTACGGGGATAATGATTCTCTGACTGTGACATAGCATGAATGGAAATATTATTTACTTGCTTTTAAAAAAAAGTTTTTTTTGTCCATATACAAACAAAACAATCTGTTGTTTTATGAGGCGTTGATGATATTGCAGCTACGTATAAGTGGACACCAGCCTGGCAGGGTTGTTAGTCATCACTCGGAGGTTGTTAAGTATCACAGCATAAACCTCCATGACAAGCACAAGGAAAATAACTAATGGAAATGTAAACATCACCATAATATTATTGTAATTCTGGGAAAACATGAAGTAAAATTGCATTACTGGACTGTGCAATTAACATTGTCACACCCTAGTACTCCTTTAATTATTTTCCTAGTTGCCCATCATGACCAGTTGTGAATGATGAGTACGTATAACCTCTTGTTATGTATAGTAATCTATACATAGTTGTTAATAATTAATGTATTCCAGTATTACAGCATGCATGCTGTAATGAGGAAACAGTGGCCACATTATTCATGTATATATAAAAAAAGGAGCATGATGCTTTGTGAAAAGGAGAATCTTTCCATTCAGCGTGTTTGTTGGAAAACTAATTAAAACTAAACTAAACACACAGAATGTACGAGCACCTGATGAATATTTAACATACACTCTTTTAACGTATTTGCCATTGAGCTGCAAATGTACAGGGAGCCATGACGGTGGTTAAAATGCAAAGAGCTGCAGCCCCTCGTGTGAGCTCCTTAATAATAAGCACATATCCATTGACAGACAAACCAGTATTTATTCCCCAAATAACTCGTACCCCCTACCTCTGATCGTCCAGACGCCACTTCAACGTTTCAAGAGGATTATTTCTGTTGCAAGTGAACAACAGCAGGCAGAAGACATAATAATAATAATCATCATCACCATCATGCAAAAGGACGTGATCGCAGACAACAACAACAACAACAACAACAACAAAAAGACACAGGCACATATTGGGTCTTGTCATTGTTTTCCGTTGAGTTAAACATTCTTTGTAGGGCACAGCCAAACTGCTATATATGAATTAAATCCTAAACAGCAGATAGAAATGTCTATTTTGTAAAATAAGTTTTAGTGTCTGCAAATAAATCGCCTTATACACACACACACACACCCGTCTCATAAAAGAAAGAAAGCAATGAATATTTTGTTTTTTAAGTTAAGTATTGTCTGATTTGAATAATCAATACATTTACACTAAATGACAAACAAAAGTATTTTCCTATTACATTTAATGCCATTCTTTCACTCCGTATGCATTTAGTGTTACAGCGTCCAATTATGGATTCTATGGGCCGATGTTTTCTTAGTGGCTGTGGGTGGAAAGCAGCTGGAACTGCTATGAGTGCTCTCAGACTGCTGTCATTATCTCAAATATCACATAATGCAACTCTGTCTGCAGGAGCGTGAGTCTTTAATGGAAGGGTAAAAGTCAGTATTTCATTTCTGTGTTGAACGAGACTTTGGGTAAAATAGATTTGTAGGATTATTGTTAGTGTTTACAAATCACCACATGTGTGGTTTACTTGTTAACTTGTGTTGTAGTGTTTCACCCTTTCATTTTCCCTGTGCACCAAACAGTTGATCCAATAAACTATAAATTATAGTTTTAGTGTTAATATCTTCATATACTGTACATGTTTTGGTAATGCATGTTTATTATTCATGCATCTGAATAAAAGAGTAATATTATAGGTTTAAGTGTCATTTCAAAACGTGCATGTGCTTCGCTGAACAATATCTTTCCAAACTTCTCTGCACTCAAAAACAAACACATCACATCACATGGATCTTCCACCTCAGGGTCCATGAACTCCGGGTTCAGTTAAACTCGCCTCTGAAACCAGGCGCTACAGACTCATGACTCACCGAACTGTTAGCTTGGCTTAGTGATGCTTTCACAGACGCAGCGGAGGGACCGCTTATGAAATATTGACAGAAACAACTGTACTTAGTTACTTTCCACGCAGCATTTCCTCTCTGAGTATGTGACAAACTGTCAACACAATTATTTGGAGTGAATCTCAACGACCGCCTGCAGCCCCCAGAGGCTTTTATTTGACCTCACAAGTTTTATCCATCGAGGAACAAAATTTTCAAACGCCGTCTGATGAACACTGAGGGTCACTGCAGGTGATGAAACATATGGGGCTCAGTTAGTGTGGTTATCGCTGTCCTCAGGCAGTATCCAAGCGACCAAGGACTGTACTAAGACGGAGCAAGGAATGCTGCCATGCATTATTCAACAGATGGAACCAGCGAGCGGTACGTGAGGGCAAACGGCTCAAGCCAGACAGCTGCACGGAGAGGGAGGCACGACGTGCATCCACAGATTGGCAGCAACCAAAACAAAAACAAACAAAAAAATGCACAAACATGTAACTTTACCACACGGAGTCTCCGACAGTGGGACTCTGCTTTCTCCACTGACTCACTCTTGACACAGAGATCAAAAAGTTGCCTGAAACTGACCTTCGATTTATTCCTTGGTTGAACATGTGGGAAAGCCACTGAGCCGCAGTACATTTATGAGAGAGGAATAAATGCTGACAAAGACAAGAATCCATCTCAGAGCTCTGAGGCTCAAACAACCTCCACGTCTCTCTCTCTGGGAGGTAGAAACACCTGAGGTGTGTGATATGAAACAAAAATGATCATATGAGAACTCTTGGAATGCTGCTGTGATCGTCCCCTCGCTGTCGCACAGGCCTGACACACTCTGTCCTCATATTATCTTTATGTTCATTATTTCACTCCTGTGGTCTTGCTGCCCTTTCATGTGAGACCTTTAGAGAGCCAGGTCTCCCTCATGGTTAAAAAAAAGAACTACACTTGATCAAAGTTTTGCCAATAAATAAATAAATAAACTGATTTATTTACTGATTGACACTTGCTTCAAGAAGCTTTCAGTCTTTTTTACAGGCTCATTTGACATTAGATATCCTGAGATTACGACAAGAGATTCTGATTTGGTCAGGTGTGCTCCCACCTGACTTAGGACCCCAACCTCCAGGGCTCTGTAGTTCCCCGTTGTTTGGAAGTCTTTTTTAAACAAAACAACAACGTATGTGTCATTTCACTGAAGAAAGAGGTGATTGTAATCGTTCACATGTTCGGCCGTTGTTGTCCGCTTTGATTCAACAAATCGCTTGGACAACGTTTTGGAAATCGGCGTATTATACACGTTGCCTGTTACCGCCGACACAGGATGTTTACAGTTGCTATGACAACACATGAACGCTGCCTGTAGCATATTAGATCAACCGCCGGATCAATAAACACCCCTAAAATGACAATTTGGCACAAGTAAATAAAATCAACACGAACCATTAACATCCATTAGCCTAAGGACCTTAACAATTGTATTGTCACAAGTTGTAATATAATACTTAGGAAAATAAATGTGTCGATCCTTTCCGTATAGTAACGAAAACAGTGACCACACAAACTTACAAATGCATTGTCACTGCTGCGTCATCACATGAAGAGCTTGCTGCCAGTCATATTGTCTAATATACAAGAGCATGAATGCTGGGGTTTAGAAGTGCATAGATTATGAGATGCATAAACGATTGGCACTGCAGTGGCTGCTGGTCCGAACAACAGAAGAGGGAGAGAGAGAGAGAGAGAGAGAGACAAAGAGAGGCATGGAGACACACACAGGGGTGATTATCTCTGCTGTGTAACACAGAGGACTGGACTCAAGATGAGCCTCTCCTCTGGCACAAATTTATCTGTGTTGTCAGGTGTGCCGAGACGATTACCCACCATGCTGTGTTGCTTTGTGGCAATTCCCTCAGTGGAAGTCAAGTTCTTGCACAAGACCAGAGCCAAGGAAAGAATGGCAGCCTATTACTCACAGCACTGTCCTTCTGTCCACCTCTCAAAGTCTGACGGACAATGTAACCTCATCTACCGGCTGCTGTGATTGTCATTTATGATCCATCCCTGTCCATTGATTTTTTATACAGCAATTGGAAAGGCAAAACACTATTATAATGATATATATACGCAGAATATATTAGGGGCAGGGAAGTAGAAGGCCATATAGCTCCATGGCCATCACTGTTTGTAGCTATTATAAAAGGTTTTATCACGCTCAAACTTTTCTTTTAGAATAGTAGATGAGGTTTTTGAGTAACTGTGCCATAAATAATCCATCTTTAAACTGCTTTGTTTGCAGGATGTGGATTACAGAAGTTGGACATGGGTTTTGATTTCTTTTTTTTTTAAAGGAAAATCAGTGTATTACATGCAGCCATTGTTTACCGCTTTGTCCTCCACATGAGGGCCGCGGGGCTGCTGGTGCCAATTCCCAGCTGACATAGGGCGAAAGGCGGGGTACAGTCACCAGTCCATCGCGGGGCCAACGTAAGAGACAAGACAAGGACAAAAGGACTAAATTAAAATGTTTTAAGATGCATCTAGAGTTAGATGTATTCTAGCGGTGTATTAATCTACATCTCGTGGAGACTAAAAATGTTTTCACTCAAACTGAAATAAAAAATGGTCATAAATGTGTTACAAAGAAACAGACAACGGATCAATTGACTTCTTTATGAAGAACAGAAAATATCATTTCAGTTCCTCTCATCATGTCCTCAATTGGAGTTTCTTATTGACCAGTTGATGCCAAAATTGGATTCTGCCAAAGAGAAAGTAATGCCGTTAAGCTTTGGGTGTCAGTTTTATGCGACACTGTCTCATTTACCCCAAAGCTCTTGTATCTGTCAATACAATGACTACTGGGGCCATCCCAGTGGCAATGAAGATCTTAATCTACAGCCTTATTGATCTCTCTCTCTCTCTTTTTCAACATGCTCCTTAGGGTCAGATGGTATTGATATGTGTCACCTCCACTGCTGGAGGTAAAAGCCAGATCCCGTTTTCAGTATGTTACATGATTCTATAATTTAAACAATTGTCATTTAAAGTACTTCCACTTAGGTGAAACTTGTTGCCTGAACAATAACTCTGAGACCTTTTTGTTAACAAACGCTGTGGGGATGAGAGAGCTACTGTTGTGCGTCGGGGCTATTCCATTGCTCCCCTGCTATATATAATAAAAGCATGTAGCTCCCCTGATTTACACGGGGTCGTGAAAGGAAGAGTCACCGGCTTATTTATGTATATGATACACAATATATCCCCTGAATGCTACAGCTATTAAAGTGCATTGTTGTCTTGAGATGCAGTAGGAAGATAATTTCATTAGCGCAAAGCTCAAGGCCTTATGATCAATCATCTTTTATTCTCTATGTTGTGGTGGAGTCGTGCCAGTTCCTTTTACACGTTCAGCTGAAGTGGAAAAACTACAGCACAGAGAAGTGGAACATGAGCAGAGCTTTGATTCTCAGTGGACAAACGTGTCCCCAAAGCAAAGCAGCGTCAGTCAAATCAAGAGAGAAAGGCATGGACAACTCTGCCAAAACCTTGAGGTCACAACAATGACACACATTGTGTTATAACAACCCTAATATTGGTGGTCGCTGAAGAGGTTGTTATTATCAATGTGAACAAAACAGGTTGTTTCATGTAATTCCACCCATGTTCTGAGGGTGTAGAAACACAATATAAACCCTACCACTCCATCTTTGGTCCATCACCCGTGTCCCACAGAATTTGGTTCTTGTAGTTACTTATTGTTCATTTCAGGTGGGGCCTCACAGAGGATCCACAGGATTAAACAAACAATGCTAGAACTGGGACACAAGGATTAGCTTTTGCCCTGGAAACCTGAAAAACTGCCACCGCCACCACCGCTACCGCAACCAATGCATTTTCCTGAAGAGTGTTTGGAAGATTTAAAGTCCCATTCAGTTACATGAGGTTATAAGGCTTGTGTATAAATGTGCATTATGTGAATATGATTTCTCATATTTCCCTTGTCGTGTTTCTTGTAATGTCATTGACGTGGGCCCCAGTTGACACTATATTGGTATGAACAATGAAAGAGTGATGCAAATTATGATCCTAATCCTAAATGCCAAACAGAAGGATGGGTTTCTGCTGGAGACTGTCAGAAACCAGAGTCTGCCAAAGTTCATCTTCTACTCAGCAGGGTTTAAAGTCTAAAGTGGAGCTGCAAATTATCAATTGTTATAAACCTTTTGTGCAGCACATCAGCTTAATGTTCTGTCTTGGAACTAAATTTATGTTAAACTGCATTGTCCCCATTAAATAAATAGATTCTCCTGAGACCATCTCCGTTTTTGCTGTAAGAATGAGTTAATGTAAGACTATACCAACATCCCTGCATACACTTTTATGCCCAGCTCATTTCTCAAGAATGACACAGGAGGGAAGTCAACACCACAATAAATTAAAGAAGAGCAAACTTTAGGAACTCAGACACAAAAGGCCTTAATTAAGCATTGTTGAAACAAAACCAAGCTTGAAGCCTGAGGGGCACCAGCCTTCCACGAGGATGAGAGACGCCCATGTTTGAACCATAGACTGTGTATAAAAATGTCTTCCAGATAAAAAAAGTGTCGCCCAGGAAGTGGTAAAGAAGTCGTAGCCACCAGGGGGTGAAAAGAACTACATGAATGGAAGTCTATGGGAAAATTAGCCTATGTCTAACTGTCGTTTAAACATTTTCCAAGGAACTAATGTCAATAGATTCAGCTTCATGACCTCATGTTCCCACTTGCCTGGTTGCTGGTGATGTCAAATTGCAAAACTCAAGGTTTCAAGGTTTTGCAACCAGAAGACTACGTCCACCTTTATATACAGTCTATATGACTGGAACCATCCAGCCAGATGAGGCTCCACACAGCCATAACTAACATTATCCTGCGTCCCTAGACCATCACAGCACAATTCTTCCACTGCAAATAATAACCGTCCCAATTGCTGTTAGATTCTCCCACAGTCACTGTCATGTCTTTTCAGGATCACGACCACTGCTGCTTGTATGATGGACCTAAGAAGATATCCACTCGATGAACAAAACTGCACACTCGAGATAGAGAGTTGTGAGTATCTGCTTTCTTTATTGTATTATGAATTGTCTTCTGTGATATGTTGGTTTTTAGTGATAGGCCATGTGTCTGCATGGCTGATTCTAGCATTTCAACCAATTTGCAGAGTTTCCCTTTGGTGAAAGTGGGAAAAAAAAATCCTCTTTTTCTTCCCAAATATGCTCTCAGCTGAGTTTGGTCTTCCAGAGGTAAATGTGTTGTGTCTATTGGGATAAATACTAAAGACATTACGGAGGTGTAGTGGTTAGCGCTCTTGCCTTTGCAGTAAGAAGACCCCAGATCGAGCCCCAGTTGGAACAAGGGCCTCTCTGCATGGAGTGTGCATGTTCTCCCCATGTGTCGGGGGGTTTCTCTGGGCTCTCCGGCTTCCTCCTACAGTCCAAAGACATGCAATATGGGGATTAGGTATATTGTACACTCTGAATTGACTGTGAGAGTGGCAGCGAATGGTTGTTCGTCTCTATATATGGCGAACTGTCCGGGGTGCACCTCGCCCATCGCCCTAAGTCAGCTGGGATTGGCACAGCCACACCCTCGTGTGGAGGATAAAGTGAATAATGTGACAGTTAATGTTATCACAGTTTGTAGATGGTTCACTTTGGACAGATACTCTCATAAAATGAGTAATGTGTCACAGCTCGGCGCTAACGCCGACCTTCCAACTGTGCTTTGAACCGCATTCTGTGGACTCCACTGCCTGCGGTGCTGAAGCGATGGAGAGGAGCTAATGCTGTCCAAAGCTCCCAGTTATGGTCACTCGAAATTAACTGCCATGGCATGTTGTCCATATCCAATATGTTGTACATCTGATGTAAACTGCAGTTTTATTGCCAAAAAGCACATCACACTCTCTGGATAATTAAGGTATCCAGATGTGTATAATATATATACAGATGGCTAAAGGGTGTTTCATAAAAACGTTGCTACCGAGCTGCAAAGTTTACAATTGGTAGGGAAGAGCATAAGGAGCAATGGAGGCAGTTTAAGGTTTTTTTTTTTGTGAAATCACAGGAAGGAAGTTTAATTAGTGACAATTAGAGAGAGGTCCTTTGCATAGGAGCTGCCTGTTTTTACAGCGGATTCTTTGAGAGTGTGGTTACAATAGCACAGTAATGAAAGCTCCTCTAACTGCCGATGGACCAAAGTGAGCTGCCCTGGTGCATGATGCACCCACAAGATTCAAAAAAATGTCAGATTAATTGGGAAATGTAGAAAAATGTTATGAACAATACGCTGATATCACACACTGACTGAAAGCACACATTATGTGCATCCTCAGATGGAAACTGGGAATCAGTGCACTTTTTTGTTGGCAGAACATTTTGCAATAGGAGTTAAGTGTTGTTCTCATCAGGTTTGACAAGGTGACTTCCGGCAGGCTACTCTGAGCTCTCGCCTGTACAGTTGGCATCACGTCTCCGATCAAGTCCAAACTGTCCGTCAAATATTCGACATTACTGCCCTTTACCCCGTCTCTCCACCACTGCCACGTCTTAGCATGGATGCATGAGAGTGAGAACGTGTAAACATCCATGCTCTCTTGCTTTTAAATTGACAGAAAACCCAAAATAAGGCACCACTGACCCTAATAAGCCACTGGGCAGGCTTGTTAGAAGATATTTCTCAGGCATCTTGAAGAGACTTGTTTGATCCTTGGTCACACACTCCAGAAAGGAGAGAGGGGGATGGATCCAGCAGCGAGGAACATTATTTTAATCATGTTGCGAGAACATTCAGGTTAATTCATTTCTTATGACAGACCTAAACCTGTTTTTGTGATTAAATTAGTTTATTCACACGTTGTTTTTTTTGCATAAAATGTCATTTTTTTCTACACGTAAAGACAATATTTCGCTGTTCTCGTGCAGCAGTAGAAAAGAAAATAATCTTTTGTGCCACATTTTCAGTAGATATAAGTTGACAGACTCGGAGACCAGCAAAGCAGTGAGGCCCCTCTGTGCTCATACTATTGTTATGCGTGACCTTCATACTAACACTGCTATGCATGAGACTACTCACTTGACATCCTACCAAGGGGAACAACAAGCACAGACACTTTAAATCAAATCAGACTTAATTGGGGATCTGGTACCTCTGGTAAGACGGTGCAAAACATGTAACCGCAAATGTTGCCTCACACTGTGCGCTGTCCATTTAAGCCGTACTTGTTTGAACGTAGTTCGGGGAATGATTGTAAACAAGGGGGACAGAGAGGGACGGTGGCTGTTTATAAATGAGCGCGCCTCACAGCGCAGCTCATCAGCACCCTCAGCGTATACATCCTTCTCTTTTAATTTGGTGACAGGATTTTTTTTGTGTAAAAACACACTTGTGTTGCCTTGAGACAGGCAAATAGCTGTTTGTGTCTATGCATGCCAGTTTTTTGTTTTTGTTTTTCTTCTTCGTGTTTGTAGGACCTTTTCTGGCCTAAACACTGACCTTGTCAGGACCTTGTCAGTGGTCCTCATGGGGACCAACATCCAGTCCTGATGAGGAAAAATCTCATTTATGAGGAACTATATAAGTTTAGGGCTAAGATTTGAATTGTGGTTACGGTTAAGTTTAGGGTTAGGCATTGACTGTTTGTGGTTACGGTCAGGGATAATGCTTGGTTAGGCTGTCCAAAATGAATGGAAATCAATGCGGTGTCTTGAGAAGAATAGCCGTGCAAACGTCTGTGCATGTGTCTCATTGTTGTTGTCCTCACGGGGACCATAGCTGTGAAATGTGGTGAGGTCGAAGTTAAGGTTTGACATTAACTGGTCAGGCTGGGGTGGTGTGTTTGAGTTAAACGCCTCACAGAGTAGTATCATGAGGGAGATCTCAATTATCGTGGATCTCGGATTATCGCCAATTAGTCTTTGGTTTAAATGGTCGATTTTTATGAAGCCCTTTTTCTATTTTTTTGAATCTCAGACTGTGTTTGTTCTTTTCTCACTACCCTGCTCACCAGGTTGTGTCTCTCTGCACGTCTTTACACTGTGCTCCCTCCCGTCTCTTCAGTGTGAGTGTCATTATTTCATGCTCAGCTCTTTGGCCACGTGCTGACTTTGATTGTTTCCTAATATCTCCAGCAGCACTGAGCTGTTGACCTGCGTCTGTGATTTAATAAGCTTTGACAGGTTGATGTAACATCCAAAAACTTCCCATTTTGTGGAACCAGGCCTTTTACGCCTTCATGCTGGCCTTTTCTTGGCATATTGGGCTAAAGTTAATTTGCTGAAACTGCGGTTCAATTACAAACTTTTAATCACATAATAAAAAAGCTATTTTAGTTCTACAAGAAAGTTATTGTTATCATGTTACTTACCATGAATTGGTTATGATAGCTGAATGAGAGACAATGGGGCTGCATATAGATGTGCTGTATGAATACAAATACACACATAATATGATACAGAAATCATATTTAGAGGCTAACAAAAAACAATATGTCACGCCACATCCACTTTGAAGAAGCAGCACATGTGAGCGTGTAAAACTATTTAGAAAACTGCAGGGCAGTACCATCTGCTCAGGTAACCACAGAAAGATTCATTCAACATAATTCAGTGTTATTATTTCACTTCATCGATTACAACATCATTACAGCTACCGGCCAAACACATAGTGATTTTTGGAGGGAAATTATGATTTAGAAAGCAATTTTTAGATTATGACACCGGAAATTAAATTAAAAACATTGGACTTGAGGGCTTGATGAAAATATATGGGTTAGGATTCAGGAGATCGATGTTGAACAAGCTTGTGTAACTTAAAAATAATAATATTATTAAAGTTGTCTTTTTTCCTCCATAGGAAAATAAAAATGGGTTATCATCTAGTGTATTCTGTATTCCAGAATATTGTCCATGGATGGAGATTGGTTCTTTACAGCCCATCAGTCCGTTATATCTACTGTGGATAGTCATGATAATGATATTCTCTCTGGATATATAAAAAAAAAAACATGATTTGATTTTCTGTTTTCATCACACTACAATGTTGTCTGTCATGGTGCCACGCTGAGCTCTCCATGGCACATATGCACTGCAGACGCTGGCTTGTTTTCTCAAGCTCACATGCAGCAGTGGAAGAGGATAGGAGACAGTTGGGTTTGTAACCTTTCAAGCCAGGTCCTGTCAGCTTTCATTTGTTGTTGTTGTTACTTGCGCAGCGTCGCCACGGTGCACGTGTAACGCGGGACTTCCACTAACACAGTATAGGCCACATAAGGCTTTACCTCGCAGTAAGGAAACACCGTTACCTGCATTATTTAAAAGGGTTAACCCTCTGATGTTCTAGGTCACTGTTACAGTAATGCAGTTTGCGATGTGCATTACGCACACTGCTGTACAGTTGCTTTACCTCCGCAGGCAGCGAACGATGTAGGACTGGCTTCACGAGTAGCAGCTTTGCACCTTTTCAATAAGTCATGACAGACGTATAGGGCCACTGAACCGTCAAGTAGTAAATCCTGCACATGAGCACGTTTGCCCTAATTAGCTGCTTTAGCTTTAACCACCCGTCGGTGTAAACAACAACATTAGGAATTCAATTAAATGAAATACTGGAAGAGAATGGCAAAACCAACATGGCCTCATCAATACATTGATATCCTCCCACATGCATGTTAAAACAGATTGCGTTGGCGAGAGAAAGGCATATAACGTTACTTCACGCGGTGGCAGTGCACTCACAATGAAACTAACATTTCATTAAGACATCTTTACTGGCTAATAGTTATATTTTCTGCACCAGTGATCCACATCATATGGACAGAGCCACTTCCACTTCCTCTCTATCTCTCTGTTGCTATTGCTCCCCATCACAGGCCATTTTTAGAAACTGCAGACAGCTTCCGCGCTCGGGCTGGCATTGCTTATTTATGTATCTTTTAGATGTTCCATCCCCGTCCAGGCATTACTGTTTGCTGTGTACTGGAGGAGATGTGAAGACGTTTTTTTTTTAATTGGTCACCAAGAAGACAGCATTAAATAATGAAATCGAACATGAATTAGAGATGTATTGAAGAGTAGAATAGGCAGTTGTTTCAGACGGAGTGTGTTCAATAAGTGTGACGTTTTGCATGTTGCAAGATTTTCAATGAAACACTGCTTATGTCTTATCGGAATAATGTAGAACATGGTTTGGTGGCGCATCAGTGGAAAGTATTGACTACTTTTTCAATAAACAGGACTGCTTTTGTGTCCTTTTGGTCCATCTAAGCTCATAGATTGGCTCATAGACAATTTTGTGCGTGATCCTTTTAGTGTTTTGTGACCTTTGTAAAGTATGGTGTTTGTGGTGTTTACATATCGAGAACTAGATTCTTCTCGACATTTTGATGTTTCAGAACAGCATTTAGACTTTGAAAAAAAGGCCATTCCTGACTCTGTTTTGCCTGAGGCAATGTCAAAGCCCATGTTTTATCTCCCTCCAAAATCCTTCTTTGCCCATTAAAACAAACCAACTGGGACATTATTTCATAAGGTTGATTAAAAGGCCTGCAGTCTGATTTGGTCAGGGAGATATGCCAGATTTCCCACTTATATAACTTTACTATCGTATAGCAATGTCCTCTAAATGAATCATGGACAATGTCTTTTAACTTTGGCCTCTCTTACACTCAGCCATACACTCAACATGGTCATTTGCCTCATGGTAGCCACAGACAGGCTGCAGTCATTGCACCCTGTAATACAAAAAGTTCTCTCCTCTCGCCTGTGCTTTGCCTAAAATACAAAGCTTTTTCTGGTTACGGAGGAAAATCCATTAGGAGAATTGCGAATTATTTCTGTAACATTTTAGTCTGAGATTCAGGATGATTGAGTGGCAAAATACAACAAACTTTTATGCTCCGAGTTAGAGCCACGAGGGTCAAACACATTGACTCATATTTAAATTTTGAACTTCCAGTAAAGGAGGTTATTCAACCGGGGTGTTATCACTTAGGAAATGTATCTTAAATGAAGTTACTCCTGTCTGCCCCTAACGTGCTCTTATTTCCTCCCATCTCAACTAATATAATTTCTTACACACTTATACTTTATAAAGAAGCACTTCATCAGTGCTTTTTCCTTTTTTTTCCTGCAACTGAGTGAACATTAATCTAATTTTGCAAAACTTTCCTTAGTAACTTATTAGTTTGGGTAATCATCTTTAGGTTTAATTGATTAGCTATCATTGAAGGTGATGACGATGGTGCAGCTTAACTTTTGAGCGAGAAAACATAGTGTGTTTTTGAACACAGCAAGCACTTAAGTCCACGTTTGTCAAGCAGAACAAGAGATGTCAGCGTGTGAGGGTGATGAACGCAGCCACTGAAGAGTCTGCTTTAATAATGCAGAGCAACTAAATAGGTCACACAAGTATTAATTAACGGAGAGGAAGATGGAAAGAGGAGTGTGAGAGACAGATGGACGTATAATAGTAGTTATGTTAGAAATAAGTGAGGGGAGGGAGGGAAACGGGGTGTAATTGAATGGAAAAAAAACTGGTGGGAGAACGGCGGATAAAAATAGCAAAAAAGCTAGAGAAAATGCGTGGAGGGAGAAATAAGGGAGGAAGAGGAGAGTGGTGTTGTGATATAATGGTATATAGTTTATGCACTAATCAATGAAACAGTGTGGGAGTTCACTGTCAAACAGGCTTTTATACTCCGTGCTACAGGCCCCACCCCCCGCCATCATCACTGCCATCCTACACACAAATCAAACATGTTAATTAACTCTCTCACTGTTAAACGTCCATGTCATCAAGTAATGGCCATGCAGGAAAATAAAGTCAACAATTAACCATCACCGATGGTAACCAAGTTGCCATCTGACTGACAAAAAACAATGACAATTGTTGTTTAATCCATCGCCTGCTGTTGCCTCAAAGGGAGCCTTGAAAGCGACAGATTATTTGAACAGTTGTACGGTGTAATTTTTGTTGTTGCTTCAGAGGCAGGGAAGTGTGTTGAAGATTCTAGGTCTCCTCCTCCACAGTAGAGCAAGTTCACACGCCAGTACACCCATCATGATGAGCTGTCAGAACTCCGAGATAATAAAGCACCGTACAAAATACAGCATCCTCAGTGTTGAGTCGCACTACAACAGAAAAGTTTCTCGTTCATTCACTGTGGAAGCATGTTGTGTCCTGTGTACGTGTCGCTATAGCACTTCTTTTTATGACTTATAATAATAATAATCATGAAGATGCCTTGTGTTGTAATGTTGGAAGGCCTGAAGAACAGAAGAATTACCCTTTTTATTCAAAATATGTTACTCAAATTGCACGTTTGAACAGTTTTTTTTAATTGTGAGCGACACTTTATAAAAAACTCCACTCACCCCAGCTGTTTCTAGTCCCTTGACGTCTCCTCATGACTCCCTTTTTCTTGCCTCAGAGACCAGTACTCTTGTGCCCTCAAGTCAGCAGACATGACAACCGCACCACAGCAGACAGTGAGGCAGTGGATTATGCAAGAGCCAAGTTCCATGGTCTTTGGTAGAGATAAATATTTATGGACTTGCTTCCTTGTCCCCTTTGCAGCCGTTCTATTGAGTTTTAGTGGTAGAAGCGTGATTATTTAATCATTTTTACTCTCGGTTTTAATAATTGAGTTGCTCATGGGATGAACATAATAAAGTTGACTCATATACTGTATATTTAGTTGCATATATAAAGTTACTGCATGAGAGGATGTGTGTTTAAGTATTTTTCATAATTCATAGTTTTAACAGGATATTCCATTATTCAGTTATTGTCGGAGAACAGCGGCAAGGAACTTGGAACTCGCTCAGGGGTCCTTTAAAAGTAGATGTCGTGTATGTGTCGGCTTTTGTCAAGTGTAAAATAAAAATGTTTAACTAATTCTAATAATAATGAAAGTAAGTAACAATATTTGAACCATCCATGTCAACTAAATAATTATAATGATTTATCCTCGACTGTGTCATGGCTCTGTTTCCTAAATCCTGGTCCTTGGGTCCCACTGCCCTTTGAATCAGGGAAACATCTAAAACAGGCTCATGGATCAGAATTAAGAAACACTGTCCTTGAGTGAGCATGCAAGTTGTGGCCGCTGCCCATGTAAATTTATACATGGAGAAATTTGCTATATCTAATACACGAAAGACGTCCTTTTCTTCTGGTTCACCAATCATATGTGACTGCACATAGTAATGAACTTTTTTTTTGCTCTTATATCTATAGATGGTTACACTACTGACGACATAGAGTTCTACTGGCGAGGAGGACACAACGCCGTGACGGGGGTGGACAAGATTGAGCTCCCCCAGTTTTCCATTGTGGATCATAAGCTTATCTCCAAGAATGTTGTCTTCTCAACGGGTAACGTCCTGCTGCACAGCTTGAAATGCACCACAGTCATAAATAAGAGAAGTGGCCTGTGTGTTAAGTCAATTTTCAAGGTTGAACACACAGCACAAACAGCAACACAAATACAACAATAACAGCCTAATGGTGTTATCATTAAAATAAACGATCTTGAAAGGCTTTTACATTTACATATATGTATATATATATATGTATATATATATATATATATATATATATATATATATATATATATATATATATATATATATATGACGTTTTTGTACATCCAAAATTTCCAGAAATGCTAATGTTATGTTAGCCTGCACTTATACCTCCAAATGAAGCAATCATCTGGGAGAGCAACGACACCATGACTTATTTACCAGCAATAATCAAAAAAAAAAAGAATTCGCTCTGCGGCAGTGAAATATTCATGTCTTTGCCATTCTCATATTCATGAATTTGTCACACAAGAAAGTGATTATAAGCAGGACAGTCGCGCTGCTGAACAGTCGCCGCTTTGCTACTGTACTGAATAAGAGCAAACCATTAATGCAACAACATTGTAGTCACTCCAATAATAACACCTTACGCTGCAGAGGACGCGCATATTTTTCCTGATTGCACAATATACCGCCCACTCTGAGCTACAGTATATATATACACCATTAATATGCATGCAGGTAAGTCAACTCAAGTGTATCCCTGCAGTGTCCCTGATTGTATTAACCAATGAAGAGATATGGTAGATGGGAGATTCCTTTTTAACATGCTATCTATTGAGGTATGAAGAGGCCAAACCTGGGGGGGGAGGGGGAGGCGGGGGGTCATGCTGAAATGCAAACATCAGCATGAGAGCCCGGGCATTTATTCAACATCAGTGCCATGAGTCTCATGTCTCCCCTCCAAGGATAGACAATGTCATTGTTGCCCTCATGAATAAAACATTCAGCATTTACCATTCATTTTCTACTCAAAGCTGCTTTCGTACTTCATGAAGAAATAATCGGGTGATTGTCCCGGTGGCTCGTGCCAACAGGAGCTAAGTTGAGTTGAGCCTTGTGGGATCTTGGTGCTTTATGTACAGGTCCCATATTTTAAAAATAGATTTCCATGTGCATTAAAATGATTGAGTCACTGCCTCCCGAGACCCAACAGCCACACAGGATTTGATTTCTCCAAGTGTTTACTTTGAAATCTGCTGTACTCTTTCTATTTAGGACTCATTAGTGTTTTGAGTCCTCTTTTCAAACCATCTTTCCAGCTTTTACGAATGCTAGTTCCTTACATTTATCTTTTACTTCTAAGTTTTGGCAATCGTGTTTTTGTACGAGTTCTATTTGTTCTGACAACCAGATGTTATTATAGCTGTATGTGTGGACTGCAATCCTGCTTACTTACATGTCATTTGTCATTTTTTTTTTTTTAATTTCTTATTTATTTCTTTACTCACAGTAAAGAAATAAAATCCATTGCCTGGATTCAGAGCACTGAAAAGGGATAAGCCGCTTGATGGATTTGTCTCTGTGGCTGCAGCCCAGGCAAAGCGTATTTTATATATGCCGTCTTCCACTCTCGCTTTCCAAGCTTCCCAATCACCCACCTTCCTTATGTCCCTTATCGTCTCAGATTTTCCATACACATACGCTCCCCTGGCTGGCCTTGACGTACGCTGGCGCTGTGCCGAAACACGTGGAGGGTCTAGTAGCCAAGGACAGTGAGCTGTAGGCAGGGGCAGCTCACTTTGCCAATTCTGCGTTGGACCTGGACACAGTAACACTGTGCAAGATTACCCCGCCGTTTGCCAGATGATCCACGCGTGCGTCCTGGAACCAGGCCCAAGGCCTCGATGTTGTTTCGCCACCAAATCGGAACAAAGAACTTAAGTCCAAATTTGACTATGTCGTCCCAGTGCTGACATTTGCATTGACCCGTTTTACCAAGATACAGAGGCCGCAGTTCTTGAACTGTATTTGACCTACGTGTGTGTCACTGAGGAAATAAACGAAACACCTTGTTCTTGCCAGAGCTTCAGGGCAACACAAAAACCGCACACTCTGCTCTTAGAAACTAAAGGGAACACTTGTATAAAATGTGAGACGGAGGGAAAAACATCAGGAAGAAGGATCAAGTCTTTTCTTAATTATTCTCCCTCATGCTTCCTCTGTTTCTGCTCGACTTTCATCTCTTGTAGTGAATTCCCCCATCCAGTAGTAATTTGGTCGTGCAACTAAACCGAAAATGCAGCCAATTCCCTGAGAGAGAAAAAATGTGTGTACTCATGCAGTTTTCTCTCACCAAAATCCTGTCGAGGGCTCGTTTCAAATAGAGCAGCGATAAGCAAAACAAAGGACCCTTCACACACAAAAAACATCAAACCACTTCCAATATTGGTGTATAAACACAGGCAGAAGAGAAGAAGAGCTAATTCTAGTTAGCGGTGATGCTACAGTTCACTGGAGACAACAAATGCAGCCATTTCCAACCTATAGATGAGGTGAGGGATTATAATCATGTATGTCACTCAACTAGCAAACAAGCTTTTAGACTGATTGGTGAGTCTACACAAAACTAATCACAAACAGTGTTATAATGAATGATATGTGGTCTACTGGAATTTGCTGCTCCTCATTAATTTCTCATTGTTTGGATGAAACCAAGACACCAAGTTGTCCAATATTTTCCAGTCTATAACCTTAAGATTTCACTTCAAAATGTGTGTTTTAGTGTTGCTTGTTTATCTTGTCTGCACTTCAGTCTGAGAACATCCCAAAAATATATACATCCTCTCTATGACGGCGTTTCTATTTTTCTTCCACTGTCCCCTCTCTGCAGGTTCTTACCCTCGTCTGTCCCTGAGTTTTAAGCTGAAGAGAAACATTGGGTACTTCATCCTGCAGACATACATGCCTTCTATCCTCATTACTATCCTCTCCTGGGTCTCATTCTGGATCAACTATGACGCTTCTGCTGCCAGAGTGGCTCTAGGTGAGGGCCTGCTTAGTGAAAATACACTGAGCAGTTAAATCTGAGGGGAAAGCCACGGTAGCTTCCCCCAATTATGCCGCATAACCTTTACAACATTCTCTGTGAGGTAAATGGAAACATGTTGCAGAAACCTCAAAGGAAACAAGTACGTAGTATCCTAAGACGGAAGGAACATGACTAATTAACAGAAGGCAGGAAATTCCACTCACCAAAGATGAATTTCTTAAGGCTGTGAAATTTTCACACTCTCGCACAAACCTTTTTTTCAAATAATTCCATTCAAATGCTTTGTGCCTTTGTTTGTTCCAAACCTGGGACTTAATTAAGTCCTTGGAGAACATAGAACACAACACGGTGCTGATTAACCGGGATAAATATCTATTGTAGGACAACAAATGCTGCTAAATCGCTACAGGTGTATGTGAAGCGTCCTGTCTTCTTTTCACCAAAATCCATCTACCCGGCTTCATCCGTCCCTTCCACCCCATCCCTTTAGCTTAAGTCGACAAGGCAATTTCACTGATTGACAACTGAGCTGCACTTACTGATCCAGGGGGAAGGCATGCATGGGATTTAATGGGGAAAAAAAGGGTAATACTACGTAATGGAGGGTGGTCAGCAAAGTTGGGAAATTCATGTTCCCCCCACATTTAACACAGGATTCAGGAACCACTTTACTCTGACCTGATTCCAGGCATTAAAGTGAACCTGTAATAGCTGCATCACGTGGTCCCAGTGTCGCAGGAAATCCTTTGTTGTTATTGCTAAGCTATTGCAGCATGGGAGAATTGCCTGAATCCTATTTTTGAACACTGGTCATCTCTGTGACAGCTGTATTTTTTTAATTTACTAATTGTCTGCTAAGACGCTCAAAACAAATTGCCTTAAATCATTTTTGCTTTCAAAATGAATCGTGCAGGTGCACGTGGGGAGGATTCATAAATGCCACGAGCGCTAAGAAAACCGTTATTTATTCATCACATGTTTCATGCCAACGCTAATGCAGGTACTGTATGTCAAAGACACTGCACACTATGTGTAAACACACATTTCCAAAAACCCAGTGGTTAGCTTCAAAACAGGATATGAAATGAAATCACCAGCCGGAGTTTGCACGTCACTCATAATAAGCACAGACTCCTCGCAGCCTGCTGGGTCAGGCTTCTCAAAACTTTTATTCTCTACGTAGTTCTGCACTAATGAACCAAGACCAAGGTTGGCGTTTGAATTTCAAATTGTGCCGCAATGCTTCAGGTGCGTATCCAGTCGTGCAGAGTTTGAGGCGCCTCAGTTTCATTGATCCTTATACAGGCTTAATCCAGCGCAGACATCAGGTATCAAGTGGATCCTAAAGATACGTTTACAGCCCGGGGGTTTCAAATCTGTCTCGCACATTCAGTCACAATAGACCAGCGTTGCCTGGAGACCCACTGCCCTGCTGCACGTTTGAGGCGTTTCCCTGCTCCATCACACCTGATTCAAATCAGTGGCTCGTTATCGGGCTTCTGCAGAGCTCGCTGACGAGCTGGCATTTGGATCAGGTGTGTTGGAGCAGGACTGAGAAACAGTGCAGTATAACATTAAGAAAAGGTTTCTTAATTAACAACTACACACAAAGTAATATTGTAATGTAATCTATGATATTATTCTCCGTCAGGTATAACGACGGTGCTCACCATGACTACCATTAACACCCATCTGAGAGAAACTCTCCCCAAGATCCCCTACGTCAAGGCCATAGACGTGTACCTCATGGGCTGCTTCGTCTTCGTCTTCCTGGCTCTCCTGGAGTACGCGCTGGTCAACTACATCTTCTTTGGACGGGGCCCTCAGCGGCAGAAGAGGGCGGCCGAGAAGATAACCATAGCAAACAATGAAAAGATGAAGATGGATCCAAATAAGGTAACATTAGCTTAACAAAAAAAACAAAAATGACGGAAGTTAATTACTCCACTCACAGTCATGTTTTCTTGAGATTGTGGGACAAACGTTAATTTAATTTCTCATAAAGCTATGAAAGGAGTTCTGAATAATCTCAGCAATGAAAAGAAATGTCACCAAGTCCAAATAAAGTATTGACCTTATGGTTCTTGTGCCGTCTGTGCCAAGAATAATAAGCTTTCCATTTCCTACTTCCTAAAAGAGATGCAAAATGGCCACCATAACATGAGCACATATAATATAATATCAGCTGAATACTAAACAGCAACACAATTGGAACAGTGTTCGTAGCCCGTGGCAACAAGTGATGCAAAGGCTTGTGAATCCACTGATAAAGGAATACGGATTCCTTATTCAAATGCAGTACAAACAACTGTGTTCATGCAATGATTTCATTATGTACAATTTTTTTATTTATTTTCTTCCCCGCCCACACGAATGCTGCCGCAGTCTCCATCCACAACTTTTCAAGTAATCACAACAACTGTGTTTGTGTCTGCAGTGGCTGGTGGGGAACGTGGTCGGCAGAGACGACACTCTGTACGCGAGAATGACGCAGAGGGACCTCGACGGTCACGACTCAATGTGGGAACCGATCTTTGTGGACGACGCGGCGATAGGACTTGGCGATCAAAAGAACAGGGTACTATAAACATCTATGTTACAAAATATCACTTATACAAGTGTATAATTGGTTTGTAACTACTTTCTAACTGTTTCAATCTATTACCAGGTTTCCCTAACTTTTCCCACTGTTTGCTACTGCAAAAATAAAGCGCACAAATGATGGTTTAGGTACAAAATAAACTTGTTTTTGTTGTTGTTCGATAGATGGACCCCCATGAAAACATCCTTTTGAGCACCCTCAAGAACGACATGGGTGTTTCGGAGCTGGCTCTGGGTCTCAATGACCCGCGGAACACCATGCTGAAATACGACAGTTCGACTTTACAGTACCGCAAAGCCGGGCTGGCCAGGCACAACTTTGGCCGCAACGCACTGGAGCGCCACATGACGCAGAAGAAGAGCCGACTACGGCGACGCGCGTCACAGCTAAAGATCAACATCCCAGACTTGACTGACGTAAACTCTATTGACAAATGGTCAAGGATGATCTTCCCGACCGTCTTTTCCTTCTTCAACATCATTTATTGGCTTTATTACATCAATTAAAACCAAGAGGAACACCAGTGATAGCAAAGTATTTCCCTCATTTGTTGTTTGTATCTGGTTTGTTTGATTTTTACGTGATCCTGTAACACTGGACTGAATTACTACTGTATATTCAAGACTGGATCCATATCTTGAACCTCCACACTTGCTGGCTAAGACACGACAACCTTGTAGAAGAAAGATTACAATCATATAAGGTGCCTGTTCCGAAATAATTGTTTTAAAAATTTTACATATTTTGTCAATGGTGTACTCTGACATGAGTTTAAAATGTTGGTTTGCATATTTTTGTATGTTTTTATTATGTTAGACTTACAATATACTTAAATCATTGCCAAAATATCTTAGCGAGATACAATTTTAACAATTTAAACGATCCTTAACATTCACAGAAATGAAAGTTTTCTCTGGGCTTGAATACAATATAAGCGCTATGTTGTATATAAGTTTGTTTTTTTTCCCCAGTTCATAAACATCTCAGTAAGGAAGCATTAAGTGGGTTTAATGAAGATCACGAGAATGCTTCCACGTTTTAATACAGACTGCACTCAAGAAGCCTGCTGAACGTCAAAACTGTCATAATGTGGAGACGCATGAGACTAATACAGCCAATCTGGATCGTTATTACTGTGTTTACTCCCCACTGTGTCATGTTTTATAACAAAGTAAAGATGGAAAAAGAGTGAGAAAAAAAAACAAATATTTGTCTTAAATAAAATGTATTTATATATTATACTAACTTCAATTATAACTAAACTAAATTATTAACACGGAATTTTGTCCCAAAGCACATTTTACACGTCTTTGGGGAAAGACCTTATTCAGAGAACGTAGTTTAGTCTTAAAGTAAATGTAAATATCACATGTATAGCATTAATTATAAGGGAAAATATAAGCTACACAAGATTTGTTGACGATTATTTTTTTTTTATAGCTCTATTCTCACTTTCCTGTATTAACAAGACAGATGAAAACTGTCGAAGAGGCTCAGCAGCAATGATTAGTCTGTCACGGTTCAACAAGGCGACAGACGACGAGAAGCTAAATTTAATTTATTAGTTCACAGAAAGACAAGGGTGCATAAAAAAGCACAACGGACATCAAATATCAGGTGATAGTTCTGTATCCGCATCTATTATTTATTATAAGTTTAAAATCTACTTGTTTACGGATTTGAAAAGAAAACAATGTCATTGATGATAAAAAGCTGTAAAAACCCAACTTTGCACACACGTTCTCAAAGCCATAGCGGCTGTATCGTAGTTCTTTTCTAATACCTGGTGCTTATCGTGGCTGAGGGGAATTGTCACTCATGTGACAATTATGATTCCAATTTGCCGTTTAGTTACAAAACCTAAAAAAATACAACTAGGGCTGTAATACACAAGAGAGTCATACACCACTGTCTGTGTGAATGGACCTGCTGTTTCTCCTCGGTGAATTCAAGAATTCTATATAAAGTTGTGCTTGGAGTTCAAATTGGAGGAGCAAAAACTGTGAGAGATTCGTTTAAAGTTGTGCCAGTTTTGTTCCAAAAATATAACAAAATAACAAGGATCTAACACAAAGGAATCATGACCATTTGTTGATTGTAGGTGTGTGGGACCAATTACACGATAATACTTTAATTATTTACTTACAGTGATGTCTCATCGCATGCTGTACACAGTTGTATCTCCCTTTTTCTGTTTTAAATTTGGGTTCTTCTCTTTCTCACTCACGTGTTCCATTTCATGTGTGTTCTTGTGTTGAATCGACTTCATTTAAACATGAATATAGAAGTAATTACATTTTATATAAAAAAAAATGTGTGTCGATTGGTATTGCAAATATTGTATTAAAATAGCATTTATGCAACTATTTTAGTCTACGGTCCAACAAGTGACAGGTAAATCTCTGAATATTGTACACAAATCTAACTCACAATACAGTCCAGTCCATTTTGAACCACGAGTGTTTACATGTTACTGATTAAAATAAAACATTTGCACAATGTGCTGGAATTTGGCGACTGCACATGGTGAGAAAATTAAGTAATAATGTCAAATATCTCTGAGAAAACCCTGAAGTTAAAATCTCATCCAGTATTTCACCAAGAATGTATATATGAATTGGTGTTTATTATTCTTGTAAATAGCTATATGCTTTCTATTGGAAAGACAGAGGGACATATTTCAATATAATTTATATTAAAATGAAAACAGAATGCGGTGGGTGATGTGAAACCATGTAAATAGTTTTTGTTTTACTGTGTCACTTTTTGTTTTTTTGTTATTTTGTTCAAGCACTTTTCGTTTGTTTTGCCAAAATGTTCATGAATGTATTTGATATTCTTTTGCAGCATTTCTTTGCTGCAATGTGTCAGCAGAGGTGGAACAGTTTTTTGTTTTTGTTGATCAGCTAATTACAGATTTCAGAAACACACACTCACTTAAAAATGGGTCAGGTGATAAAGATGCCTTTTGTATCATCCCCAAAATTCAACCATCTCAGGTCAGCACAGTTCACACCATAGACTTTCACCACAACCTTCAATTTAAACCCAAATATTGTATTTAAGGAAAAGTACCTTATATTGTACCTTATTATTTACTTTTCTCTGTTTCATTTAAGTCCCGTTAAAACCATATAGCCAACAGTGCTCATACAGTTATTGCTCAGCATAGGTAGACTTTAAAAAACAATATTTAATCATATTTAATCAATAATTTAAAGTCATTAAGGTACTTAATCCACCATAGCCATAGAAAGAATAAAACTTCCCAATATAAATATATTTCTTAATATTCAGAATAATACTGTATGTAGTATGATGTGTGTGTGTGTGTGTGTGCGTGTGTGTTGGCCAGAGTTTTCCAAAGCACACCGCTAACTGGCAAGTAAGGCCTGCTTCATGAGTTCTACACTTTGATGTGTTTGTACTTCACAGCGCTGTTTTGTTTCATATACTGTATTTTTATATTTCTATACTCCTGTGTAAAAAAAAACAAAAAAAAACAGAAAAATGCACACTGCTGTTTGTTTAAAATCCTTGTAAGTCCAATTTTGGCAATTTTCACATTTATACTATACAGAATAATTACCTTGTCTACGGAGGATTCTGGAGGAAAAAAAAAGAGATGGCATTTATGTTTATGAAAATGTTTCATTGTCCCACGTATGAAGTTAAAAAATACAGGTTGTAAACAGTTTGAAAATGGCTTTTCTGAATTCTTGGAAGGCACGGTTTTTCAGAAGTTTTCCATCAGACAGACTTTTTTCCGGAGAGCAAGGACAGACTGATACTCTAAAGGCCTGAAATGACAAATGTTGGTGACAGAGTATGTTTGCACACACTCACAGAAGAAGCCTTAGCCTCCCGCTGCCCTGGACCTCACACCTCGCAGCATCAATCCTCTTTACCCTTTCAACACCTTCCACCTTGAGAAATCCTTGTATGTGCCACACTCACACGAGCATTCCCACAGAAACCCTGGACTGTATGCTTCGTACAGATGAACCATGTAAAAGTCAGTGTTCCATCTTTACTATGAAAACTATGAAAATGAATACATTGTCAAATAAATATTGTATACAGTTCTAAAATCTGCAGGTGTTTATTAAGTGGTATCACCAGTTTAGCATCTCATGGTAAACATCATCGTCCAATATTGAAAATGCAAGGTTACTGTGGGTTACTAATGTTCATTGTAATCACTTACAATGATAAAAATCAATGTATCCACACATTTCTTTCAATGCGCAGCATAAAATACCAAATTATCGTCAACTACTTAGATAATCGATTCATGGGTTTGAAGCTTTGTTCATGATTAAAACAAGATTTCTGATTCTTTCAGCTTCTGAAATGTGAATATTGTTATGGTTTCTTTGCTGCATATTACAAAGAAATCCTTAAAAACTGAATCACTTTGGTTTGTGGATAAAACAAGACTTTTTCGAGAACATCATCATGTTAACATTTTTAACGTTTTCTGACGTTTTATGGACCAAGCGTTTACTCGAATACAGATGAATCAATTATGAAAATAATCGTTAGTTGCAGCTTGATTCCAAATTACAGATTACTGATTAAAGTGTATTTTTAACTCACTGACTTCTAAGGCCTTTGCAAGAAATGCTGCTATCTAAGGTCAAAGGATCCGTCGAGCTTTGATCACTGAATCTCATCAACGTCAGAAGACATCACCATTTTTACCTCAGTTATTATGCCACAGGACCCTCTTTCGTTCCACATTCATGGTAATTTGCCGTGGGAATAATACACAATTCCTCATATGGACACCCTGGGCGTGTGTGTTTATTGTGCAGAAGTCACAAAATAGACGTTTTTTCTTTTCTTTTTGTTCATAAAAACTAACTTTGAACTGTGATGTATTTCAGATTGAAAAAAAGGATAGAAGAAACTCTTTATTGCACTTATATTCTTATACCATCTGTACATACTGTATGTTTAAGCATAGTGATGGGGAAAAAAGCAGCATAAATGTTTAATATGCTCTGTGTTGTAAGGGTTAAACAAATCCACACACAGGCTTGTACATTTACTGACGCGATGGGAAACTTATGCAAGAAAATGAGTTGTGAACCCACAGATCTGGGCTCCCATACACCACAGGAAAAGAGGATATACTGTAGAGTGCTAAGGCGCTACTTTGAACATCCTGTGTATAAGAAAAGGAAAATGCATGCACTACAGACGCCATAAACAGAAACAAAACCCGATCTAATCCCTAACGGTCCTGTGGCAGGAGAGGGAGACAGAACGTGCCCGGGGAGCTGAGGAATTAATGTGAGAACGTGATTTGTGGATGACCCCTGACAATACTGACAGCTGATATGAAGCAGCATCACATACAGTAACTACACTTTCCACTTTTTCCACTTTACACTACAACTGTCACAGCTGCACAGTGCACATCTTAGAATGTGGATCTTTTCAGAATCTGCGTTTTTAAAAACAAGCACAGTGTGCTCATTTGCCCAGATTTGAAACCAAGCCACCGTGATGTAGAAATAGAGCTTGTGCGGCTGTGGATAGAAGGACATGAGTCATGACACAGAACTGTGGGCAGGCCCTGGCATTACAACAAAGACATTAGAAGTCTAATGCGAAACGCTCCTTTTCATCTTTCTCCCACAGCACTCATTCTGCTCATCTCCCACACCGTGCGTGTGTTTGTCTGTGCATGGCCCACCTCATTTGGTTTTGTTCTAAATCATCCTGTGTGACAGATTAACCAACAAAGGAAGCCAGAGTTTATTCAACCAAGATGTTAAACCGGCATTTTAGCAAAGGATGATTCACTTACATAAAATATAAAAGCTCCAAATAGCTATTACATCTGAAGCAAGAACGAGAACGTGACACCGGAAATGTGGACCAAAGGGATCTGAGGCCAATATGATGAACATATCAATGCACTGGAGTTTATTTATTTATCATATTGAGTTTATTGGTCGGACACGTAGGCTGGTAAAAGAATAAACTCCTCACAGATTCTATGTCATGAAGCCTCAGCAGGTGCCGTACCCCACAGCGTCCTGAAGGACAGCAGGTGCCCTGTGGGTGGACGCAGTGGAGTGGTGACTGTCTAAAGTCATAGTCACAGCAGCTCCTTCTAATTCAAATCCAAGTTTGTTTGCTCGGAAAGTCCGGGTCGCGCAGCCGAACTCTGAGCCGCACCAAAGAAGCGAACTCTGGTGCGCCTAAAACATAGGTCTCGGATCGCTTCAAGTGGATCAAACGCAGGAAGAGTCCATCCTCGTGTTCTAAGAGGAAGCACATTAAGCCCAACTAGCATTATCGCTTTAGAGCTGTTGACTCACTGCAGGCGGAGGGTTCTGAGCATGCACGTGTCGTATAATTCCCTCTCGTGCGTGGCAAGTAAACACCTTTGCAGGACTCTGGTGTAACAATTCTTGGCTATAAATGTGTTGGTTGACTTGTGTGGAACTCCCACACATGGAGTATTGACACGTTGTTCTCAGTTTCATCTATTAGCTTCTCTCCTCCTGGTTATCCCATCTGCTCACTGGGGAACGTGTACAAGGACACTGAGGTTGTATAGCTTCTTTAAATGCTGCGCTTCCATTGAAAGAAGCAAACAGAGATGAAGTGCTCCATGTTGATAGTTTGAAAGCAGTCCGAGACAAAAATCCACTTCCTTGGTTCATATCAGAGGTTTCAGTCTGAGTTCACACCAAACCAAACAAACCAAACCAAACCAAGGACATACAGTACTGTACATGTTCCAGGGTTCAATTCAACTGGACTAAACAAGGCGTACGCACCCTTGGAAATTACGGCGAATCTTATGTCTGTGGGCACAGAATAAAACACCAGTCTGACAATATAACAGGTGTAGATATATTTTTTTTTTACATTTACATTTTTTGGAGTGCATATTGTGTTGCTCCTTCTGCAGAATCGAAGCTTTTTAAATATCATCTTCCAGAATCCAAAGCATTTTTTCTAGGTCACTTGGACCAGAAAGCCGTAACGTTGCTACGAAACAGTAACAAATCTGAGTTGTCAGCTCACACTGAAGACGGACGACCAATTACAACTGGATTATTGTTACTCTGCTTTGTTCATTCATTTCCCTCATCGTACAAAAACTTCAAGAAGCATCTTTAATTTCTCTGGTTGTCTCCTCGTGTTCGTCTGTGTCCCAAGTTAATTAGGAGGAATATATGCTAATGGGACGCCGCTAACGGACTAATTAAGTGTCTGATTAGAGCAAAGATACTGTCAGCCTGTCTTAATGTGAGTGTATGTGTGATTGCGTGTGGGTGCTAGTTTTTTTTTGTTTTTTTTTTCACATGTTGTAGAACTTTCTAGCAGGCAAAGCTATTTGTCTTTCATTCTATTTATTTGTTCATTGTTGTAATTGGTATCAAAGCACCGTTGCCTTTAAAGAGCCTTTAAGGTGCATTGTCAAAGCCATGTTTTGTTATATATTGCCTTCGTATACAGCTTCGTAAATCTATCTATCATCAGAACCTGTACGACTTGTCGGTTTTATAACCTGACTAACTTTCTAACTGTCTAACTAACTTCTACCTAACAAGATGTTGTCTAACTGCAAACTGACGTCTGCTTAACTGTGTATGTGGAATAAACCTTCAGAAAGACAGTCATTCATTTGTATTGTGCGTTTGTACTCAGCGATGTAGCTTTATGTACCCACTTTGAAAGGCAAAATTCGTAGTTGTTGTGGTCTACTTGGATTTAGGAATCAGTAGGCCAAGTGGGAGGTGTAGAACTTTCTAGCAGGCAAAGCTATTTGTCTTTCATTCTATTTATTTGTTCATTGTTGTAATTGGTATCAAAGCACCGTTGCCTTTAAAGAGCCTTTAAGGTGCATTGTCAAAGCCATGTTTTGTTATATATTGCCTTCGTATACAGCTTCGTAAATCTATCTATCATCAGAACCTGTACGACTTGTCGGTTTTATAACCTGACTAACTTTCTAACTGTCTAACTAACTTCTACCTAACAAGATGTTGTCTAACTGCAAACTGACGTCTGCTTAACTGTGTATGTGGAATAAACCTTCAGAAAGACAGTCGAGTTGTGCCCGCCGTACTTGTTCTGGTCACCCTTTCCAGAAGGGAGCATTGAGCTGGGAAGACCAGCCAGCAGAAATCTGGACACATGTCAAGGAACGCTGTAAGATACGCTGGATGTTTGGTCTCTGGTTCTTAAATAATAATGAAAAAAAGGGGGTAAACCACCATTTTATTAAAAACAAACGTTGATTATGTTGGATTTGTTGAGGACAGGGAACTTGTGAGTGAGTCAGAGCTATTAAAAACTATCAGGAGTTAGTTTGTGTTGGTGTTGTTGACTGTGATCGTTGGTCACACTGTTGCCACCGCTGTGTTGCAGCCAGGGTCTTTGAACTTCATCAAAGATTTAATTCTCTGATGCTGCACACCCTACAGTATACAGTAAATTGAAATAAGCAAAAAAAAAGAAGAAGAAGAAAGCATGTCTGTCTTGTCTTCTCTCATCATTTCCCTTTTCATCTCACGCCTCCAAACTTGCACACGTTACGTCACATTTTTGTGTATTTTTTTTGATGCATTTTCTTCAGCGTTGCATCTCCGAGATTGCCCACACGCTGTGCTAAGATGAAGCGAGAATCCAGCGTTTGCAGAAAAAAGACCGACGGCCCTCTGATGCAGTGTGTTTGCCCTGCATGGATAAAGGAGTCGCTATATGATGTCTTCACAAAATGACTCACTCATACAGTATGCACATGATGACGGATGTGAGCACCGAGATGTGCAATGCAAAAATGAGATGAATTCATGGCAGGGATGTATGCTTTGGTTGATGTCCAATATAATTAGAAAGGGAAATGTTACTTTGACGATTTGTGGGAATAAAATCTCGTAGCAAATGCAAAAAAAAAAAATACAGATGTATTTTGTTTTAAGATTGCCCAAAAAAAGGTTACGACATGGATTGAAGAAATAACACACAAAAATGTGATATTAAATATGATTACCAGTGAGCTGGAAATTAAATCTATCTATGGGAATAGTTAGCATTTTTGTCTGGGTAAAAATAATGAAATACAGTTTTACTTCATGAATTATTGCCATTTCTGAGCTACAGAGATTGGTAAAATTATGAACATTTACATTCTACTCTCTTGAATTATTTACATTTATTCAATATATAGTATCAGAAAAAAACATTGATGGTGCATGAATGCATATTTATGCACGTACAGTATGCTCACGTGGTGTTCAACTGCTTTACAAAATGGCTGATTGAAAGAAATATATTATTAGAGGCTGGCGGATAACATTAGTCACAGGCCACCAGAGCGCAGCTCTTTGCCACCTTTTAATAAAAGAGCACTTTAGTGCTCTGACAGTGTGCTTGATGGAAAAACAACAGTTAAGTGCAGATCTGCCATAATCGCTGGCGTTTGTATGTGGGAGGTATAAAGAATTACAGCGAACAAAGATAAAATACCATAGATGTATATGGTCTGGGTGGAGAAACCCATTTGCTTAACAGTTATTCTGCCATTTCTACTCCTCTTCTGTATAAAACACAACAATCTTGACGCCCTCGCTTTTTGCAATTTCGTCATTTTGCAAAGAATGTTTAGCCCTTGTCCCTTTTTTAAAAAGAGAAAAAAAAAAAAAGTTAACATTTTTAATGGTAAGAACTGTTTTGTTAGTGTCACAGAAATTGCAGAGAGCACGGCACGTACTGTACTTGCACAGCGCACCTTTGATAAGTGCACGGGCAGCGCGGGGGTAAACCTTTGTAAAATGACACCTACTCCCATTGCACGTCACCGCATGTGGCCAACTACAAAAGAGGTTTGAGTGAGTGAAACGCCGAGTAAAATGTCACTCTGCCATCACGGAGCCAAAAGCTGAGCTTTTTTCCTTACACTGATCCAAGGAAACATCCATCAGGAGTCTCTCCGCCATATAATGGATTCAGTCTTTCTAATTATTTCTCAAGGAAACGGGTTTGAAGCCATGCTGTCTGTCACCAGGTGGCCCTCTCACAGCCATCTGAAATCCAATCCCGTCCATGTGCTCATCAGAAAAGCTGCTTCCTCACTTCAGACTGACACGAGAATCTCTTATGAACGTTAATACCAATATAAATTGCAACAAGGGTATAATCTGCTCCGTTGTAATAATTTCAACTACAGTAAAAGCCACTCGTTGTCTCTTACATGACACCTGTTCGGCGAGTACAGCACATCCTGTCGTATAAAAATGACCAAAGCTAAATGTCTATCAACCAAAAACCAGAGGGGTTTTAAACAGTTACCATGAAATGATGAACGCTCTCTTTGCCCTTTGATTTTGAACATTTATATAGAAGCATAAATGTTTAACAGTTTGCCGCCATTCATACATGTCCTAATGTAACAGAAATGCCAAAATCTCACTTCAATGTGGGCCAATAATTCAAAATCTACATTTCAAAAGTCAAGGTGGTGCCTGTTAGAAAAGTGAGTGGTAATAACTGCTTTGAGTGGTTTTTATTATTACACATTTTGAAAAGAAAAAAAGATTATTACACAATGTACTTTTTTCCCCCCTGAGGATTATGATACCGTAACCCTTATTTTCCATCCATCCATGCTTTGTCGCAAGTCACTGGACACGGGGCCAAAGGCGAAAGACAGGACACACCGTGGACGTGTCGCCATGTCTGTTACACCAAGACGAACACAACTATTCACTCTCACATTCACACCTACGGGCAATTTCGAGTCACTTAACCTCTGCGTGCTTTTGGACTGTGGCAGGAGACCGGAGTACCAGGAGAAAACCCACGCACACGCGGGGAGAAAGATTCACAGTGACAAAGGTTGTTTGGATTGATTTTCACATCATCTCAAGTCACTGTGAGGGGGAATAAGGCCAAACTGAAGATGTATAGTTTCTGTTTTGGCCCATCGTTCCAAATGACTTCAGTTTTATTCAGTAAAAAAAACAAAAAACTGAATAGGATTTATATGTATTTAATAGCCACAGTAAAAGATTGTGCCGCGCTTAATAAAAAACAAGCAGGATACAATCTGTTCACTTTCATACTGCTACATTGACCACAAATGTCTCCAGGAGCACTTCATTTTGCTTCCGAATGAATGGAATAAGTGTATTTCACATCATTCAATATAAAACTGTGTCAGCTGTTGAGAAATATTGAAATATAAAAGTGTTTGGGCCGCTCTGAAGTATGGTCTCAATAACAGAAGTAACCAGTGTTTCTCTAGTATACTGATCGGTTAAGTTCACTGTCAAGAGGATGAAATGTCAAGCTTGTCAACAGAAAAGCACAAAGGAGGATGAAGTACTGCCTACAGGGACCACCACTTCCTGTGAGTAGCACGTGCACAGGAAGCTACTGTGAAACTCCGCACCAGGGGCCTGCGTACGCCTGACGGATCCCACAGTGTGCCCTGGCTGTGCACAAATGCTGCATAATTACATGTTAATCAGCCGGTGCAGATATAGCTACGACATGTGGTGGAGTAACAGACTGCACTGCCTGTCAAAGCCAAGAAAACGGCCCATTAGCCACATTAGCACTAAATTACATGGCGTGAAATATCAAAAAATAGCCTCACTCCCACTTTGGAGCATATGAGACATTAGTCACTACACCGCCGCCGGAGCACATGCTAATTCCGTGGCTTTTAAAACTGTTTAATGATCGCATGCGTTGTGTACCACTTTAAATAGAGAGCATCGTTCTGTTCCACATCAGAATTAAAAACAAATCCATTTCTCGTGTAAGTGAATTTAAGTTTAGTGAACAAATTGGCTTGAATGGCATCGTCTGTGAATATAAGCATGACGCACGCACGCACGCGCGCATGCGTTCCGTGTTTGTCTCTAATCTGCAGAAGCCTTTGATGCCTCGTCGTGAACAGTATAATTACACAGTCCCCGTCATTGTGCCAGAAATACATCTTCAATAAGTGCCGTTTTCTATGCCTCTGATTGATTTCATTCTATTTCCAACTGTACAAAATAGGAACAGATGTGTGGGTAAACAGAGGCACAATCATTGCATTTGAAAGAATTTTAGCTTGGGGGCAACAAAAAGCAAAACACACAGTACTCAGCCAGTTATTTACAGTTTAATAGTTTGTGTTAATGTGGAAATCAAAAAAGCACTGCGACTGCAAACACTCTGGAAATGTCTTTTTGAGAGTTAGGTTATAGCTTTACTATTGTTCAACAGGTATATCGTTACATAGGTATAACTCTCGCGCCAACACACCTGATTCAAACACATGGGTCGTTATCAGGCGTGTGCAGAGCGTGCTGACGAGCTGACCGTTTGAAGAGCAGGGAAACATTTAAAACCTGCAGGACCAGGGGTTGAGAAGCACTGCTTTAAGTGATGTGTGATTCTATAGTGGGCATGGGTAGATTTATTTTTCATTTTTCTGCCCTGATTTGTTTGGAGATGGTCATCTACTTATTTAAGCTCTTTATTTTCTGTTTTTTAAAGGATCTGTTAGCAGAAGGTGGATCAGTAGCTTCTGTAACAGGTCGATGGACCTTATCTGTGATGGAGCCAAGAGGGAATTTTTGATCCTCTTGAGATTGATTTGTGGCAGATGGTTAATAAAAAAAAAAAATACATTCACTCCTTTATATAATTGTTTATTTATTAATGAATGTATTGGAATGAACTGTGCTCATTTGACTATGAATACAGTCACACTGGCAACACAGATGTATTCTGCTTTATAGCGAGTTGCCATAGTGACACTCAACTGCATATATGGCCCTCCATATGTTGCTGCATAGCTTACTGTATCTATCTTTATCTCCCTCTGTCTGTGTCTCCCTTTATTTATATATATATATATATATACACATATTTATATATATTTATATATATATATATATATATATATATATATATATGTACAGTAGATATTCTGTTTAAAGCATGCACAACAACCTGGATCATAAACACTCCCATAATTACAACATTAAAGCTGCCTCCTTCACAGTTCTGTGAGTCATTTTAAATGCACTCTGATCGTGTTAATTCTGCATAAATGCCTGAAAAATAGACCAACATGCCAGTGACAGTGAACAGTGGTATGTCCCTTTGAAACTGCGATGTACTGTGCTACATTATTAAAAAGCATTCATATATGCATTGATGTGAACATGTAACGGGTTACAAGTTTGACTGAAATACGACAGAAATCAAAGTGTATAACGTGAGACTATGCGGTCGTTTTGGACATTGATGTTGCAGTTCCTGTCAGTCTTCTGTCAGTTTGGAGCGTTGGTTAATTCTCACTTATACAATGATACAGTATTTCATCTTTACCTCCGCTGCAGCGCCGGTTCATGTCACTTTGACATAGAAGGAAGTCTCTGAGTAAGGAGTGGACATGAAATTAAACACAAGGAAATTGATTTCCTTCTCAGCTCAGAGATCCCTCTGGCTGCATTTTGTCATGATTGGAGGGATTTGGTTGTACAGAGAAACATGAGAGGTAACTGATGTAAAATGGATTTGATTTCAATCTTCACGAGAGAAAGAAATGCATTCGACAAACATCAGCTGTTGTGCTGACACCTCAGCAGAAAGTAGAAAGAAGCAAATAAACAACATTAACAATCAATTTGGTTGTCTTCTTCCTCCTCTTGTTTTTCTTTTGGAGCACAGTGCATGGAGTCATACATTTTAATAAAAAAAAAAAAACAACCCCCCATTTGCGTAGATGATTAAAAATCGGTGACCTTTCCCGCACCATATGTCGTAAATGATTCTAAAAATATTCACTGTGCTGCTTGACATTTTAAATGAATATTTAACTGGGATTGCCAGTATTGTATAAGCAGTCACTGAGGACCGTGGCAATTATACAGGAATTCCATGGATTTAAACAATCAACAGTTTTAAGATTTAGGAAGTTATTATACTTCCTAAATCTATATAAACGTATACGGTTGCACGGTTGCAGGGAAGTAGTTAAGTTTATGACCCTTTTTTTATTGTGAATGTATATAGTGTGCTTTTCTCTCGTGTGTCTGGGGGTCGCTCTCTGCCTTCCACAGGTGTATGCAAAGAAAATGTAAAGATCACCATTTATCCTGGCTTTGGAGCGGCACGAGGAGTACACTGGACGACATGTGCAAATATATCCTGTGCAATAAGAACATAGCTGGAGGGACAGCATTGTAATACAAGGTTACTTAGCTCTGTGAATTGGTATGTTGATACAAAAGTGCTGATCTCAGCACGCTGTACCTGCAAAGCTGCTAAAATGTTCATAATGACGAACAGCATGCTCGCAAAAAATATCATTTATTGCTTGGTTAGCTGTGATTAATCAGGATTACTAATACTGGGGCTTGTTTGCATATAAAATTACATCATTAGTGCAGAATTAACACAAGGGAAGCACATTTATATTCAGATGTTTAATAGCTTCTCCAGGTGAACTTGTATATATATATCTATTTGTGCTCCCAGTCTGCATTAACCAAATCAAGGCCAAATAAGAACCATAAAGGCCTTTAAAGGTACGAAGAAGGAACATTTTCTTCATCCGTTTTATTTACTGTCGTGCAAACAACTGCACTTTTCAGTTTTACCAGCTAAGTGCTGTGTGACATGTAATTGCACAGGAGGTGGTCTCATCTAAGAGCTGCATCCTGTACTTGTTTGATCATCTCCATCTTCACATAATATATAATGTGTGTATTTGGGGACACATCCATTGCAGAGTGTAACATATGGCTCCCAATGTCATTTGAAGGCGTTTCTGTCAGTTTGTCATCCTGCACGTTGGTAATTTAGTGAGTTATTAGCTATCCTCGCCTCAGTGGAAAGAGATTTACTGCCACAAGAAGTAAAAATGCATATTTCTTCATATTTAACCAACATATTTATTTATAAGGTTTATGGCCACCCAGTGCACGTTGATTGTCTTGCCGAGTACGGGGAGGTGAGTCTGCTCCATAGGCTGTGCATGCATGGCTATGTGGCATAATTGTGAACATGCCTCACGTCCCCCACAGCCTCATGTTTGTGTGCTCTCTGATTGAACCATGTGATTGTGCAGGATGAGTCATTCACTCGGTCGGTTAGCCAGCTGCTCTTGGCTCTTCCTGAAGGCCATTTGATTACTGGATGCGTGGCCATTTAACCGGCCAATGCTGCAACGGCGCCACAGCACAGACGGTTCCTGCTGAGAGCCATGTCTTAGCTCATCAGCGGCAGCGGGCTCACGTCAGCCGTCACTTCTGCACTCACTCTCGCCGCGTCTGCTTCCAGCAGGCAAGTTATTGACCGGTCCCTGTTTTCACGAAGCGACGGGACTCAGTCGCACAGGACGCATGATGTCGCATTTCACGCATCTCATTTGGATGGACTGTGTTATCTTGGAAGAGCGATTCACAGGTTGAAAAATGGAATAGAGTCAAATGAGAGCGTGAACGATTTCACAGTTCAGTTTGAATGCTCTCCTCGTGTGTGGATGGGTTTTCTTCGGGTACTCTGGTGTACCACGCCCTTCGCCCTTTGTCAGCTCATGTGGAGGATAAAGTGGTAGACAGTGAATGAATGAATGAATGATTACTTTCCACCGAAACCCCCCCAAATGTGACTAAAAATGAATGTTGCTGCATCTAAAATTAGTAAAGATTGTTTCCTTGCAGCATGGTGTCCTCCTGACCCTGTCAACACTATTATCACTCAACTAATTGCTTATGTTGTGCATGAGCAAATAAACGTGGGTCTATTTGAGCCGAGGGAGCGTTGAACGTTCCCTCACTGTGTCTCTGTATCAGTGTCTGACAGTAGATCTTGACCCAGAGCCCCTTGTATAGATTGGCATGTTGGTAAATGGCAAAGCACCAAGGTTAATCTGATAAAGGTAGATAATAAGAGAAATACTCTAATTATGTATATCAAGGCTTTTGTGAGGCTGCAAAAATCTCCCGGTGAGTTTCATTTTCCCAACAAAAAGCTGTTTTTTTAAAAAAAAAAAAAAAATACTGTTCCAAATGTCCTGGACTTGCTTGCTGGCCTCCATTTCATTGATCACTTGCAGGGTCCAGATATTGTGTATGCCAGCTCATTATCACCCTTTCTGGGACACTTGAATAGAAATGAAGCACCATATTGTAATGAGAAACACCTGTGCTTCTCCTCCTGCAATAACAATTGCAAATGCACAGTGACAAAGGGCTAAATGTTTTCAGGACTCAAAAAGACGGGACACATAAGCCAGGCTTTGTCCAGAAACTGTCTGGACTGAAAAGACCAGGACAGGCCAGCACAACAGAGATCAGTTAAATTGAAAGAATACTTCTCAGTAACCGCGTCCTGGTCTAACCTTGTCCTTTTTTTTCTGCTCATGACTAATTCAATATAAAAGTGCTTACATTTGTGGACATTAGCATTTTACAAGAACTAATCTAAATACTTCAAGACAAAAAAGCGGCACAGTGGCAATCCCTGTCAATAATGGCAGCAGAAGAGAACATGTACTGTTTCCACTATAGTGCAGATGCAGAAGCAAGTGGAGAAAAAAAAGAAATAAACCCAGGAAATCATCTTGCTGTTGTGACCCAAATCATGAGGAACACGAGAACACGGTCTCTCCTCTTGATTAATCTTCCAATTTTAGACTCTAGGTTGAATTGAAAAACAATGTTGGCAAAAGGCCTGTTGTTTGTTCGACGGCGCATTATGAGAGTCTGAAATTAGAAGTTGGGAGAAAAGCTTTCAACAAGAGGTCTTATACGCCGAGTAAATCCCTTGTGTCAATTGTCGGAGAAAATTGAATCAGAGCCCACGTTTATGGGGTTATTTCTAAAGCGTTGTGTATTCCTAACAGCATGTACAACTCAAAGGGGCAACAGTTGCAGTTCTGTGTGGCACACCTAAAATAGGTAACCACAATTTTGTTTTATTTTTATGATTGCAATTATTTTATGCAAAGTATTGTTTTTTAATGATTTATTATTTCGGTGGTGCAACACAAATATTGAGATGGGGAGGGCGGAACCGTTGTTTCCCAAGAGTTGCCCGGGGAATGGTTAGGGGTGTGCAACCGCTGCCGCTCTCAGAGACAACCTGTTAAGGGGAAAAACGACAACCTGTTCTTCATGTGTCTCTCTCCTTTACCTGCTATCACAGGTCAGTGTGTGTGTACACCGCGATTTTTGCTCCGTGATTTTGTTCTATATTAACAAATATTAAGAGCGTGATTGTTTATAGCATGTTATCTTGATGTTTTGTTACTAATTGACAGAGAATATATAAGAAAGTTTCCCCGCGAAGACGCCATTTTGTGCCGCGTGCGGCCGCAGTTGCACTATAAGTGAAAAGTCTGTTTGTTGTGAAAGTGTATTGTTATGAGTTTTATCTGACATAATTATTTTTGTTTTTATTTTGTTCATGCGCCTGTTGCCAGGTAGATTTAGTTTTGACATAAGCACTTTGTTTAATTTAGTAATTTCAGTGCCCTGCTATGGGAGCAAGGTAGAGATATAAATATATAGGCAGAGGATTTAAGCAGCGAAATTACACTACCTGGACTAGTGTTTCTATCAGTTTGGACTGTGGTGAAAAAAAGGTAATATATATATTTACGGAACTGTTGTGAATCTGAATTTCAGAGAGTATGTTTAAAGAGCAAAAGATGAGACAATTTGTGAGACTAGTTGGTTGTTTGGTGAAAAGGTAAATCTGAACATAACACTGAGATTTGTTGTATACATTGTGCTTATGTGATAATTGATGTCTAATAAAAGCAGAGACAACCTGTTAAGGGGAAAAACGACAACCTGTTCTTCATGTGTCTCTCTCCTTTACCTGCTATCACAGGTATATATTTGTTAATGTGGTCTCACATCTCTGGGACCCGTAACATCTGCAAGGGCCGAAGTGATACCACTACTCTGAGGAATTTTATGTTTTAATGACATTTGTCACATCCATCTCTGACTGTTTATGGAAGCTGCAACACGGTGTTCTGATTCAAAACAACGGGGTAACATTAGCTTCTCGTTCTAGACAAAAGTCGATATATACCCAGCAAAAATGTGGGAATATACTGAGTGTCTCTCAGTGTCTGTGTGAGGTTTCTCTGGATATTCTGGCTTCTTACTACAATCCAAACAAATGCAGATTAGGTTTAGGTTGGCTCATTGGTATGACGGGGTGTACACCGCCTCTCACCTCAGATGGGATTGGATGCAGCTCCCACTTTAACCCTCCAAGGATAAGCTATATGGATGGAGGAATAAATGTATTTTCTATTTTAAACAAACTCTGAAACCAAACCAGGCTCTTTGATCAGCCTAAGTGTTCTCATTGCAACATACACACATTACATAATCTATGTATTGTTTTCCCTGTGAGGTTCATTTAATGATCTATCAATAGAACATTGCATTCTTCTCTCCTTTGACGCGCTGCTGAAAAGAGACGTTGACATGAGAAGAAGTCGTCACGATAGTTGTGAAATTGTGAACTCCAAGAGCGAAGTGTGTGTCTGGCCCTTTGTGGAAGTTTCACTGTGCTGATTGGCTTGAAGAAAACATCAAACAATCCTGTTTTGGATGTCGAGACCCCCGACATCCAAAACCACTTTTACAAATAATTCAGTTGGTTTTAGTTTCCTGCTTCTATTTGAAAGTCAAAATGTTGGACAGATTGATGGATTATGTGAACAAACTACTCAAACAAACCATTTCCTGACACAAAGTGGCACTTTTTGTGATTTGGGTTTGACTCGCACTAATAGGGAGAAAATGACTTCAGAGCAGATCCAGCCTGCTATCATCAGAAGTCTTTTGTGAAACAGAAGGTGACCTTCAGCTTCCCACACGCTCATCTTTCATCATGTTCCTAATTTCTCCCCCAACAGATAGCAGTCATTTGATGGCCACTAAACACAGACTTGTGTGACTAGATGTAGTCCTCTGGGTCACATAAAAGAGGAGATTGGTAGTCTGGCCAGTAAAGCACTGACCTACCTTCCTTTTTTGTACAGTCACAGAGGTCATCGTCATCAGTGCAGCTGCTCTTGAAACTAATTGGAAAGTTGGTGGTTGGTTTATGGCTCACACGTCAAAAGACGGCGAGGTTAACAGAGTTTGCCCTTAATTAGATTTGTCCTAAAGGGTTATTCCTCCAAAAAGTTTAAAATATTGACACATTTGAATGGAAGGGGAGCACAAAAGCATGGATTTGGCAAGACTTGAGTCAAATGAACCAGATTCTACAATGCATTCTAATTATATCACGTATAACCGGTTCACATATACTGAGTGGTGGGGGACAATTCTAGGGACGAAGAAAAGAGACATGTCCCAGAGACAATTTAATTAGGGTACATGTGATGGGAAATTCATCAATTTCTTAACTAAACACCTAACTTTGATTAATTAGTGAGCTCCTCCATTTCGCAATAATTGGGCGGGGGTTATAAACCATAGGGATGTGTTTGCTATAGACATACTCGCAAACTGCTGGGTTTTTTTTTTTAGATCACGTTCCACCACCATGACAATCTAAAAATTGAGAAACAATTCCTCTCGTGGATATCTATCAAAGCGGGTAGTGAGGGAAATGAAACCAGACGGCCCCCTTTGCCGCTGAAATAATTGATGAACTCCCAATTAAATGCCAGCGCTGCTACACGCAGCTAAGCTGGAACGCAGCCAGGGATGCCATACTCTATCCTCCACTATGTTGACACCACGTCAACACGCCAGTGCCCACATGTGCATATATATGCAAATGTAAAGTGCTATTTTTATCATTTGAGTTTAAAAAAAAAACGATGCATGTTGTTTGGCAAAAGAAGATTTTACACTTTTTACTGAATCCTTCAAATTTGATCAAAACTAGTTTCAGATTAGCAACTTGATAAACCTTTTTCAAACTCAAAAGATATTTAAATGTATACATTATGACCCAATTACCGTTGCTCTGAGGTGTTTGAAATGAAAACTGTTCAAGGCAATTTATTTTTGTTGCTATGTTGTCACATTTCTGTCAGCGCTGAGTATCTAAATCCCTAGAAGCACATTCCGCTTTCCTTGACCCCTTTACTGCGGGGAGGGTGAAAGCAGCCCAACTCTTCACAGTCACGACTCCCTTTTGATTTGATGTTTAATTTAGCTACCTTTTGAACAGCTTTCTAAGCCAGTGAAAAGAGGGAAAGTCAACGATTGTGTCGTCACTGAGTCACAGTAAATGTCCCGTGTGAGACAGGATCCTGTTAGCACTGATAAAGAGGCATGAAATGGAAGTCATTGTAAGTCATTTTCATGGCATTTTTTACATGCTGTGTCCATCCTGTTTTTGCCACTCCCACACGGACAATAGTATAACAATCTTAACATTCTGCTGCACCTCCTTTCCTCCCCGATGGAACACAAGTCACTCAAGCATCTTACAGATATGAATAGTGACAGTGCTCTGGGCGTCAGGGTGGTGTTAAATTGCAAAACTAAAGCTAGTCACAGATCTTTCCTTGAGCACGGTACTGAGGAGCTGCCCACCTCCGAGTGTATATATATATATATATACATATATATATACATATATATATACATATACATATATATATGTGTATTCTTAAGTCCCATAAGTCTAAACTATGAGGTGCCATTTCCCTTTTCTCATGCACAGTTGGACCAACAGATTACCTTAAGTAATCTAAAGAAATTAAAGCAGGCAGCAGCATCTGGCCCCAAAACCCAATTATCCCACAATCCTGCTGTTACCTGATTATAGTTTCACCGGAGAATTCTTGATCTGTTGCCAAATGAATGTGCTGAAGCTCGGCCAGACACCTTGCCTTCTCTGAATAATGCTGATGTGCCGTTAAGGGGAGTTAATGTTGTAATTCTTCTACAAAAGACAACCTGGCTCCTGATACGCAGTAGTCGCGACAAACACTGGAAATATAATCTGGTGTTTGTGCGTGTGTACGGCCAGGTGTGCATGGACAGAGAGAGAGAGAAAGAAAGATGGATATTTGTGTTGTGTTGCTCGTGCACCTGGCCCTAACTTGAAAGCTCCTTTCAGTAACAGAAAGAGGGAGCTTTCTAGGAAGCCAAATATTTTATTATGTGTTGTATTATATGTTAATGAACCCCACAGGAGTGTTAATATTATGGAAGGTGCTTACATGTGGTTTATTTGGGTCAGTGGTGGAGCCTGGTGTGTGTGTGTATGTTTGCTCATGCATGTTCAGGGGTGTGTTTTTCTGATTTAACACCTTTTCCAAAAATAAAACGCTCCCCAGGCGTCTCACAAATGTCGGTGCACATGTGTCCTCATGAGGCTGTGGGAACACACGTTTGGGTTCAGAGCCATCATTGTGGGGACATTTAAGGGGTGTCACACTCAAATGACCTGAGGGCCAATGAGCGTCCAATCTGGTCAAGAGGGAGGAGTAATGGGTGGGCAATATGAACTAAAACCTAAATCACAATATTCCATCATGATGTCGCATTAAAGACATTCATGGTGATATTTCACATCATTTCCATATAAAAGTGCTCGTTTATTGATATTAATGATGCAAAATAAATCTGTCAATAACAAAAACAGAGAAATAAATCGAAGAAATTAACAACGCGAGCTTTTATATATAAATATATATGTATGTATATATACAGTATATATATGTAATTCCTAATGTAACTTAATGTCAAAGGCAATACATGTAATACTGTTGTGAAAAATACTGTGAGCAAAAATATTTAGTATTAAATTGTGTTTGAACACCTGATATTAACTGGGGGGCCACATATGGCCCGCAGGCCGCCAGTTTGACACCACTGACATAGATGGTTAAATGAATTATGTCTATGAATGTGTGCATTTTTTTTGATTGTTTGCACTAAGATGTGTTTGGCTGTTATGTGCCGGGATCAGAATCTGGAGTTCAAGGTGAATTAGACTCTATTGACGTTCCACGTTTCGAGAGTGGAAGCAGGGCGTACGAATGTGCTATTAAAAGATTAGTTTGGAGGTGAATGAACAGTTGACCAACCAGACAAATTCAATTACCGCTGAAATGCAGTCAATTAAACACCTTTCATTCATGAGCGAAACCAACACAAAATGAATCAATAATGAAAAGAATGACAAATTTACTGACATGGTCCAAGGGCATTTGCTTTTGTGAAGATTTATTCAGACATAAGAATTGGAAAAATGCAACAATTGCTTCAGTTAAAAGGCACAGGTGCCTTTAGTTTTTTAATTTAATTCAATTTAGTGCTACTGTCCCGGCTAATGAAAGCAGACCTGAATCCATAAACACTACAATGTGTAACACCAGTAACGGAGCATGTCCTGTGAATGAGACTAGAGTTTTAAAACTACAGCGGGCCTCACTCATGTAGGCAGACATCTGCTTTAGTTTAGTTTAACAAATACTTATTATTAATACTATTTTTGGGACGACGCGGGGGACTCAGGATGTGGGTATGTCTCAATGAGGCATCATGGATTCATCATGCTTCCTTCCTTGAGAGAAGGAAGAGAAGGGACCTAGAGGAGAACTCCTTCGAGAAATCAGTAAAGTTATAAATAGGTATTAGTGAGACAAGTGAACGCGGCGCTGCGAGGTCTATATTTTTCCCAGTCACCTGCTGTGTTTTGTTTTGGTTTTTTTTTATGATTATTTTATTGAATACATTCCATTTTGTCACACTCCCATGTTCAGATTCTCTATTTCGGTATGTTCTGCACGTGATTTAATCAGGTCTAATTAAATAATTCTCATACCCACTGGAATTCTACTCACTCGTGTTAATTAAAGGTTTAACGATATGTATTCCTGCCCATGCTGTAACACAGAGACAGTATATACAGTGTATATATATATATATATATATATATATATATATATATATATATATATATATATATATATGGATAAAATGGTCATGCTTGGGCTGTTCTTATTTCACACCTGACCTGTGTTTGGATGTATGGTCAACAGAGGAACTGCCTCACTTATTTAAATTCAACTCCTTTTGGTCGCAAGTGTCAATCAGAGGATTGGTGAAAAGAACATGAGGAGAAAAGGAAAAGGGGGGGAAAAAAGAGGAGAAGCAGTGAATGCGTTCAGACAAGCAACATGGCAATGATGAAGATGTGGGGGTGTTTGGTGACTTTGGTCTTTAGGGGAATCCAGTCATGGGAGCCTCCCTTAATTGCCTCTATAGGCTCAAACATGAGAGGATTGTTAGTTCACGAGGCAAGACGTTCCAAAATAAGAACACGGGCTTTTAGGTGAGCGTGTCAGGGAGAGAGAGGTGATGACGACGTTTGCTTTCACACTTCCAGATATAAGCGAAGAAGTAATTAGCCAGGACTCCCAGGTCATCACAGCAAAAATGTTCTGTTTTCCAGAAATGCATAAATGATTTGAACAATTTTGACAGTTTTAATGATGCGGCGTATATATGCTCGTCTCCGGTAATAACGGGTTGTCTTAACTTATTTAGTTGGCGTGTTGGCTTCCACTGTACGTCGTGGTGATTACGAGAGATTTGCATGAGAATGGACAATGAAGATGTCAATCACGCTTCACTCACTGACGGAGTTTTTGGCGTCTCTTTAAACCGATCTACCGTTTCCATCTCCGCTCATCACAAGCTATGAATTCGTTAAGCAATTTGGTTTTTCCCTTTTCCGTGTGGTTGTGTGTGCGCGTGTTTTACGCGTTTCCGTAGTAGTGTAGGAGACAATGTCACAGTCCGAGTATTATGCATATAGCTTCTACTCCCCTGTGGACTCAAACATATTTCTAGCCATGGTGATATTATCAGCGTATGTACAGGATTATCATATGTGACTTCAATGTGCATTGCCCTTTAGTCACTCTATATTTGTGGCTGAATTCCAAATGCTTTTTATGGAGCGTCTCAAAGACAGAGAGGCCAAATGTGTTTGGCCAAGGCAGACGGGAATTCTCCGAGAAACATGTTCTGTTCTGTGATTTTGTTGTTGCTGCTGTTTTTTCAGTCCCTGGAGAGGCCGTATATCAGCAGCCTTGGATATAGTGTACACACTGTTGTCATCTTTGCTGCTTTTGTTGCCTCTAGGTTTTATTTTCCACACAAATATATTATATTACTATAATCTTTGTCTCCTCCTGCTCGTCCCTGACATTCTTCCTCGTCCTCTTTTGTCGCGACCTATTCTTACCTTGCACGGCAAACACAAAATAGTTCTTTTTGTCAACTTCTGCATTGTTTACTGTAACCCATTGTTTGTGCCAGAAACGGGAAGCCCAAGCATGTGCTTAAAAGATGCATTTTATTCAGCGCTGAAAATAACTGGCATTTCTCATGAGCATTTGGATCACACAGCACTTGGGGGCAAAATTGCAAATTGCACATTTCAGGTTGAATTATCCGGCAAACGTGTAGCTACTGCAGCACGTTGCGCCGCTGCGTTTATTTATTTTCTGGTGCCGAAGGCGGTGCATCAGGTCAGAGGCGTCGACGCACACGCACGAGTTGTTTTCAATGTGAATCAGAAAACATTATCGTGACCTTCGCGTTGAAACAGCGGCGTGGAGCATGATAAGTGCTTTTGAAGTGAGGGGTTTCATTGTTCAGCAACGAGAAGCTAATTTGAGCACTTGTCAGGGGAACACACTGATTCATTCTCAGCCTTTAATGATGTACATTTTCTTTATACATCTTTACTTCTATTGGCCTTTGGTTGATAGAATATCACATCGCATATGTTAGAAAGGCATGTTCCTCTCCATTTACCTGCTCAAAGTTGCATTTTTATGCTTATTTCCATAATTTAATGGTTGGACAGAAATACACTGTGTCATGTTTAACACTGAAGTATAAGAAGCTTTCTAAGATTGAGAAGCACAGGATGCACGGTTTGAAAATGAAAAATTGAGAATCAAAATTAAGATTTGCTATAAAAGGTTAAACTCCAGTCGATGAACTCCAGTGTCACTGCAACAGGCGCACACCTTGCATTACAACGATGCTTGTGAAGCTGTAATTACACTGTCCTGTTAATTTGCATACTCTACAACACACGGCAATACACACTGGCTTCATTATCCTTTATCATCTAACCAGACATGTTGTGTTGGTTTGTGTGTGTGACGTTTATACAATAACATATACAAAATGTGAATTTAGTGTAATCTGCATTGGTTTATGTTCGTTAAAAGGATTTTTTGTTGTCATATTTCCAGTACAGTATCTTCTACAGTGAACTACAGAAGAACATTGGGATTATTATTGACTAAAAAATGCTATGGCAGGTAATATAATCTTTACAATTTGACTTTTCTGTCTGTCTAACCAAGTTACTCTCACTAGTTTTTTATTTTACTGTGTGTACCATGTGAACGCAGTGTTTCTGTGGATGGATGGCGTTCAATTTCCTCAAGCAACAAGAAAGATGCTGTGGGTTTTTCCTTATGTTTCTCTTTTTGATAAATAGCCGCAGCTGTTGTGTTGCCTTGGCAATTGTCTTGGCAACCGACAGTGTGTCTTTAGAATCAATCACATCAATATGAAACGGAGAGGACAAGGTGAGAACAACATCTGATGATGGTGGAAATGCAACGTGTCAATTATTTTTTATCCCTTCCAACAATCTTTACAAACTCACCCTCACACACAGGAAAATGATACCACATCAACCTCACCAGACTTAAAGCAGGGAGAGACACATGCGGTTAATAAATCTCTAAAGTCATTAGCTGAGACGGTGTCAAGTGCAAGCAACAGGCGTGCAAATGCGCACACGTGCGAGTAACGGCTCCGTCTGCCCCACCTTGATTCAGCGAGACAGCTTTTCACATTAAGGCCGTCATATCAGAGTGTTGGGTTTCTGGAAACACTAGATCGCATGCTGCTTTGATGTTCTCAGATGAGCGATGCCCTGAGGATATTTAACCTGCTGGCGAGATAAGACACAAGCTCCATGCACATGCCACACGCTTCTCCCCTGTCTGTCTTGCGGGAACGGATGTACTGTATAGGGTTCTGAATCAAATCAGGCCTTTCAGAGAACGGATGCTGCTGCGGAAGGGTTTGTATAGGTTATGGTATAAAAAGTAAGGGACACATTTCACGAGAAAGAGCCTTGAAAAGAGAGAAGGCTATGTTTTGGATTTTAGAAGCTCACTGAGGCTCTTCACTTTGCCTTCACTTAAAATCTAAACAGGTTTTTAATTAATTCTGGCTTGAGCCTCGAGTCCTTCCTTTACACATTTTAGCAAGCCAATCAATTCCCACTGTGAAGGAAGTGGTGTTTCCAACCAATCTTAAATAATTTACCAGGGCTGGAAAAATGTAGCATTCAAGAAACCCAAACATAATTGGAACTTTCTATTATTCATCAGTCACCCAGGAACACAAATGGAAAATACAGTCAGACCTGGCACTGACGGCTCCTCTCCTTAGATTAACCATTTTAAACCTGTGAGCTAAAGTTGTGTTTGCTGCAGCTGTGTGAGGCAGCAGCGGCAGAGCAAGAAATGAGTGAGACGGGGGCTGATTGCGGTCAGCTGATTATAACTGGGGAATATGAATATGAGGCTTCATTTAATAACAGGAAATGCCTCTCATCGTAATCCTAATTCCCTAATTTTAGTCCAACCCGTCACGGCAGATGACTGCTTATTCTGAGTTCTGTTTCTTCCTTTTTTCTTCTTTTTTCTTACCACTGTTGCCAAATGATGCTCACTGAGGAAACTGTATGGGCTTCTCTGTAAAATATTTATTTAATAATAGCAATTATTCTCCTTCCTACCCGACATAAAGTTAAGGAAGAAACTGTTAAATAACTCGATTTCAATACTGAGTTATTAAGATAAAAAGGCTCTAATAATATGTGTCTGTGTAACTATTCCACACAGTATATATTTATATATATATATATAGAAGATGAAAAGTATATATAAACTGTGTATATATAAGGAGAAATGTGTATGAAAATGTTTTGTTTGCACTGGAGATATTAATATTATATGCGATTTAAAAACAATAGGATTATTTTATGAATGCAAAACTGCAACATTGCTCCCTCTGATTGAATTGCAGGGATGAAATTGCACCATTGCTAATGAGTGAAAGGTTCAGTGAGAGCGAGGAGTGGACAGATGGAGTGAGAGAATGGTTGACGGCACATGGAACGATCAAGAGTGAGAGAACAATGGTAATCGAGCCTGGACATATGTGTATGCATGTCTAGGTGTGTGTGTGTGTGTGTGTGTGTGAGAGAGAGAGAAGGAGTGAGCAAGAGAAAGAGGAGGGGCTGAATTGTCCTATCATTGTTTAATTGTCTTTGTATTTCATTGCAATTCCATTGGTTTGCCAGTGGCCTAATTAAGATGACTTTCAGCTGTTAATGGAAAACTGTTGCCAATGAAGGGGGGCATGGAGGAGTTTAAGTAATGTGTGAGTGAGTGAGTGAGTGAAAGAGAGAGTGATAGAGAGAGAAAGAGAGGATGGAATTCAAGATGGAAAAAGAGGTGATGGAGTAAACAGAGCAGAGTGCTTGGAAAGCCAAGTAACACAGAAAAAAATCTCCACCTGTAAACAGTTTGACACTCAGGTAACTGAGGACAAGGGAATGGGTTTTGATTAATGGCAAGGGTAGAGCAAGCACAGCTCGGTGTGAATGACAGAAAAGGCCTTGTCCCTTTCCGGATAAAGAATGACATATCTTTGCCTTCATGGTTCGCACATCACATTTTCTGATTTTGGACGTATAACATACCGTGTCTCTTCAGCCGGGTGACTGTCTGAGTGACGGCACACTCACACACAGCACAAAGAATTGTGTTTCGTAGTCACCTGCTGCCCCATCGTTTCTTAAGGGCAATTCGACTCATTTGCACCGTGCGCCGCTCGTCGGCGCTGACGCATTATGGGTAACGCGGCTGCACAGTGCAGCTGAGCAAACCGGTGCAGAATTAAATCTGGGTAACGGCTGCACAGACGACAGCATTCACAGACTCACGCAGAGATGTAGACATGGCATTATTTCTGGAGTTATTCTGCTCCTGATGCTGTTTTTCTCTAGCCATAAGGATGGCAAAGATCAGAAATACAATTACCGGTGTCACCGTATATACAAGCTCACCCTGCCTGTATGTGTGTGTGCAAGGTGAGTATTCAACTATTCAAACTATTAACAAAGGTGTAGGGGCTGAATTCAGTGAGGTGAAGATGGCTTGTTAGTAAAAGGGAGGAAGTTTAAGGGGATAGTTAAGTGTTGCCTGAGCTGTGTGCATCCTTTGCACCTTAAAGCCGTGTTATACAACACAATGTCGGATTTCAACCTTAAAATAATGTCTCCATGATTATTTTACCTAAATCTGAACAAGTCTGGTGGTTTTGGGTCTTACGGCGTACATCACATCACAGCTCAGAAGCGCTCAGTCGTCAGTTCATTTCAAAGTGTTATTTTTTTGACTTCTGTGTTTGAAATCCTTCATTCTTATTTACATAAAGGACACAAACCTTCCGAACAAGGCATCAGAATGATGAGCAGCTCCCATATCCCTGCAAGCTACAAAAAAAAAACTGTTGGACTTTACTCAGCATGTGGATGTTTTATTCAGCTACTATGTTGTGGATATTTTAGTTCCGAAGCCCTGTAAGCTCGGTAAGTTCAAAAATGAAATCCTGTTTGTTCATTTCTGCCACGGTCGACGTATTTTGAATTATACACCATACTGGTTTCAGTATGTCTGTTACATTTATGGGTTTTAGCATCGTTATCACACACCTCTTGAAGCGCACAACTGTCCACATGACAAAACAGATAAGGGAAGATACTATTCAGAGTTGCAGAGCATGATATTAAATTGCCCATTTCAGTGGTTTGCCCTGTTTTTTTTGGCTGTGACGTGTGTCTATATGTACACATGCGGTATCAATGATTTATGATGTATCAAGTGCTTTGCATCGTCAAGCACCAGGGGCTGGCAGCTTTCCTCATGCGCAGCAGACTGGAAGGCTCACAAGGTCAGCAAACACTCCACCTAAACAGACCGAACACACAGAACCGCTGGCCTGGATGTTTCCAGCAGCATGTGAGTCAGCGCCAGTCCGAACCTTTAAGCACCGGACCTATCCAAGAGGAGCAAATCCCTCCAGGGTAGGGAAGACGGGGGGAGGATATAGATATAGGATAAATGAAGAGAAGGGGAGATAAAGCAGCTCAGGAGGTTGGAGGAAGGATGGGAGGAGAGGAACCCTGAGTGAAACCGAAATCAGCAGCAGCAAAATGGGATTTCATAAAAGGGAACGTTCAAATGAATTTCTTGAAGCTTTCAGGCTTTACTGGATGATTAAATAACTACAAGAGAGAACGTGCTTCACGAAGGTTTAATAATTCACACTGAAACAATTAAAACTATAAAAAGATTCCTTTGGCAGGAGACTCGACTGTAACTCATACCTGTTCAGCCAGAAGATGGCAAGCAATGCAAGCAGCACGGATGATGAGGTAGAGGTACTGTATCTTATGATAAATGAACACGGGGAAGGTTTGTAATAATGTGAAAAGGAATAGTAACATAATGGTAATGATTTTAAATTGGACCAACAATTGTGCAGTAGTGAATGAGAGTTCACAAAGGTAAAACAAATCCTTTCAAAACAGCACTTTGAGACAGTAATCCATGCCTTTATTACTGTATTTTTATACTTTCTACAGTATTGTATTGTTTTATTGTTTGTTCTTGGGTTTTTATAATTGTTTTATTTATCTCTGATGTACAGCACTTTGTTTCAGCTGTTGTTGTTTTTTTTAAGTGCCTTATAAATAAAGTTGGATTGGATTGGATAGTAGTGTCAATAATATTACAAGAAAAAAGTGCTATGCTGACGACACAGCGATATACCTCCTGCTGAGACCCAACGATCCGCTGCATGGCCCATAACTTCCTCCAATTAAACAAATCAGAAATATTACTGTTGAACCCGCCAAGTCCCATCAGTCTTGGTCCGTTATCCAGTAACATTAAGCCCACTGCCAGAAACCTAGGTGTCACCTTTGACTCAGACTTCACCTTCTATCCCTCACATCGACAAAGTTGTACAGTCTTGCTTCCTCCATCTCAAAGTAAAAAAAAAATAAATGTGACCCTACTGAAAAATGAAATACAAACAATGACTGAAGGGTAACAAATTCTTCATTAAAACAGACGGGAGTGAACGTAATGGATGTCGACAGCAGACAACTGAGCTTTGATGAGCTAAATTTGAATGAGTGCGGCATCAAACACGGGTTTGCATTTAAGCAAGAATCAAAACAGCATTTGTAATCAAAGTTTATACAGATCCAAAGTTTCCATGTTGATTAGTTAAGGCTGCCAACATTTATTTATTTATTTACTTATTTAATACCTGTTTTCACATAGTGTGTGAGAGGCAGCCATTAGTGCATGCTCTACTATGTCCTAATGGCGCTAAATGAGATGTGAAGATTTGTCAAATGAAACTACACAGCAGAGGTCATGCACCGCAGTGACAGACGACTGGTAATTGGACATTAATTAGGAACCATTGCCTGGCAAACACCATTGTAATTTCCCTGCCTTTTTACCTTATTTTTCACACACACACACACACACAGTAGCTGCCTGGCTTCCCCCATTCAGCCTAATTATGTCCACAGAGCCACAGGAAGAACACGGAAAGGAATGAGGTACTTTGGAAAATGCCCACTGCGTCCTGAACAGTACTCAATTATCCACTGCGATGGTATTTAGAAATAACACAGCGCGACATATTTAAGGGCTTTTATGTTTCCAGTCAGAAATGACTGTTTGTGAAAGTTTCAACAGACTCTTGTTTATAGATATTTTTTACCTACAGTGTAGCACACTCAACGATATGAAAAGGAACCCTAAGTGTTGTTTGCAGTGGTACGGTTTAATGCTTTCACTTCAACAATCATCACCGCCAGTGTTTAGTATAATTTTGTCACATGTGGCTGTGCAGGGGAAACTGTACAGGCTTCACAAAATGTGCTTTTTTTTCAGAATTGAGAACTGCGTGTCCTCGGTCCAGGATCTCAAATATTTGCATGAGCCGGCCCGTGTCCCTCCCCACTCTCTCTCCCCCTCTCTCTCTCTCTCTCTCTGTGTTTATCAACCAATGTGGGCTCACCCACTTGTAGCGATCTGCGCCACTCACCCTGCACCCTCCGTTTGACTATTGAGGTCAGGCATTCTCATAAGCTGCCAGCGCTGCCCCTGGAGCAAATGGATGCTGGCGTCCATAAATGGTCCTTCCCACACTTTGTGCAGGTGGTGTTGCAATCAGCTGTCCGGGGCCTTTAAATGGGGCCGACTGTTCCGGCATTAAAAAACAAAGTGGAGAACACAATTCCAATTGCTTTTTATCCTAAGACAGGGTGAGGCATTCCAACCTTGTTTTCTTTGATTATCTTCCTGATCTTTGTCCTTTGACGTTTTTATTAATATGAACGACCACAGAGTCTCCCTGGTTAGCCCCGGCAACAACAAGAGTACAAATCCTATTTTCCGAAATGCCGAGGCTTAAGTGAAAGCAATTAATTTGTGTCAGGCAGTGAAACTGTGAGCCTCTGGCCACCAACTTCAGAGGAAACTTACTGTATACGCTGAACCACAGTGAGGCTCAAATTAGATTGATTGTGGCACAATCAATGTCATGCCCCATTTCCTTTTCCAGATGCAGCAGTTTTCATTCTGTGCCAAATTCAGAACCGTTCCTTTACACCTGATGACAGTGCCAACACATCTTTGGCTCCCTTTTGAATGCTTGTCCGTTGTACTTTACGTGACTGCGGAGTGCACTGTTTTATTTGATCAAAACAACAAGAATATGAAACAAAAACAGAATCTGTCAAAGGGAGTTAACATTGTAGTCCCCGTTTTCTGCAGCTCCCTCCTGATTACGGCTGTTTGCATTTCCGGGGGCTACATTTGGGCGGATCTCCCGAGCGCTCCACTTGTTTTTACGCTGACAAATCAGGTGTAAGTTATTGATCATCTCCACTTCACCATGAGCCGTCCAAGAGGCAGGTGGAGCAAACATTTCACCTGCTTATTAAGGGGAGAAAATCAGTTGGAGCTTCTCTATATACAACAAAATAAAGCCTGATTTTTCAGTAGTTTTAGGAAGATTCTTGACTTATAAATTAAAAAGATTGTTCTCCCTTTTAAGGAAATGCTTCACATTTGTAACTGCTTTTCTTTTTTTTTAATTCTTTTTCATGTGCTCACTTCCTTCCTTTTGTCGGGATAATGAAGACAAGGGTGTAGAAAACATTTACGACATAAAGGTGCCAGTTCCCTTGCAGAAAACTAGTCAGAGTGGATATTGCTGAGTATTCTGTGCAATTTCTCATTGGATGATAATCTAAATGTATTTCACACAAAACAACACTGAACTGCCACTGCAATCACACAATATCACACAATATCAAGAGACCACAAGTCTGTTGGTCCTGAGCTGATTATCACAACACACTGCACAACTCTTCTTTTTATTATTTGTGATAACAATGAGGTATAAGCTATGGCTCACATCTCTGGAGCACTGGAGGCATTTGTGTATAAATGATACACATCCATACGTGACACGCAACAAACGCAAGTTTCCTTTTCCATTTCCCATGCTGAAGAATCGCTGACGTGAAGAATTACGCGCCGACAGTCAGTGACGTCGCTGCTATGAGCAGCTGTTCTGGGCCAAGAAAGCAGACACATGCACACGTGATCGCCACAGAATCACGTGCACATATACACATAGACACACAACGGCAATATCGGCCCTCGAGCTATTGCTCAAGGGTTCGCCTCTGCCTTTCAACTCACAGCCACACGCAGCACAACTTTTCCACTCAAGCAGCAGACTCCCGAGGACATGACTCATCCACGAGTCCGACTGAAGCTCAGGTCAAGAGTAACAAGTGAGTTTATGCAGGGTCTAAATTCTCCTGTGTGCCCAAGCATGGATTGTGGGAAGAAACTGGAAACTCAGCATTTACATACTGTATGCAAGAAGTAATCTTATGCATGGCTTAAGAATTTAATTTTCAATAAAAAAAATAAAAAAAGGGAACATGGGACATGGTGCTGTGGTCGCAGTGGTAATGTGGTCCAATTCTCGCAGAAATAAACTGAGTTCCATTTTTTATCACGTGCTTATAGCACTGCTCGTAGATGGGGCTACATAACAGCCATGTGGGCTTTTAGAAAAGCATTAATGTATGAGGTATTGGTATTTATAAGCATGTATTTATGATTCTAATTTATAGGATACTGTGTATTACTGAATATGTCCCAGGTCAGTTATTATAGCCCTAAATGAATGTCCATGTAATAAACTGTAGAAATAAGGAATATTCAGTGTGTTTACATGCATGTTAAAATTTTAGTCGGACTAAGACAATATTCTTTCTTTTTTTTAATGCCATGTAAACACAATAGTCCAACTTGAAAATGAGCTAGTTAGACTAACATACCTGGATAATGTGATTCATAGTCCGATTACTCCTTGATGGAATCGCTTAGGTGGACTGGAGTCGGACTTGGCGTTCGGAGCATGCACCAATATTTCCTCCCCGGTCTTTGACCTGGAAGTAGAAGAAGACGATGAAGTATAAACTGTTGCCAGAAAAGGCACAGGGACCAAAAGAGCACATGCTCGATCTAATTTGTATCACGGTGCGTTGGTACGCTGTACGTATACATGTTACCTGCTAACACGTACAGCAGGTATGAAACATACAGGACGACGGCAACATCCATCTCCCAGCTCGCTGTTTGTTTGTACTACTCAAACTCAGCAAGTAGTCCGATTGCCCGTCATAGTCAGACTAAGGGCCTAGCTCGATTAAGCTGTGCTGCTAAGTTAAAGAGCTCTGAGCTCGGGTTATTTATTCAACCACCACAAAAACATATAAACTCTACTCATACAAATTTAATCCCAAATGTGCTTGGTGCAGGATATAGTGACTTCAAAAACCCCCAGCAGTAAATGTGTACAATACAGTTGGGTCTCACAGTTTGGTTACTTAATACTTTGGATATTAACGGCCTCTAATTGTATGTACTTAGTGAAATAAACTGATCCATTTGCAGGCGGCGTCTGAAATATTCATGCAGTTTGAAGAGGAGAACAAAGGTGGTGTTTTACTCTTTTAGCACAAGGCATTATGATTCTGAAAGAAAATCCTTGAGTGGTCCAGAAACAAAGGATCATTTATATGGATGACAGTGCTGCAAAACTTAATATCTGTAGTTGTTTAAACAATGCTCTGAGCCTCGGGGTTTTCGGCTGTCAGGTCCCTGGTGATTTATAGGTGTTCGCTCTGCGGTGTTTGCACAAAATGTGCCCAACAGTTCATGGAAATGTGATGTTCATCTGGTGACCTTATTGCCGTTTGCCACCATGGGTTTCAACAATGACTTCAAGAGACGGCTTTATGGGCCCTGAATAAGTAGAGGGAAATTCTTTTTTTTACCAGAAGTGGAGAGCGCGCCCTTGAACAATGACATTAAATACACAACGGGCAAAGAACAGTTCACTCAATTCCTGAACTTCCCCGAACATGAAGTCATTCCGTACAAACGTTCTCCTGCTACATTCATTGTGATAAATACAACTGCTATTATTGCCTTTCTCTCTAAAGCAAGCATGCATGTGTAGCCATGCACACACATCCACACTATATCTTCCCACCTCCAAGGGTAATTAAATTACAAACCATCCACATCACTGAATTGAGCCGTTATTGCTACGGACAGGACACCGCTGGAATGAATCGCTCCAACTAATCACGTTGCAGGTTTGCAGTATAGCCAAAGACAGAGAAAGAGAGGATTAAACACAAAATGCATTTTCTAACTCTGACGAAGACGGATTTCAGATTAGATTTGTATTTATAGTTTCAGAAACACGTACAAAGTAGACATTAAAGCATCTCAAAGGTAGGAATGAGAAGGTGTTGACCCCTCATAAATTGTGTTTATTAGCATTTCTTACATCTCTAAATAACGTTTTCACTTTGACCAAGATGCTAATACGGAGGAGAAATGAATAATTAATGAATCATAAGACTCTTATTTTCTCTGGTATGTTTTACAGCGACAGTGCACTAAAAATGATGCATCAAAATATTTCAAGCTGTCTCCCACAGTGACGCACACACACATTAGTATTATCACTTGGCTGACAGGTTAATTTACAATAGCCAGAGTATGCATCATCAAATGGAAAATGTCATCGCGCACATGTAACGCTGCGCTCCAAAAACCTAAATGTGATTTAGTGATCTGAGAGACAAACGTTTTAGCACAATATGTCCTCGCAGTAAATCTCCTTTAAACCTGCCGTCTGTATCCACTGTATTAAAATAGCAGTTTAATTAGATGACAATCTCGGAGGGCGATTGTGCTGCACACAGTGGATTTATCATATGAAAAGCTCCGTGACACGGCGGTTTCACCTCCGAGTACGCCGCAGATCCCAGGCCGTTTTAACGTTTCGCAACGTGTGATTGTGTCTTGTTTTCAAATTGGTTTATAATGAGCTGAATCTATTTAAATGATCTGCCTTTCTTTCTGCGCGGTGCTTCTTGCATGTTTGCGTGTCATCTTCAAGTGAATATGCATCACAGACACTGAGATAAAGCCACGCGTGCACCTGCTTTCCGTTTGGTTGTGAGCGTCTCTTTTAACAACGACGACAAATTGTGTTGCGCACATTCAGGCCCAGAGATGAACTGACTTTGGCATTTGGAGCCATTAAATCAACCCCCCCCCCGTTTGTTTCTGCGTTTAATTTACAAATTACCATAGACAATAAAGGTTATGCAAGTGAAATGGGATGGTGGCGGGACTGAACATTGCTGTCACAAGAAAGCAAAGCACACCACAATCAGCATTATTCTTTTTTATTATCCTTATTATTATTATTATTATTTGGGCTGCTTGCTGTTTCCATTCCGATATAATGTCTCATAACTATTCCGAAGCTTCCCTGCCTGCGCGCCCGCGAGCAGAAGCATGTATGCAATTTAGGAATAATGTGATGGCATCAAGTCATTTTACAACAAGTAATACATTTAAATCAGTCCACACCTTTGTTCAGGCCTGTTCGTTATTCACAGCTGTCTATTTTAGGATGAACAATTGGCTTTGTGTTGATGTTTGTGTGGACGAGTGTCTCCTGTGGGTGTTTCAATGGATAATCTTGTTTTTGAAAAAACACAAAACAAAACAGCAGTAAAAAATAATATGGAAGAAGAGAAATGAATGCGTGGCGCATGCTGGTGTGTTTCAGCATAATGACGTGGAAATGGTTGAAATGAATTTCACACTGATAACAAATTGGATAAACAAAGAATGAAAAGGTCCTCACACTATCGCTCCCTTTAGATCTGACCAGACTCCAAGTCCTTTGACCTGATAACGATGATATCAGTACAATGTTTGGTTAGTCTGGAGAAGGGTGTGCACTTCAAAACTGGCGGATGTTTCATTGCTGCACAGCGTGAACCTCTTTTATTTGTTCTTCTGTCTACACTGGGTTGTGCACTTGCTCATATTTCATGGGATCATCTACGACATCTTTAAAAACATCTTTTTATTATCCACACTGAATCAATAAACCCCTGCTGCTGCCGCCGCTGCTGCTGCTGCTGCCCGACTTAATGTCACCTAATGCCAATGCCAAACTAATTGCCTGAAAAACCATAGGAAGAGACAATGTATATTTTATATTCTATGCAAGAAAGAGGCGAGTATTATTCTGTGGGTCGCATAAAATAAGCGAAATTAAAGTGTCCTCGCGTCGTCCAAAAAGGCAACATTAAGAGAACTGCTCTGTGTATATAACTGTAACCATTAAAGTCTTTAATGTGCGGTTGTGAGTGAAATATAAGTGGCCGTGAAGGTTTTCTGTCCACCTTTCTCCAGGTCATAGCTCTCTTTAACACCTGCTACACTTTCAACAAAAGAAGCATAAAAGAAAATACACCAACAACAACAGATGTGTTGTAAAGTTATGATGTGTGCAAATGTCTTTAAATTCCACTCGGTCCGTTTCTTAGTCGCACAGTACAAAAGAGTCTCTGCAAGTTCTTTTCGAGTCGCATTTGTTGGGGTAAACTACAACAGAAGGGCCAGGAAAATAGCAGAATTATCAAGAGCAACATACAAATAATAAATAAAGGTCATGAAGTGCACTGCAAACATTGTCAGAGAAAGAGGTAATCTTTATCTTGCGGTACACAGTGTGCTGTGACCTTTTTTCAGTAGAATTTAAATGGTGATGCTATCTGGAGAGGGCCAGGTGCAAAGATGACGTGGAATTACATTTTGGTGAAAGAACAATATCACAGAAACTCCTATTACAGTGAGTGTCAGGGGCCGTGGCAAATATTGCTCTTATGTGTACGAAGTGAAATTGAGGTGTCTCACTTCTAAATTAGAGAAAGGGCTTTTTTTTTGCTTTATGTGAGATTAAATATTCTTCTTTTCACCATTTTCCATTTCCTTAAACCTTGAAATACTTGTTAATTGACTGTAAATCGACCTTTTTGTTGATTTCTTACAACTCTGTGTTTTTAAATGGGCTGATTGACAGAGCAGGAAGTAAAGGGAGGAGGGAACTAATAAATCAGTCACACCTGAGAGCTGAGGGGTGGAGGGAAACAAACAAAAGAAGCTGGAAGGGTGGAATGAATGCAGCTCTTGGAACAAATAAGAAAAGTAAATTGAAAGACAGTCCGGTGCGGGACAAGAACACGAGAGGAATAAGCCGATCCCTGGAGCAGGAGACCTTGATGATCTTTTGAAACCCTCTTGGATGCAGTGGCTGAATTCTCGGTTGGAAGACACCCACCGTTAACAGGTACATTCACTAAATTCACAAAAGAGTTTATGCAAGGCATGGCAGTGGTTCAGTGTTCCCAGCTGTCCACAATCTATTAACCACTCTCCCCACCTGAGCCCTCTCCCATTTAGATCACTTTTAATCAGCTCATCTTTCATTCTGAGACTTGTCGGAAACACTTTGGTCCCCATTATATTCCCCAGTTTTAATAGTGTTGCCCTTAATGTTTATTAGTGGTGGAAGACATCAAACATTTGTGGGCTGTGTCCTAAACTAACAGAGCAAGACCAACTGTTTAAATAAAAAATATAAATAAATCTTTGCTGTCATAACAGGTTGACTGACACGCTGTCCCGTGGGCTTGATGTCGTTTCATTTCTTTGTCGCTCTCCCTTGAGACAGCGGAAAAAATGCTGTATCGCTGTGATGAACATGAGATGAAGTTCTGCAGGAAGGGTTCTCAAAATCTCATCACTTCAGTTATATGTCACAGGCAGCCACATTTGCTCTGCTCCAACAGCACTCGTGGTACAGCAATGCCCTGTTCAAGGTTATTTGTCAGTTGTGGCTCAGGTCGAGAAGCGTAAATTACAAGGCTGCTGGTTTATTCCCCGAGCTCCTCCCCTTTCCACATGTTAAACTGCCCTTCAGCAATAATAGGGAACTGAAATTTGGCCACGTTGGTCCGGTAAGTTGCTGAGTTAGAAAGCCCCATATACTCAATTTGATTTGTTTACATAATTGACTTTGTTGCCTGGTTTCCATTCAAATGCATCACAGAATTTGAAAGGATTTGGTAAAGGAAAGTGTGTTTTCTATTGATTGGTTTCTTATTTTAGTCTAGGAACCTTTGTGGATTCAGTAGGTTTTCTACTGGAAGGAGGAAACAGTTTTTGACGGCCACGCCAGGCCGTATGATATGCCCTGTTTATATCGTGCTGATGTGCATATGTGAGAATAGAAGTGAATATAAAATAAATTGATACCGTGCATCGCAAAGGAAGTGAAAGCGTCAAAAAGGTTTCCTGTCAAGATACACCTCAGCGCTTTAAAGCAGAGGCTTAACCTCTGCAGGGGGTAAGTTCTAGACGGGCAGAAGTAGATGGCACAGAGCTCAGGACGAGGGTAAGACGCAGCATCTCGATGATGTAAATAAAAAAGGCTTCAAAGTGTGTGATGAAAACAGTTTTGTTGCTGCTTCGCACATGAAATAGTGATATTTGCGACGTACACCGAGTTGAGGAATGGTACGGTCTATTCATAGCTCCCCTCGTCAGCCGTTTCCACTATTTTCCCAGTGCAGTGAAACATGTTTCAGTCACTGTTTGTTCAGCCATTGAGAGCAAACGTTTCATATTCCATAAGTACCATTTTCATCAACATTCAAGTGTCAACGAACGCTGCGCTAATAATTATTCATATTGGAATGGTGATGGTCTCTTTTTCTATAGAGAGAAATCAACATAATCAACATAGAAAACGATCTGAACTGCTACTATAGCAACATTTGAGTTAATATTTAAGTTAATATTTATCAGAATACTGATGTTTCTTAGGACAACATGTGCATAAGCACACAGGAAATGTGACATCAATCATAATCAGATGGAATTGTGAGGCCAGTGCAGACGCACACAGCCCGACCGACCGCTGTCACTGTCCAATCGTACAAGAGAAATATTAGAAGTAAGTGGAATAACTTTGGTTCCTCCGCCATTTAACATTCCTCATCACGGATGCTGTTGAGAGGCTGATGCTGAGCTGCTTTTGATTTCAAACTCCCGCTGAGCTCTCACCAGAAACTCTGTATGTATTTCATCAGCTCAGATTTCATTGAACTGGATGATGTAACCCTCCGCTTGCATCCCAGTGTGCTTTCAAGCTTGGATCTGGCAAGCAATGAGTTGCTTTTTTCTGTAGATTCTCCAAGTGACTTCTATACTGTGTCCCGGCGCTCCGTGTAGGTGAGCAGGATCAGAAAGGGGGAAAAAAAGAGATAAGGTGCACTCACTGCTACCAAGAGAATTCACACAGAGCAGAAACAGTCATCTGTCAAGTAAGTAATCTAATGGACTGAGGGAATGACTAAATTAGGACATTAGGCTGCTCTTGCTATAAGAGACAGAAGTATTTTTTTGTTTGTGAACTAGACAGAAAACGAGAGCACACAAGAGCTAAATCTGTTCGAATAGCGGCATTTTGCCTTCCTGGATAAGAGCTGTAAACGTCTCCACATCTAATGCAGATTGTAAGATGGTGGCTACTGTAGAGCAAGGCCCTTGCACACAAAAGGCTGAGATTTGGACCCTTTTAATGACGTCCCACAGGGTCTTCTCACCCCTGTGGGACGTAGCATCCCTTACCTGGCATAGCTTTCATAGCTTTGCCTTTGCCATTATACTGTATATGTCTCATAAAAGTGCTGAGACACAACAACAGAGTTTTTGACCTTTCTCTGAGTGGTCGAGAATAATGTCCTTCGAGTTCCAGTGACGCTAAAAAGAGAATGTGGTTTCATAGATGTGTTTCTTGGATGGATCTAGAGTCCTATGAGATTGCATGACATTGCAGTTAAGATTTTAAATACTCACAATAACACAGTATGTGTGGAGTTAACAATGTACCTGAGATACATAAGCCTTTCTCCTGCAGTATTATTTTTTAAATTCTACCTCATATTGGTTGGACGTGTTCATTCTTGTGCCTACAGTAATTGCTTATTGACGACAACACCTCCAGGCCCTGCAACACTGAAATAATCACAGCTTGTTTTCAGCATTTCAAGCCCGATTAACATTTAATAATCCACTCAAGATTGTGTAAGGGGTAAAAAGCCACTGCAGGAATAATAAAGTCAATATAGCATCTGTTACCTGTGCTGAAAGTTAGTGGATTTAATAAGAAATGTATGTCTGTATTTGTTGTTTTGTTTTGTTTCATTCGGTGTCTGTAATTTGATGCAAGTCCTTGATTTTTTTGAAGTTTCAACAAACCCCCAAAGCAAAAAGCAAAGTTGACAATGAAAAGGTTTTCTCTCGAGGAAGAAACCGAACCAGGCACGATGACCTCGTCACAACCCAACAGCTTTGGCTGTGTGGGAGCTCATGCCTGCCCCCCCCCAGGACCAGGATTGAGAAACACTGCCTTAGAGTAAACAAGCACCTGCTGAATACGGCACATTTAAAGCCCGAAAAGATGTCCATACACTTGCAGGGTACTTTCTCTTTGAGTTGAGTGCAGTGACGGGTTTGAGTTTAAAACATAAACGCTCTCTTGTGACACTGGGAGTTCAAGACCTATGCTGGATTTGTGTGATGAATGTGTGTGTGTGTGTGTGTGCTTTTGAACACTAACCTTGTCAGGACCAGTAGTCCTTGTGCTGACCAAAACCTGGTCCTAATGAGGCAGAACATCATCTCTGAGGAAGTTTAGGGGTTAAGACTTTGATTGGGATTAGGTTAACTTTACGGTTGGACGTTAACTGGTTATGGTTAAGGTTAGAGATGATGTTTAGACTATCCAAATAAACACAAGTCAATGCAGTGTCCTGAAAAGAACAGCTGCACAAACGTGTGTGTGTGTGTTTTGTGTCAAATTTAGCAGAGATCTGCACTTCCCCCTGCTGGCTGTTCTGCAGACCTGCTGAAATTATTAAATGATATTTGAAGCCTCAGAAATATCAAGTTTACACTCAGCGTATTTAAAGTAAATTTAAATGTATCGCACATCTTTCTAAACAATTGCAATTATTGTGCGTTAATGAACATGAACATGACGTTCATTGTGTAACAGCAAGTGTTTGGGAGATTTCAGTAGCAATAGCATTCTATACTGACTCCTTATGGACGGGGGAGGAAAGAGTCTCTTTGTATTCCACCTGAGACACTGAGCCTCCACATTGCAATTTCCTGTTTGAGTCTTATCTAGAGCAACGAGGAACTGCACTCCGGCAAATCCTCACACAGACACTCTCTGCTCACCTGCTCCTCTCTCTCCCCCCTCCCCCACCTCCCCGCCTGTGCTGTGCAATGTCATGATTAGTATGCTAAGAACCAGTAAAGCTTCACCTGGACTTCAGTCACTCAGACGATCAGTCAGCTGTCTCACTGTCAGTCAGTCAGGTGATCAGTCGCGCGCTCATTGAATTACTCATTAAATAGCTTGGCTGATTGCTCACTCACTCACTCACTCACTCACTCACTCACTCACTCACTCACTCTGTCATCATTTCTGTTTCATCGTTCATTCTATTTTTGTTTTTGCACTCGTCCCGTTCACGAGCAGTGCTTCTCCCTCTCGCACACACACACACAAACAAACACACACACACACCCCTGCTGAACAGACCAAAGCAAGTGCTAAGTGTTCTCTATATGGCAAGAAACAACCTTAAGGGAGATTTCCACAGAAAGACAACGTGAAAGGCATTTCCTGCCACTCGTGTTGCTTGGATGATACAATAGGTATAATGTTGAGAGGTAAAGAAGAGACCACAGCACTGTTCAGTGATGCTTTAAAAATGGCTCTGTGGTGTGAACACATGTTTGACAGTTGCTGCGGGAGCTGCAAGATTCGCAGTCATCAAACTGTCACCATGGCAACAATAGAAATAGTTTGCCTTCAAATGAAGATGGAATGACAATCCCTGGTCGGATCTAACGTCGGGTACTTTTACATCACACGGCAAATGCATTTAATTAAGTGTGGCAGAGAGAGGGAGACAGAAATAGTGACGGTGTGAATGCACGAGCTGATTCCTCCGCTTTCTTCTGCCGTGATTACATTCCGTTCAGGCCCTGTTGCAGGGAGAAAGAGGAAGATCAAGCTTCGGCCACAGAATATGAATTTTATATCTGCAATGCAGCCGAGAGGTACCTCCATGCAACAGCCAGCGTTGCTTCTCACTGGCTGGTTCATAAAGATCTGTCACTGTGCGTGAGATGATTCTTATGCACTTTTGTTTATCAGTGTTATCATCCCGACGCCGACGTGGACCTGTGAGCTTGAAATGAAACCATTCCTAGTAATAATTATTAGAACAATGACATGAGAACAATCCGTTTAGTCGAACAGACGGGGAAACCGTGAACTAAAAAAAACAACTAAATGAGGCTGGAAGTGTCTGGCTTATAGTCACATTGGGCAACACTGCGTGGAAGGTTATTAAATTGTGTCCAACAGCTGTGTGATGAATGAGTGGATAACTGCTGACAGGTGCTTTGTGTGATGTAATCATGCACCTTTGCAGGGTTCATTTATTCACTGGCTATTTCATGAATTAACTTTGTTGGTTGATTACGACACATAATGAGAATGATGTGATAAGAAGATATCCCACTATGTGCATAATGAACAGCATTAATTGGTAAATTTGATACATTTGTTTGTTTGTGTTTCCTCTTTTGCACATTTGTGTGTGTGTGTTTTTTATATTCTATGACCTTGAGCTCTTTGGATTTTTCTGTTTTTCAGAGTCCTGTCGCCTCAAGCAACAAAATGTCATCTCAACACTGTGCCCGTGTCCTCATCTTTGATCGCTTTGATGCTGCATTGTGTCCAAGAGGAGTTGGGAGAGGTGAGCTGAGCGCCGTCTTTCCAATCTTCTGTCTCTAATCCAAAGGGACAGGAAGGATAGATGGAGACAATGCATTTGATCAATAAGGAAAGTGTAGGTTAGAGTCTTTGTTTAGAAGACCGCTGTGATCCCACCGCAGTCATCATCAGTTACCTCGACCAATACACCCAATTCTGAGGTGTCGGTACAACTCAAAATACGATTGTTCCTCAGTGGCCAGTGACTGTTTATGTGCCATAGAGGTTCATGCAGGTGCAAAGATAAACGGCCAAAAATGATGAGGAAACGATGCAATATGCCTTTAAATAACAACATGCAATATCCTGTGTCAGAAAAGCAGTTTTTATATTATTATGTTTATATCGGGGCTCTCAAATTCAAATGACCTGGGGGCCACTGAGTATATAAAATCTAACTGTTCAGGAGCAGTGCTTTTCACTGAATTTCAAAATAAAAGGGAATTTCAAAATATAGGGGTTTTTTTATGATACAAAATGAATATGTTACAAAGAAAAACATACATAAATACGTAATTATAATTTGATACTAAGTGGTGGGCCATATTAGATTGACTGGAGGGCCGCGTATGGCCCTCGAGCCACAAGTTTGAGACCTCTGGTTTATATGCACATCCATACCAAGCCTTTTAAGAGACTTTTTCTTCTTGTGAGTCAGAGGAAATGCAAAAATAAAGAAATAAAAAAGACGAGAGAGACGGAGAGAGAGGTGCTGGTTCAACATGCACCTATTATACCGTCCACTCCAGACAACACATGTAATCTGCATAACAATGTAATTATAACCTCCATGATTCGCTCCTCTGCAGCTCACCTCTCGGGCAACAATAACCGTGGCACCCAAAACTGCCTCTGATTGTTTTGGCAAAGCGCCGCATCTTTAATCAGGTGAAGTGAGTGACGACCACGCTGAAGAAGAGCCCACCTCTAAAGCATTAATCACGAGATAATTGGATTGAAAATTTGGGGACACGTCGTCTTTGTATTCCATTAGCTTTCCCATCACTCTCTGGCAGTGAGTGTGCAGCTCTTTCCTTCCTTTCTTTCTTTCTTATTTACAAACCCGCGCTCTCGTTCTCACTCACTCTGAGACTTTTGAGAATACAGAAAAGGCGAAAAAAGGGAGTTTAGTAAAATTGATTCACTTAATATTGTGCATGCACAGTGGCCTGGCGTCCTCTAATGGTGATTTGTTGTGATGAATTGGTGCAATTAAAGCGCCAAGGGCGGGACAGGAGTGAATACATGGGTTGGGTTACTCCCCCTTGTTTGCCCAATTTCCCCCAGACATCATCTCTCCTTCCACTTTCGCCCTCTCATATCTTTCTTTCAAATCTCACAGTGACACTTATATATGTGTATATATATATATATATATATATATATGTGTGTGTGTATATATATATACATATATATATATATATGTGTGTGTGTATATATATATATATATATATATATATATATATATATATATATATATATATATATATATATATATATATATATATATATATATATATATATATATATATATATATATATATACCCCTTACCATCTTTTCCTCAAATACACTGACATTCAATGCACAGTTACTAAAGAGGGGGGTCAGGAAGTGTTGTGAATTGTGAGGGAAACTGTGATTGTGTGTTTGCCTGATTACTCCCTCTTCATAGCACTTTGTGCCGTGGACAGAGTGCATCCCACCCAAAATCGCCTGTTGCTCCAAATCACCTCTCATGTCGGGACAAATTACACCTTTACCTTTCCTTGCAGAGTCTGCCCTCCTTTAACCTGAGCTGTGAGGTCTAATTGGACCGAGTAAGTGAAGACACCTGTGTGTGTGTGTGTGTGTGTGTGTGTGTGTGTGAAGAGAGACAGAGAGAGACGGACAGACTTGGCAGTTCACCCCTCCCAACTCCTCTTGGACATTCTTAGTGTTTTGTGTGCTTCTTTTTGAAAAAATAAATAATGACAATTAATTGTCCCAAGACTGCACATTATCACATAAATGCATGTGTGGATAATACACAAATATACATATTTATACACATATAGTATAGGAGCATATTTGTGTTATTGGGCATTCACATGTGTGAATAAATTTAATGCATCTGGTCCCAGGAGCCCGGCCAATCTTTTCTTTCAATACTGTGGGCACTTAGTAAATTGCAAAAGAGCAATTTGCACTGCACTAATGTGATATTCTGCACATCTCCCTATTCTAAGAAGCCTCGCTTTTATACCTCCTTCTCTTTCTCATTTCTCATTTCACTCAAGCTTCACTGTATTACTTTTTCATCACTTAAAATTGGATATCCCGGAATAATAGTGGACTTGTCTATTATTAATACACTGCATCCATCACGGCGGGGAAAGAAAAGGGGGTTTGAACACCCCCCCTATAAAAGATGTTGAGGGCTCGGAGAACATATGTACGTATGGTTTCTCTGCAAGTGCAGAGTCTCTGTCCACCTGTTTGAATGTCTGAGTGAGACGGACTTGAACGGGGAAGCATGATCTAAGACCCCTGCAGAGTTTTTTTTTTCAATGACTGTTATCTGTTAATAATTTAAGGGGATTAAGTCTTGACAACATAGCGTTTAATAGAACAGTGTGGGAAAAGAAAATTCTTCTGTCATCATGTCCACCATCGAGTCCATAATATTAGCATTGAAAAAGTCCCATTCTCCTCATGTATTGTGACAGTGAAGGCCCTTAAAGACACTTTACTGCTATAAGAGTTGTGTAAGTTACGACAGCTGGAAAAATGGTACGATCTAAAATGACTTGTCAGTGTTGGTCGTCGACCTGCACTTAGGATTTACAGCGCGAGAAACCGACACAGGTGACGGCGCTGTCCTAACGTATTGACACTCAAACAACGGGGGGCCACATATTCTACATACCGAGGGACGCCGCGTGAATGAATGCAAACTCTGACAACAGTGTCTTCCAAAAAAAAAAAAGTGCATTATTCATGAGACTCGCTGGCTTTTATTAGCGACGCTCCGGAGGAAACGGAATATAAAATGTGCATCAATCAAAAAGCCCACAGTGCGACCATTACTGTCACAAAAACACTAGCACAACCCACCCACATAAATATGTATCTCCTTTATAACGACAAAACATGTTTGTGGCTTCTTAAGTTTTCCTGGCAGCTCTCACGACTTGACCTTGACCACGACGTGAGTCAAAATCAGAGGCAAAACAAGGGAATATATCGCTATTCACCGTATGAATCCACTCTGTGTGTAAAATGGTTCCATATTTGGAGCAAACACGAATGTAAAACACCAAAAATATGCAACAGTTTCAAGTCAATTTAAATTTTGAGCTTACTGGTGACAGACTGGATTCAAGTTGCACTGTTAAAAGTTCCTGGTGTTTGTTTTAATAAGTTTTACTTTATTCATTAGTCACTTTCCAGTACTTCTGCAGCCACACATTAAATTGGATGCCTTGTTAACATTTATTGTGAAGTGGAAAAACAAAACAAAACTGGATTATTTCTTTTCAAAGCAGCCAGAGGCTATAGCAGTTTTTACAGGGGGGGGAAAAGTCAGAAGTTCCATTGTTTGCGTGATGTGTTTACCTATAAGGCAATGAACAAATCTAGTTTTCAGACGTGGGGGCGCTAATGGGTGACGCACAGAAGCGCCGCGGATAAGGCAAATAAAAAGAAATCGCCCTGACATCATCAGCGTGAGGCAGCTTAGAATCTGTGAAAGTACATTTGCACACAACTCTTTTGAGGAGACAGATTTATCGCAAAGTAAAAATGAAAAACTGGTCGATTAAGGTCGGGAGAATCAATACACATCAATACACAGCTTTTTTTTTTTCTTTAATATTAATATAATGTCACAAATGATGAACTTTGGAGTGTCTGGTTTTCATTGAGTCACTAATCGTCGAGTTTATGTCTCAAGTAAATCAAAACAAATGCCCAAACACAACAGGCAAAATAATGCACCTGTGCAACTGTGAAGAAACTTTTAATATAAGCTATTAAATCTGACCGTCTTTTACTGTAAAACCTGTCCTTCGGTCTTTTATCCGTTTCCTCTGACCCCTCTCCCAGAAGCATACCTTGTATTTACTCTTGATGAACCACCTTCAGTGGCACTATAGGCCATTTTAACCTCCACGACGTCACACAGCGTCAAATACCTGTGAGAAGTCTAGTTTTAGTGAGACTCACAAAATGCCGAATAAAACACTGTGAGATTCTTACTCTTGTGTAACATTGGGCACATAAATCAAATCCATATAAAACTTTGTATCACAAGAGATACTTGATGCATGAATGATTGTCCGTGAGCAAGTGCAGATCTCGTAGAAACATGGTGCTTTTGTGATGATAAAATAGAACATTTCTAAGGAGAAAAACAGCAGCGTGGATCCCCCACGATATCAAAGCTCTTCAAAAGACAAAGAAACAACACGTGTTGTTGACAATGTGAGTTTTTGTCTGTTCTCAACAATGTTTCCATACACAGCAGAGGAGCCTGTTTTGATTAGTAACATAAATATTGAGGAAAAAGAAGAAGATATAGACTTGTATTGTAACTTTCATTCATAAAATGCAGCTCAAAGGGTTTAACGTTACAAAATAAAAGTCTAAAAGACGACGAGATGAGAAAGGATGAATAAATTGATAGATAAAAAGGAAAATGCCCCAAGCAGAAAGCTTCAGAATTATAAATAAGAAGAAACATGCAGGGGGGGAAATAAATGTAAGAATATCCAAAAAACAAAAAACAAAGTTCTAAAATGCTTTTTTGAATCAAAGATGTGAAGTGTCTGAAGTGTCTGAAGGTTTTCCACAATCTTGAGAGGCTAAAAGAAGTCGCTCCACTGCTCCTGTGAGTGATCTCGCCACGGGCGATATGATGTTAAAGAGAAGCAGAACAAAGGTGTTGAACTGTTAAGAGCGTTTGTAAAGGAGCCAGGAGGAGTTACATGTGTTTCTGAGCTTAGTTAAAAGTCTAATGGTAATTACACAGAAATCTCACAGCAAGAAATTTTAAACAAAAACAGCCGACTTACACGGATGACTGAGCCCCCCAGCCCATAATACTTGGTGTTATTTATTTCATGGTGTTTCCCTGGCAACAGAGTGCAAGTGTTTGTTTATGACTTTGTGAGTGGCACTTTACAAACGTGAGATTACAGCGACACAAATAAGTGCTTTTTATGACATTTTATCCGTAATCTCGACTCGTCCTCGTCCTCGTCCTCGTCCTCGTCAGTGAATCAAAGCTTTAAAACTTTCAGCACCTACAAATCTGTGGATGTTTCTGGAGGGGGCTCGTATATCCCGGTGGGTTTTGTGTGTGTGGCTCATTAAAGATAATTGCATACACTCAGAGAAACTACATAAATGTGCTCTTTCTCTAGAGGTTTGGCATTTCTCCGTCCGTTCTTTTAATGTGATCTCCTTACGTGGCGTTTAAGGCCTGTCTACCAAATAATAGCAAAATATTAACTAAGCATTTACTGTAATTATGAGACGGTTTGTGCTATCGGAAAAATTCCATAATGGTTTGTGAAAGATGAGAAGTTGCAAGTGGTTATTACGGTAATTTCACTTGCACTTCTGCAGAAAGCCAGCGAATCAGCGTCTTTGTCAGCAGAGAGGAGAGAGAAGTTTCCAGTTTTGAGACAAAAACTCATACAAATGTTACTTTAGATCATTTATACTATTCAGATTTCAAATTTAAACATGTGCATGTACAACTACAGTGGGTTTTTTCCATTTGTAATTGAAATTAATACACTATTTTAACATGCAGTAAATTGTAAATAACTGCCAGATACAAGTTATTATGGAAAAATTTGCAAAAGCACTTTTTAATTTTCTATTTTCTGGCCCTTTTATGGTTAAAAATAAAAAAAAAACAAAGTCCAGACATACATTGTGAGTCTGAGGTGTTACAGGTTTAACTCCCTCTGTGTGAAAGTGTCCCCTCGGGTTTTGCCCTCTGTGATAATGTGATTTCACTCCACAGACATGTCAGCAGTTAGTCACATGACCCCGGTCGCATATAATTGTGCTCATTTAGTGATTAAGACCGACTTGATCAGGCAACCGATGAATAAAACATGAGCCACGTTTGTGTCCATCACCGCGCGAGTCAACGGAATGGAAATAGAAAACCAGGGCGAGATGAGAGCGCGACAGACTTTCAGCCTTAAGCGTAACTTTTAATACGTGTCTGTGTTTATTCTCTGTGTGACAGCTTTATAAGGCCTGTGGCAAAAAAAAACTGTGCTCCAGCGTGTTTGTTTTATGTCCCGACAAGCCGGCAATGACATTGTTACACACCAACCCGGAGTGACGCACATGTCCTATGTTTCATTTGTGCCATATGTGGGTCTTTTTTTGTCTTCCCCCTGTGAGAATGAGATGAATAAAAGCAGCAGCATGTGTTAATGAATGTGAAAAACATCACTCCCCCTCCATACCTGCAATACAAACACATCTCTATATATATAAAACCTGTGAGAGCATTGACAGATGGGGTCGGAAACATGGGAGAGTGACACAGGGTTGGCACATCATTCAGATGAGGACATTTTATTTAGCCTGTCTTCTCTATCTCCTGTTCATATTTTGGAATATTTTGAGCATGTCATGCTGCAGGTAAACCAGATGCAGAAAGTAACACGTCTATATTCTGTGTGAGTGTGTGAGACATGGGAGGAAACAGGCCGAGGAAATTTGATTTGAGTTCCATGCAAAAACTGGCATATGTCGCCATGGCCATGAGCGGAGGTAACAGCCAAAGTTTCAGTGTTTTTAAAGATCTGCAGGAGTTATTTTTTGCTGTTTTTTAATGGGGTTTGTAAACTATAGAAAAAACACAGCTCAATACCAGCCTAACCCTTTCATATAAAATAATAATTATTGCTATATTATTTAGGCTTTGTTTCAACAGACAATGATTTTCCTCCCAAAAGATTCTCTTTAATCTGTAAACACAGGGATTTCAGAGGCAGACGCACAAAGGATGTGATCACGGTTGACAAAAAATGTTCCTCTAAGGCAATTATAAGACTTGCAAAACATACCCGTCATCATAGCAACAGCACAGTAGTGTATACTTGTTATGTCTCGTTAAATAATTTAATAATTAATCATGTTTAGTGTAAAACACTTCCTGTTTTATTTTGTACTCCATCTTTTCCATCTGTTTTCAGATCCTGACTTCCTCCCTATGCGTGATTGTTTTCCCGCCTTTGAGATTGCTAGCCCCGCCCCTCATTGGTTTCACCTGTGTTCCACCTGTGCTCCGGTATAAATAGTCCTCGTCTCCTTTTGTCTTGTGTCAGTTTGTCTTTGTCTGTCTTGCTTCTCAGTCCTCAGTCGTCCAAGAACCACATCATCACGTATAAGTTATTTTACAGGACAGATTTATTTAGGAGAATAGAACCTCGTTGTGAGCGTCTTTTGTTTGTTGAATACATTCCTTTAATTTTACCCTACGCTGGAGTTTTGAGTCCTCCATGTTGTCTTTAACCCTTTAACACCTAACCCTCAAAATGTTTTTTTTTTGCTTGTTTTAACCATAAGACTTGAAAATGTGCTTTTTCCCATTTTTCCAGAAAAACTATCAATATCTGGCACTTATGTACAAATTGAAGAAAAAACACTGCAGTTGTACAATTACATTTGAAATTTGAACAGTACAACACATATTTAAAACAACATTTGTTAAAACAGGCCAAAAAACGTTGATTTTACAGCTTCCTGCAACAGTGCGAGTGAAATTACCGTAATAACCACACATCGGCTTTGACGTGCAACTTCTAAGCTTTCAGAAATCGTTGGAATTCTGCAATCCGCTCGGTGTTAAAGGGTTAATCGTTAAAATAGTGAATTATTATAATGTGCCTATTTGGATATTTTAGTGTTGGAAGGATCTAAATGTTCCATCGTCACATAATTTGACAGCACTAAAGGTTTCCAGCATCTAAAGCACAAGTCTCCACCGCACTGCATTTCACAGCATGGATACCGTCGCATCACTGCTGGGTTTTTCTTTGTTTCTGTTTTTTATTGTCGTCCTTTGGATGAATAAATCATCGTCCCAGCATGTTGCCAACTTTCAAAACAGAACACGGGACGTGTAGTGTTTGGAATTCAAATAAACTCGTGGTGACAAGAACCAGCTCTGACCACATGTTTGGCTCCAGGGAACGAGGCTGTTGTTCAGAATGTTTTCCTATATGCGACTTCATGTTCATCCAGGACTTTAAAAACACGTTTGAATGATGCATCGTAAATCATTATGACCCGATTTAAAACACAACATTTAACCAAACTCGTGGTGTCTTTAGCTGTTGTTGTTTTTAGAGGGCATGTGCAGACGTCTTTTCTTTGATTGAGTGCAATAAAAAGCTTGATCATATGTGTTTCTGCAGACAAAATGTTCACGACGGGGTAAATAACTGGGAAACAGATTTTGGACCAGCCTCGTGTTTCGCAGTGAGAGACAGACAGAGAGAGAGTGAGATGATTGCCTGCTTTCATTGCTGCGCCTCACAGGTCACAATAGAGCAGGCCTCACAGCACAGCAATCTGTTTGTGTGGAGCGACGCCCGCTTTGCGGCGCTGGTCAGTGATGTTGTGTAAATATGGACAGAAATCATTATGTTTGCAGACGGGTGGGAAAGTGAGCTGATCTGCAGCTGTCTAATGAGAGTGCGGGAGCGCGTGAAAAGCAACTGGAGCTGACGCGCGCTGACAGTTGAGATTTAGCGCGACGCTGTCGTCGACACTTGTTTTTGTGTTTCGTTCACAGCTGCGGTTGCATTATGATCATATACAACAATAGTTGTGTTGTTTTTGTTTGACAATATACCATATTATCAATTATCAGGATTAGAAGCACGTTAATTGTGGTGAATTTCTATTATTGTGTTGATTGTGTATCAAGAATAACGTCAATATTTCATGTGACTTACTCACCAGTTCACAGTGCTTGTGATCTATTTCTTAATTTTTCACTAAAAATATGTATCCTACCTGAGACGTCACTGATATTTTTTTCAACCATTGCAATAACAACAAATATTTTTAGCCAGGATAATCGTGACGTTAAAATCTTAAAACACACACACACACATCAGTGCAAAGAGACTGCATGCAGCAAACAATGACTGCTTAATTATGGGATATCTCACACTTGCGCTGCATAATTGAAACTAAGTAGACAAAACATCTATTACACGTAATAGCAGAGCACAGGTGGATGTTGTACAAAGGCACTACCGTGTGATAATGAGACACACTTTATAACAACATCATTATCATTTACTAAACTGCAAACTCCAAAAGTTCATGTTTTCCATATCTGACCGTCTGTTAGTGTATTTCTACTTTAATATCACTTTTTATGCTAGTGCTGCAAACAATGAGCTGTATTGTCATTATACAGCCAGAACTGCACAACTGAACTCTGAGGTCACATGGTGTCCTGCTGCATTATTCCCAAAAGGACCTGAAAGCTGGGTCAGCTTTGCCCGTGTGCGCTCATTGTCCATGAATGGGAAACACAATTATTGTGGGTCCCACATACAAAATAATGTGTATATTGTGCATAAAAATGCTAATCTTAATTGTGTAAAAAGTATGGATGAACTATTCTGACATAAAAATAGTAAACCGTCTCCCTAAATCCACGGGATCTCACAAGAACGGTAAAACCATATCCATAACCATATATCATATATCATTTTTCAAGCTAAAACTGAGCATAATAATTTGTTGACCAAATACTTGAAATATTAGCGATCTTCCTTTTAAATGTCAACAGTCAGTGGCTGCTGCTGTGGATGGAATGTCCCTCTGCTGATTGGAGACTTTAGATCAGAGGAAAACAACAGAACGGGCAGAATGAGAGCTGGGCTCCAGCATGCAGTCATCAGTAGCCGTGTTCCTCTGAGAGGAAACGCTGAGCAGGAACGAGATTTACTGTCTTCAGGCATGATTTGTCACCAGTATGGCAGATGAATACTAAATAAGACTTACTATCACTGTAAAATTCTTGTTTGTGCCGGAGAAATCAATAACATAATGCCCGCGCTCATGCTTTGTCATTCAAATGAACAGATGCCAATAATTAGTCTTGTGGAATTTAGAGAAGCTGCAGAATGAGGGGGAGATGTGTGGGGGAGGAGTCGAGCTACTTTATATTTTGGTTCAATTTCTGTAAACGGGAGACGGATCATCACTCGGTCAAAGCTCCGTTTGTTAGATGAGGATAGCGAGCTCCAATCAATCCACTCAAATGTTCTGAGTAGTTTCATTTCAGAGACAATGGATTAGAAGGGAAGGAGGAGGAGGAGGAGGAGAAGGACAGGAGGAGTGCAGTGATGGAGATTAATGTTAAGTGGACTAATGGACTGTCTGTCCAAGCAATCACTACGCACAAACTCTGTAATCAGCTCATGGGGGCTGCAGTGCAAGCTGCACTGGAGTCGCATATAGAACTTAACAGAACCGAGGTCTTGGCAAAACATCTCATTTCCCAACCTCGGATCTGCATCTGCAGTGTTTCGTTTAAATCTAAATGTAATTGACTCTGTTTTATGCATGATGAGCCTCACCGTGCTTCTTATTCCCTGTTTTGTGTCAACATTTTTGTTTCTGCTGTTGATCATGTGACCTCTTGCTCACTCTTCCTTCTGAAATCCTCCTTGGCTCACTTGGCCTTGCCATCACTACTCGTGCCAAACATTATAAAGTGGCGTGAGACTGTGTGGTTGACACAATGAATGAACAAATATGGAGAAACTACATTACAAGGCTGAAAATGCATGTGTGCCCTTGAGATTTTAAAACCAAATCTCCAAACATTCAAAACCAAACGCATGAATTCGAGCTTGAAAAATGACACAAGGGCCCAAATCCCACTGGGAATTTAAAGTTGCACATCTAAGCCAATGTGTGGTTATTACGGTAATTTCACTCACACCGTTGCAGGACACCGGGTGAATCAGCGTTTTTGTTTTGAGAGTTGGAAAAAACGCCTTTTGGACATTGAAACTCAAACAAATGTTAATTTAAATATGTGTTACTGTTTCAAATTTAACACGCAACATCAGTACAGTGTTTTTTCTTCATTTTAAATTGTTAATACACTATTTTAACATACGGTATATTGTAAATAACTGCCAGATTTTGAAAGCTATTCTGGAAAAAAGCACATTTACTGGCCCTTTTCTTATGGTTAAAATAAGTACCTCATTTTGAGGCTTAGGTGTCAAAGGGTTCAAATGTAGCCCCTTTAAAAACATGACACATCATCACGTCAGCAGGTGTGAGATTCAACATTCTGAGACACATCAAGAAACTTCAGCGCTCTGCATATCCAAATGAAATGTGATTTTCACGCCCTCGTCACACTGAAGTTGAACTTACAACAGTATTTACACAACAGAGGAAGAGAAGCGCAGGACAACATGTATCATATATGTAAAGGTGTTTTAATAAGGCCAAAAAAAAGTCTGACAGCGCTTCATTTAGGCAGTGGAAGTGTATCTTCACGCAAAGGTGCTTTTTGACATTTCTGGATGAAACGGGGGCCTCTGCTCGGGAAGAAGAGCATTCCAAAGTGACTTTATCTCACACTGTCATCCTATCTGCTCTAATATCATGGTTGCGTCAGGTTGCCATGGGGATCATCGTCAGGCTCTCAGGGTCTCCTGTCAGGTAATGGAACAAACACGACGAGAGTGTGTTCTGAATGCGAAACAAGCCCCGTCTCTGTGTCCGGGCGTCAAACTGAGGGATGCGACGGAACAGCGGTTCAAGCGAGCGTCCGCCGACGCCGACAGCAAATCAGTGCAGACCCCCTGACGTCACGGCAACGGCAGCAACGTGACATTTAGATTAAGCTGATGGGTGACACAAACGAGATCTCCCAGAATGTCACGGCCTGCCAGTAAATTCATGTTTTTTGTCAAAATAGAAAATCCAGTGAAAACATTTATATAAAGTGGCCATAAAATCATTTTTTATTGCCATCATGATGTATTGAGCACAAAGGCTCTTACTCATACTTTTAATTTTTGAAATCATTCTGGCTGCACTCAGTCCTCCTCTCCCCAGATACTGTGGAACACACAGTCAGAGCACTTTAATGAATATATTGATGATATTTGAAACATTTACATGGAAAAAAACAACGGGGGGGTTTTCTCGCTCTTGTTTCTACGTTCGGCTTGAACGCTCGCGCGCGGGCGGGCACGCAGATGTCAAATATAACACGGTGACAGCAAGCGCATGGCAGGTTGTCAATAACACAACAAAAGGTTTAATAATAGAAAAAGCAAAGTTTGGCACATATATCTGTGGCTGTTGATTTGACGAACTGACTGTGATGGACGCAGGACGCATCGGCAAAGGAAACATGGGGTCGCCTCACATGTACCCATCAGAGGAGCAGTTAGTCAACACTGGTTATTACCATTCTGCTTATAAAGGAATATAATACTCTTTATTTCTTTCAATATTGTTTGGGAGAAAGAACAGAGAAATTGTGACCCTGCAAAATATTGTTTTAGTTTCAGCATGTGTCTTCCGCCTCCCTCAGGACGGTCCCTTGATGTTAGGTGGCAACGTGCCTCATCAGCTGATGTTACGGAGACATGATCTGCCTGTCAGATTTGACACGCCTCCTGCCGTCCGATTGACCCTCCCAGGAAGGAGTGTGACAGCACACACGCTCCCTGATTCCGGTTCCTCATCCTGCGCTCACGTTTTCTTATCTCCACTGTCTCCATGATCCACCGTTGGTATCGTTTTTTTCTTCTGCGCGAATGACTCCGGCCTCTTCCCAGTTCCTTGGTTCTGCCGTTTCTGAAATCTGACAAGAAAGGTCACGCCTCTGTAACATCGGCTGATCAGGCACGTCGCCACCTCACATCGGGTGAAAACTTACTGTCGTCTAAAAAAACGAGCCAAAAAACTCAAACTAACGATTCCTCGGGAGTTCAAACACATGGTCTTGGCTTCCACGTACCCAACGACTGTGTATGGCTGTTGACGTCTGCACCGTAAAGTGCTTTCTTTGTAATATCCGGGGTCTTCAACTGGACACACGTTTTCATATTTCCAGCTTGTGGGCAACTAGAGGAAAGGGAACACTGCACCTGCTGTGTGCTGGCACAGTATACGGTACATCACAGTCATTGCAACGCTGATACCATCTTCTCTCTCTCTCTCTCTCTCTCCTCATAATATGCCTCCTCTTCCCTAACATTGTGTTTTGCAAAGCAACAAACCTGCAGGAATCAATCAGTTTTTCCTCAATCTGATAACGGCGTTTGTAAATAAAAGAGTCAGAGAGAATCAGTCGTAGACTCTTTGATTCACAGAGTGACTTTTCAGTATTCACACAAAACAAGAAATGACTCGTGGGGACTCACTGGACGAACCTGTCGCCTCTCAGGTGTCAAACACTAAACTCATGTTCACATGTCAAAAGCTCTTCATTGGCTTGGAGAAGGCCGATGTCCTCAAAGCCGCCAAGTGCACCCCGGCCTCACGTGACCGGTAATAATTCACACTTCCTGTGACTGTTGTCAAAGCCTCAGCACGAGCATGCTTGAGCACACACACACACACACACACATACACACATTGTCCATCACCGGCGACAAACCTGACCTGGCACCTCGGGTGTTGCTGCTGCCCGTGGCCTCTTCTTAATCACTATCTCCCGGGGTGGAGACGGGTCACTTTAATCTCAGTGGGTAGTCGGGATGACCTTTCGTATCTCTGTCGCAGACCTCTGCGTGACCTTTTGAGAGGAATACCGCGTGTGCGTTTCATTTGGCAAGCACCAAAAACGAACATTTCAGTGATATAAATCTCAAACAAACCACCATTTCCCGATCAATCACCCACAAGATTAATTATCAGCTCAGCTTTTAACACTCTTTTTCCACCGCTCAGCCTTGACAAGCCGAGTACACTGCTCGATAAAGATTACAACGACATCCGTCGTTACAAATTTCCATTGATTTTAATTTCCAACGCGTGTAACTGGCAGACGTACACAAGGGACTCGGGAGGCGTTATACCTCGATGCCTTGAACTCGGCGTGCATATGGATGAAACGGAACACAAACACAAAGCTAAAAGGAGCCTCAGGAACTGACAAGGAGCTAATGGGAAAGAGGAGCATCAAAAAGAATGATTTCCACACGTCTCCTTGAAACCGTGACACCGTGGCTCCACCGTGTCCGATCATAGTGTTTATCGTTCTTCCTTTGAGGCGAAGAATAAAGTTTTTTTTGGAACGCTTTCATTGATATTGACCAGAAAAGGAGACGAGGACGATTGTCAGGCGTCAATAATCATAGTCGTTGTTGACTGTGATTATTATTTGTGATAGAAAACTATTATTAAGAGTCAAAGGGAGAAGACGGGTGACTTGAAAATAGCTTTTTACAACCCATGCATAAACAGTATAGACGTGCGTATAGACACAGGAATCAGAAGCAGCGTGTCGGAGAAAGAGCCGCGACATCTGCACTCACAGCGTGCCGAGTGAGAACGCAGGCATCTGCCAGGCAGCCTCATGTCTGCCCGTCTACTTTATCCACGGAGACAGATTATTTATGAATGCCAGAGTTGTTTACATACTGCAAAATAACACGCGCCCCACACACACACGCACCTGCACAGGAAAAGTGTGACAGGTATCACTATCGTTGTCTGTCACTGGCAACGGAATCAACGTGAAGTGAGTAAAAAGTGTGTCAGTGAATCACGTTGACGTGTTTCAACGACTCTGGTCATGTGACTCCTGCACGTTCAGAGAGGTCAAGTCAAGTTCATGCTGCAGATTCATCTTGTATACGTCGCATATGAACAACCAGCCAGATCGAAAATGATTAGCACCCAGGGTCGGTTTACTTTCCCGGATGAACACGCTCCTAAATGACATGAAAACGCTAACTTACATTTACACTTGTATGAGGAAAATAGTTAATCCTTTCAATCTCGCTGGCACTTCAATTCAATTTTACATAAATGCTGTGACATTTGACACATGTCTCTGAAATCCCTTGCTCAAATTATATATATTAATCCTGGCATTCAGACTCTACCTTCCTTTACTTCCACTTATCCTTAGCCCTGACAGTGTCTATTTCATGCCACTAACACATTAAATGATATTGTTTTTGACGTCGCAGAGTGTGCAGGTTTGGATTTTGCCATTCTTTCCATGCATTTGTCTTTAAAAAATGCACAATGATACGTACCACTGCCAGTCTTTGGCAGAACTTTCCCTTAAACAATTTATTTTTCAAATAAAATGTGAAGACGTTGCTCATTTTCAATAAAAAACTGTTTAAATACAGTACATTTTTTTAGGCATATTGCTCTACTGGTCTGGCAAACCATGCTGCAATGAGTGTGAATCTTTTTTTTTGCGATTGGGTTAGAGTGGGATGAACTCAAGAGCACAGCACGCTAGGCTTCACAGAACTGGAAAATGAAAACGGAGGAAAAGCAAGTTTAGAGGACAATGTGTCCACAGAAAAAAGCACTGCTACGGATGACAGTATACTCACTACAGTAGACCACACGACACCACAGCACGGAATGGAATATCACTGATAAATGTCATGATTACAAAACTACTACTCATCACCAAATTGAATGAATCTGTCGGTTGTGTAAATGTATGTAAAGGCCATCAACGCGGTCCTGTAAACAAAGCTGTGAAAGCTGTGATGTGTGAATCACGTTACACATTGAACACTAGCTCGTACTTGTATTATTATTATTATTATTATTATTATTATTATTATTATTATTATTATCATTATAATAATAATTCAAAAAGTCTGGGATCACAAAGTAGCCACAATAGATATAAGAGAAATAAACAGAAACGTAATCTTTCGTAAAGCCACGACTTTAAATGGTGCTTCCATCTGTGACCAGCAATTCCATCTCACCAACAAACACACAAACACACACACACACACACACACACAGAGCTTCTATTATCGCCAGATCGGGCATCTTGATTATTCAGTCTATTACAGCAGCACAGTGTGGCATCTCCTGCCAGTGCTCCTAATGGACCACTGATTGCGATGCAGTATTCCAACACCACTTCAACTTGTCTAGTTCAGACAAAAAAATGATTGCTTTGCTGCATAAATAAAATTCTGCAGTTTAGTAGTTGTTGTTGTTGTTTGTTTTGTGTTTTGTTGTTTTTTTTTGCTTTACTAATATTGGGCATTTTTGATTTTTAAAAAAAGGAGAGAAACCAGGACTAAAATGTCAAGTTGGTTCATAAAGAGTTAAATGAAAATGCATTTAAGTTGAAAAAAGCCACATTGCTTTGTGAACCGTGCTGTTGTTTTTGTGAACAGGGCTCATGTAACTAAAGCCACGGCACAGCAGCCACAGTTTCTATGTCTATACCTGTCCGACATGTCACAAATACAACTTGATTTCATTTTAATGTGAAGTATTTGCAGGGCTGACGATTGCAAGGCTTGAAAAATCCCTGGAAAGGGAACATTTTTATGGCACTTTTCAACAAAGCTATGCTGACAAGGTTGACATAAAGGGAGCCGCAGCCTCTTATCTGTCGTGAGTAAACCACATGTTATCCAATCCAATGTCCATACCCACTTGATTTGCCAGCTGAGTGGAGGTGTGGAAGGCATTTCTTAGTTTCCATTTTGTGCAACCCCAGAGTAACACTGAATATTTTCCACAAAGGGGGAAGTGCAGCGCGGGATTTGACCCTGAGCACAATTCTCGTTCAAGATAGTTCTGTTTGAGCAAAACCCAGATAACCGCTGGTGGTTTATCTGATCCTCTTACGCAGCTAAATGCAGCGCCGCCATACATCCTACCTGCATGGAAGTGTAATCTTCAGGTCAGTAGAAACTCGCCTCGGCACAATTACGTTGCGTTTCCACTTTTTTTAGTACCTGCTCCGTCCGGCGAGGTTCCAGGTGAGCTGAGGCGATACTATGCGTGACGTCGCCAGACCGCCAGCCACTAGTTGGTCAGAGTGCCGATACAAGAATCAAGCTGAACAGTTAAAAAGACTTAACAATCCTAAAAAACGTGGGTTAATCTCCAACAATGCAGGGAAATGTCTAAAATCTCAATATTTGAGAGGAGTCTTGTGCATTTAGCGACAGCGAGCGGCATCACAAACCCCGCCGATGTATTTCAGTCGAGTGACTGCGTCAGAAAGAGTCTGTGCTCCAGTCTCGGAGAAAGTACTGAAGAAATAGTTTTAATGAACTGATTCTAATGATTCATTTACACTGAAAACTGCTTTACAAATCACTAGTTACTCTTTTGTGTAAAAGTCACAGCAGTTTCATGCAGCCGCGCAGTGATGACTCCGCCCACGTTGAGTAGGTACTATTTTGTAGCCGTGACGCGTTGTGCCGTGCCGTGCCGTGCCGTGCCGTGACCATAGGTGGAAAAGGGGCTTTAGTCGTCACTGTGGTCAGGCTGCACCAAAGTGCTGCTGTGATGTACATTCCCACTCATGTCGGAGGTAAAGTGGAACAGTTGTACTTGTAGGTGAACATTTGGTCACAGATTATCAGCGTCTGTAACGTGCCACTTCACAAACGAAATGGGAGTCCATGAGATTGTTTCAAAACACACATTATTCATCTCCGTATGGTCTGGCAGTTTGGCCTGGGTGGTTGACCACAGGAGCGAAGCTGCAGTACGTGTCCAACCAAAACCCCCTCCCTCCGTCCTCTCTCCTGCGCCTGGGCATATGGCTCTGCTGGCACTGCTAGGCTCGTATGATGCACCGCTGCTGTCATCCAATCCCCACACACACACACACACACACACACACACAGAGACACGCCGCCACCAACGAGGGTTGGAACAACATGGAAACTCAGATTGTTTATGAGCAGTTTTGGCTCATGTGGTTTCTGTCATGTTTTGGTTAATTTGCCTCAGGCATCAGCGCCGCAGCGGGTTGTGCAATTGGTGAGAAGCAATGTATGACGGAGACGCACTGTATGAAGCAACACAAGCATCTGTGTCCACTTTTGTTTTTTTACAGTGCTGTCACTCTGTCTTCTCATTATCCAAATCAGCCGTCATAATTCACTTTTTGACATTGTAATTTACAATGTTTAGCAAACAAACAGACGTTGATTGAAGAATTAAATTGATTGTTCCGTGTGACCACGTCAATCAATGTCCTGTCCCATAACATTTACATTTAATACAAAGATTGACATCAGTTACAAATCATATCCATCAATTTTTGTGTTATTTTACAGCGGGGATGTAAAATAACGTACAGGGTGCCCCTGCCCTGCCCTGTGGGTGATCCACAGGCTTTTAATGCTAATTGGGATATTGAACCAGCAAAGTGAGACGCCTAGGTTCAAAGGTCACAAAAGAAGCCATGGACACATGCTGCGGTTTGCCAAATTTAAAATAAACATCACACACACGGAAGGAAAGCTGCGGTAAAGGCAGCACAACTTATCCACAGATCTCTTCTTTATCTCACACGCTGTGAGACGAAGCCTCAAGCTGTTCTCCTTGCGTCAGTCATTATTTCTAATTAGGGCACATTTGCAGGATGTCCTGACACACTTTGGCTGAGCACACGCTGCGCCGTTTGATTACAAACAGACAGCGCTGATTGCGATAATAAAAAGAAATTTGACCCATGAGTGCCCCTCTCTCAACTGAGCCCGCTCGCACCTCGCCAGACCTCCCGTGGTTGTTTGCCGAGGTAACGAGGAGGCTTCACCGGAGGCTGAATCACTGGGACTGCGTTAACAACCGCCGACTCTGCTCTGCTCCTGGTAAAGAAAGCTTCGAGTGCTTCTAATTCACTTAATTAGCGCGGACTTGAATGAGTAATACCCAATTAACTTCTGGGCAGGATCAATAGAGCCAATGGGTTATCAATATGGTTAGCTCTTAACGTTTCAGGTCAGAGGTCAGGGGGGCTGAGGGAAGGATCAATGTGATTGCATGTGTGAGCTTGTGTTTATTTGTTTTTGCTATCTGAAAGGGAGATAAGGAGATAGGGTGAGTCACAGCAGTCCATCGACACCTGGTTTTAGACTCTAAAGATCTCCGTATGAAGCTCAGAGTCATGAAGAAACCAGAGCTATGAAGACACCAACGAGGAGAAGAGAAGGTGGCTGAGAAGTGGACAAAGTTAATATACACGGACGACTGCACGGAGAAATGAAGAAGGACAGATGGCGTCCTGTTCTTAGTGAAGTTCCATCATCAGTTGCCCGTGTCACTGTTAATGGAAAAATGATGACGGTAAACAAAGTAAACACCGCTGCTCGTATCATTCATGAAATAATCAAACATATACGCTGTAACCGCATCAGCTCACGGTCGTTTGTATTTTGGCTTCCTCAATCCCGTCTGCGCTCGCCACACAAATGAACGTTTGCCTCAAGACAAATAAGTCAGGAAGTTTGAACTCTTGCTAATCTGTGTACGATGTACAAACACAGATTAGAGAGTAAACACAATCTTATTTCTTCTTATGTCAATTCCATCCTCAAGGTCAAAACCAAAGAAATCTATGCAGTAAGGGTTTAATTTAAGTGTAATTAGGGTCCGAGCGCACAAAATGCATGATTTATGATGTTACATGTATTTGCATACAGAGGCGGCCCAAGGCACAAGCGAACTAAGTGGCCGATTGGGGCCCCCGGAACTTCAAAAAAGAAAGAAACAAAAACAATTTAACGACAAATCAAGATATCTTTAGATCTATTTAGATATCTAATAAGTGTTAAGTTGTCTGGTTTTATTTTGGAGTTGAAACAAAGTCATTGAACTGGTTTACTTGTTTCATTCAAGTTCAGTATCCCCACACTTAAAGTGCAAATTAGCACTTTTTGGTGATGTTATGACCCTCTAATGTAAAAAAAAATAAATAAATAAATGAATAACACAGCAATTAATAATACAATGTATAGTGTTACATTTCTATAGTCAAGCACCAGCTTCTCCGAGGTTGTTGCGACGGGGGCCTAAAATCTAATTGTGCTTTGGGTCCCAGAAAATCTGTGTCACTGACAATAACAGTTGTTATTTTATTTTTCCTCATTTCAAATGAAAAGACTTGAGTGAGAGTAAGGTCACAAAGTCCACGTGGTTGAACTGACATAATCAAACGCATAATAATTTACGTTTGGTGTCAAACACACATTCTCCACTGTGGTAGGAACGTGGTGAGTGTCGGGGAGATCCTGCGGTGGCAGTCGTTCAAAAGAGATGTAACTGTGCTCCACCTGTTCCTTCGCCCTGACACCAAACTCTATGTTGGCACGGCTTCCACACATTATATAAATTGACCCTACATATGCAGCATGTGCAGCACACACACACACACACACACACACACACATATATATGCTCCCCTTTTCCGGGCTTCAACAGCTGTGACAACAGGAGGTTAGATGCGTAAAATAAATGAACAACATCTGCAGACTCCAGATTAATGGGGAGAAATAATGTGTAAATTAGGCATGAAATCTATCTGCTCATTCATGCATTGAGGAGAACAGAGAGCGAGAGAGTTGGGGGGGTTCTTCTGAATGTTTTGAGTGTTCATTTTTGCAGAACCATTTGAAGGATCTGAATGTCTCATCAATTCTGATTTGTTTCCCCAGAAGAAAAAAACATTCTCTGAGACACGTTGGCCTAAATGGCCTCTTCATAGGTTTTTCATGTTTTGGAGCTAATTTCTTCAAATGTAACTCAGAATGCAGACGAGACGCTTGAAAAGGCATCACACGTCGTTAGAAGAGATCTTCCTCTCTCCGCTGCGAGATGAGATTTCTCTCGACAGAGCGGCTGCCGGCCTCCGTTTCACCGACTCAGCTGTCAGGTGTCAGGTGAGGCCGCGGGCAGGAAATGAAAGACTTTGTTCATGTGCTTCGTCTGAGGGACACACATGCGCCGAGTCACGCTGGACGAGGGTCACGTTTAACACAAAACACGCAGCCTCAGCGTTAAAGCCGTTGGCAGGATGATTGTTGCGTTTCATCCACATTTTCAGGTATTCATGTGAAATGAACACAGACAAAAACACTTATTTCAATTGCCGCAAATTACCTGAGGCGACGTCTCCATCTCTGACTTTCTCTAATAAGCATTTTACTGTGCTTATTTCCTGACTGTTGTTTAGAATCTTACTTTCTATAGAGTTTTCTTCCCCACCCTGGCACTAATGGACCAGGGAGATGGTGGTGATTACCTTCTCCAGCAGACGGAGGGAGCTGGCTGCTGCTGTGTCCACCACGATTCATGGGTCACCAGTCGAGACTGTGAAGGAGTAAAAATACCTGGGGACCATCTGAGGTTCTGATCCTGAGAAAGTGCCATCAGAGGATGCACCGGCTAAGGAAATTGAACTCCTTCTCCGTCACTAATAAGATCCTACTGACCTTCTTCGTTCTCTATGGTCTGCTGGTTCCACTCCATCAGACCCTGCAGGAGAAGAACCGGGCCCACAGTACAGTCAGGGTGTGTTCCAGGATCACTGGACTTCCCACTCGCTACCTCACCACAGTTTACGAACAGCAGGTTGACCCCTCCTACACTCTTGTTCCTGCGCTCCACAGACTGCCGTCTGGCCTGCAGGACCCAAAGGCGGAGAGCGACCTATATTGTATCCCTCAATGTGCCGCACTTTGCCCTTGAATTGCCCCTCAGGGATAAGAAGTTTCCTGAATCTGAATCCGAGTGTATCCAGAGTAGGTGTTGCGGAACAATCAATGGGAGCACCCACTCTTGTTGCACTTTCCACTACACAGTGCTGGCACAACTCTGCTCGGCTCTACTCATTGTTGTTTTCTTTTTCTGTTCCATTAGTAATATTACCTGGTAACTGGTGCTTTTTTTAGTTCCTGCTCTGGCGACGTTCCAAGCCAATACTAAAATGTGACAATGACAGACTGCCGGCCACTGATTGGTAATGGAATTATTTCTCAATAATAATAATAATAATAATAATAATAATGCCACAAAAGGGGCAAAAGGGGGAGTCCATCACAGGGCCACAACACACAGAGACCCTCACATTCACACCTATGGTTCATTTAGAGTGTCCAATTAACCTCTGCATAACCTCTGTCGGGGGAAACCGGAGTACACACAGGGGAGGACGTACAAATGTTGCCACCCTCATTACATTTATTACATATTATACACGCACTATTATATCCATAAGTTATTAACTAACTTCAAAACATGTACACACACATTTTAAATGAAATCTTATCATTGCTCTATTGTATCTTGAGGCCCAATTATAAAAGTGAACCAAAGTTTTAATAAGAGAATTTGATCCGAGTACAGTGTTTCCTGTTGATTAAAAGTTATTGGGCAGTTTTGGCCTTCGGCAAATATTGCCTTTCTCCAAAGAAGCAATTATTATAACTCCAGAATTGGTGGTTGAAAGACGAAATAATGGTAAAACAAACACATGTCTGAATGAGTCAAAACTTTAAGAAAATTAAGAAAACAGAGCGTAATTAAATAGTGTCAGGCCAGCTTCGGTTTGTTTAAAGGAACCAAGATGCTCCACTCCTGTCATCGTTCTCATGCTAGGGGACAAAGAAAGTGATAAAAAAAAAAAAAATCACAATTTTTTTTATCTAGTTTAAGTCCCACTGGGGTTCAGTTGCAGAGGGAATTCAACACTAATGAGCATTAATTAAAATTTCACACAAGATAACTTTACCTGATAAGAGAACATAAATATGCTGAATATGGTTTCAGGGCACACCACAGATCCTTCATCACAGCCTTTGAAGCTAAGCTATGCACACTAACGTGTCAAAAATGAACATACATAATTAGGATAATGACCTTTTTTTGTTTTTTTGTGATTTTTATTGTGTTACTGCTGTGATTTAAGATGGAAATGTACACTTTCTATTTAACTGCTTCCAATCATACAGTCACTAGGTCATTTACATGCATTTCCCTCAAAAATCCTTCCAATTACTGCTCCCCGCTAAGTGGCTGACAACTTTTTAACAGTACATATTACAATAACGTCAAAACAAACGGTTAAAGGCGAAATTAGTCCTAAAAAGTAGTGGCAAAAGAAATCCTCCACGCAATATTGAGAACGTAAAAGTGAACTTTCTTCTCAAAGTTACTGCAAACTCTGTCTCGACTAGTCATTTCTGCCTTTCATTCCCGCAGTCATGGTCGAGCTCAGCAGAATGAGTGACTGACAGGCAGGATCCGCCATAGATTTATAAGTGCAGTGACTCAGCGTACATATTAAACTCTAACCCTGACAAATTGAAAATCTGCTATGCATATTAGCATATGCACTTGAAAAAAGGTACAGCTAATGTGCTAATGTCAAAAAAAAAACTCTGTCTGATATTCTGCAAATCCATCAGTGCATTTGTAAAACTTGATTAAGGTCACGCTATCCCCGAGTAATTCATATTCAAATGCACTGGCCAATTTTCTTGATTCCGCCGTGGCACCTGGAGTTTTTATTAGTTGGCACATAATGTCCCTCGCCCCGTCCCCCCGTCCCCGGTTTGGCCTGTGAAAATGAGCTACAAGCTAAGCAATGGCCCGTGGCCAATTCCCGCCTTCATGAAGAATAGACACAAGTAGCAAGGGGCTAAGCCATTACCATGGCACAAATTGACTTTGCTTGACACATTCATTTTAAATTGACATCTTGTAAGAGATTCGTTTGGAATGAAAAACACTGCGGGACGATGAAGGGGAACGATGATCCCAAAGAATGATTTGGCCTGTTGTGTTCTCGCTCTATGGTTCCACTCTTCTAAACTGCAGCCTTGCAGGGCCATTTTATGTCTGTGGCAGGTGGTCACAGGTCAAAGGTCAACATCATCATACGCCATTAATCAGCCTATCCCAACAAAAGTCTGGGCTATTATAAAAACAATCCCATCATCATTAAATAAGGACAGTCACACACTGTAAACTAATGGCTATTTTGACAGCGTCCTAAAGCACGGCATCACGGGGCAATGATGACTGCTGTGTGTCCTTTAGACGCCGACGACGGCGAGGGCCAAACTAATTATACGGGGCCTAAGCATATTGATCCAGTCGCACGCGCTTTCTAATCATCGGCCTCGTGCTGATTAAGTGTCTGTCACTGATGTTCTGCGTCCACCGGTGTCTTCTGCGCGGGTTTGCTTCCCATCGTTCTGGACAGGTGTTCAGCACAAACTTCTTTCTGAGTTTTTTATCGTAATATAAAGCGCTTTTGCAACTTCCTGTGGCTGCTAATGAGACTACACAAGGGAGCGCTGAAAAACCGTCCGTCCTTCGCTTCACTCACATAAAAATGCCCGTGCTTTCTCCAACTTGCCGACCTTTATTCAATTCTCTCGTTGTTATTTGTGTTGCCTCACGCTGCCCTCGCTCTTCTTCGCCGTGCACGTTTCAAATCCAAACGTCTATGAGTGAATGAGTTCAGTGCTAATAAGCCATCGCAAGACTTTGCCGATAAGGACGAACTGCGGCGTCGCGACCGCTTTCCCCGCGAGCTCAGAACTAATTGCCTTTTAATTGATAACTTTCAGCTTGAATGCCGCTTGTTTCACCGTCTGTGTTATCCCAGAAACACACACAGTTTGCTTTGTTTTTTACATTTATGGAATATCGAAGTTGTTATCCAGCAGAAAACAGATTATATGTCATCATTAGAAGTTTGCAAGTCAGCAAAAAAGTTGCCAATAATGGACACGGTAAGTTAGATTAGATAGTTGATGTTTTTAGGCAGCTGTTGTTGCTTAATTTGCTTATTAATCATTTAATCATTTTACTTTAAATGTCATGGGAGAAACAGTCATCCTTATGACCGTTGTAGTGCAACTTCTGTTGAATTAGACTCTGTTTTGTTCCATACAGAGACTTTTTAAGAGCCCAGAATGATTTAAATGGTGATAGTGCTTGGAGCGATGGAGTGAGCACTCTGCTGGCTGGATAATTGTTTGCATGATTGCCGGTTGAACAGGATTGATATTTAAAATCATCAGTCGCCGAGTGATTCACTGTTAAATTGCTGTTTATACAAGAAATGTTTGCTGGAAATTACATTTGATCAAAAACCCCGAGCGCCTGAGCGCCAGACAATGTGAATAATGGATGATGAGCAGTCAGGTATAAAAAAAAATAAAGAAATAAAAAATCTCATAATGGCTTTTTAGCCTTTTCTGTGTAACACTGGGGGATTTGGTGACTTACAGTGTTTTTTACAGATATATAACGTATATTAAAATATTTACACAACCTCGAGCAAGACAAACCTGACAAATACGGTATTGTGCCAAAGCGTTAGGCTGCTTTCTATGTTGCATCTTGTAATTTTAGTTTAAGTTTACTGTAACTTAGTGGAATTATGATGAAAGCCGCAAATGTCAATGTCCTGCCTTCTTAGATTAAATTAAATTAGATTAAACTTTCTTGTCATCGTACAAAGACAAGCAATTGCAGTTTGCGTGCAAAAAAATCACAATTTGGTATCCAAAGTATCGACAGTTGATACAGAAGGTGGTTTAGAGTCATATAAATGTTGCTGCTCAAACTGAATCCTCTTACATTAGTCATGCCTCCCGGTCCCTGCTTGTATCCGTGGTTTGACTGACTGCACGCGCACACACGGCATGCCGTGTGCCAAAGTGTGATGGAAACGATATGCATATGTAATCGAGGAGGACGCTGCTGTCACTCCCATTGTGTCCCCCGTTTCAGGTGACAGCGCGTCTCCTCGGGTCATATCATTGTTCTGCCTCAGTGGTCAGACACCAGCGCTCTGGCTCTGCTGCACACAGCGAGACCAGATAGCCCTCCCAAAAGAAGGATGGCGTTCCGGAGATTAAAAGGAAAAGGAAAAAGAATGTCTACTCACACGCCAAGCTTAGAAGATGTTCTCTGTGTATGTTTGAATGTGCATGCATGAGTGTGTGTGTGTGTGCTCTTCTGTGTCATCCCTGCAGTAATTTGGTATAGCTGTTCCCGAGAACTCCCAGCTCACAGTGAGATGTGCTGGAGAAGTATAAGGTGTGCTTCTATTTCTATATTATCTTACCCAAGGGCATGCTGATATAATGAATACATCATTCTGTTATCTGGAGGGAGCAGTATACTTTTTTTTTGAAGTGGACTACGATGATTTCTGGAAGGTTTCACAGTTAAAGCCACGTGCAGTCCTCCCTTTGTGCATTTATCTGTGGCCCGCTGAGTTTCTTTAGAGGAGTAAAACCATGTCAAGGTGAACCGAGTTGATATCCTTCGGTGTGTGTCATTGTGCAACACACATTTAAGGGTGAGTTGAGAGACAAAGAGGCAACAGTGAAAGACTTAAAGTCCTTTCAGGTCCATTCACAGATTAAAAAATAAGAGCTTATCATTGTCCTATGCACGGACGGAACTGTGAGTTCAGTCCTCTCCACCCAATTCTGATTAAAATGGATTTGGAAAGGAGGGCACTGAAGATTAGACTCAAAAATATTGCACTTGCAGGTGATGTAGGGTGAGCGTATATTCACACGTACACAGAAAAAACTATATGATTCCTCCCTTCATGCATCATTGCTTTTCATTTTTGCTCAATTGCCCACATGACCAAAAATACAGCGTCTGTCTTACAGTCAGTTTACTTTTGAAAATGTTTATTTATCTGCTTCTCCTTACACTTTCCTTTATCTCCTGACACAGGACGTCTATTTCCATACAAATTAGAGTGTGACTCGGGCTTTTCAGAGCAAAATAGAGATATATTCGGGAGAGGCGGCGAGCAAGGCCGGGCTACGCCTCTGAGAGACTGCGAGCAGGACACCAGGCAATTCATCAGTGACTGAGAACGCTGTGATTTGTTGTAGCATCCGGCATGCTAATGCTTTCCTCCTGAATGGATATGTCACTTTCTCCTCCCCGTGTCCAGAGAATGTGTGCGCTCGCTTGCGGGTTCGGTCTCGTATAACAGATATGTGAAGCAGTTCAACTCGGCGTTGATGAACAATCGGACAGTTTTGTTCCACATGAGTCAAAAAAGCACATGAAACTTTCCACGGAACTCATCGTTTGATCAATCACAGCTTGTGTGCCGTCTCAGGGGAGGTTGATGTTCATTTCATTTCAATAATCAAAACTTCAGTGTACGAAAATACCTGTGTGTAGGATAAATATACAGTACAGTGATTAACAATGTGTGTATCATTCGTTTTTCGCGATAGAACCTTTTTTTTTTTTTACAATTTCCGATTTTGTGCTGAAATGAAAAATGGAAAAAACGGATAACGAGCGTTTCCCGTTTAATCCATGGATGTATTATAAGAACTGGTACTGCAACAAAAAGCAATTTTCCCTAAAGATAGTAGAAGAGACGCCTGTAAAAGTGTCCACAGGACACCTCCAGACATGGACATAGGCTTCTATAGATCTTTATAATCTATATTTTTAATTCATGGAGTTTCATATTGGTAAAACTTTCCTAAAGGCCATAAAGATTACTTTACTGTATTACTTTACCATTTTTGTTGTGAAAAACGAATGACACACGGATTATTAACGCCTTGTCTTTAACACCAAGTCACCATATCACATAAACTGGTAAACAAACAGCGTGTGAGACTTGTCAGTGATTGACATTGCACATATGGCCTCGTTCAGGGTCTCTCCAAATACTGTCAAGTCTGGAAGGAAAAGGCGTTTGCGTCTCGTTTGTCACGCGACGACTCAGTCAAAACAATCTCAACATCCTCACAGCGTTACAGCAAATGCACTGTGAACACCATGATCATGATTATCCCTGAAGAACAAAACACACGACATTTCCTCCACTCCCTCGACAATCACCTCTTTCCTGCTCCGTCACAGCCTGGCCTGGAGAAAAGTAATCAAACACCACCTTGAGATTCACAGCTCCTAAACACCCATCAACCCCCCACTGTTTATTGTCAGCGTGCGTTATGTTTGATTGAAGAAAACAAATAATCACAATTTTGTTCCCCCTTTTTTTTCCCTCATGGTTTTTGCTTGGTGCTTTATTGTCTCTCTGACTCCCTTCATCAACTTTGGCTGGTGGTACTTTCTTTCTTCAAAGGCCCCCCTTCATCCCCCTTTCACCCCCCCTTCGTGGGACAGGTGTGTTTAAAATCTCAAGCATAATAATTATTAACAGCATTAACACAAACCCATTTTAGCGGCGTTTTATCCACTTTTCTATGTTGCTAAGCATTAAAATGAGAAAAAAAGAATGGGACAAAAATAAATCAAGAGACATTTAGCATAGATAAAGAGTTAACTATGACATTAATGCGATTAAATATTTTACTTGTTTGATAGCACTAGTCCTCTCCGGGAATTGATGATTTTTTTGAGTCACACTGGTTTTGTTATCAGGTGATTTATTGTGGCTTAAAAATGCTTGCACTTCAAGTCACTTAAGCACTGTCATTACATGTTCCACATTGGTATTCTGTCTCAAGTCTAAGTGGGGGTATTAAGGACGCAGAGGGTGAACCAGAGACAGGATTAATGACAATTTTGTCACATTTTGCGTCACGTCTTTACACAACTGCTGTGTAATGCCACCTGCAGGAGCTTCACTGTTAACGGTGCCAGTGTTTTGGCCCCAGGGCAACAAATCAGCAGAGGAATGAAGCTCATACACGAGACACGACATTCAGCCAAGATGATCGTTATTAGTTCTTCTTCATGCTAATCAGAAGTAAACAATAACGCGCTGTACCGCATGTGGGCTGTGCAGAAAACAAATGATCAGCAACCGGAACTATAACTGTGTGCACCGAGCAGATATTGCATTAAAATATTGCTTTAAAAGTATTTTTAGATGAATAATAGCACGGATGCTTAGTGACGTATGCCTGATGCCTGAAGGAACATCTAGATTTTCCACATTCTCCACTTCCAGGGGTGAATGATGAGTTGGGACAATCAGATGGTTCAACCTTTCCTATTAAATGATAAGACGGCCATCTGCTGACAGCTCAACATGTTAAGAGATTTACCAGCGACAAATACAAAAACAGTCAATCCAATTTTTCACTCTCTCTCTCTCTCTCTCTCTCTCTCCTGCACTGTTCTTCATCAAAGGCGGGCCCTGGGGTAACGGTTATACGGGAGGACGTCTAATGATGTGTGGACCGTATCAATCTATTTCCACTCCACGGTGGGTTTTTCCTTTTTCCTCAACACGATAAATGGAGCTCCTTCCACCCCATCTCTACTCCACATGTGTGGAGTTAATGTGTCAAGCAAGGTCAAAAACCACATGCATCGGAATGCAACCATATATTTTTTTCTATTATGCTTTCCATACACACATTTCACTGTGCAAAATGTGCAATTTATACACCGTGAAGTGAAAAGTCTGGAACATAGATATTTGGAAATTACACTCAAAACTGCTGACCTATTCCATACTAAGTCATATGCATTGAGTTTGTGTAGAGCAGGGGTGTCAAAGTGGGCCGGACCAGTAAAGTAATCACATAATAACCAATAAACGCTTTGTTTTTCCCTTTTGTTTTACATTTAAAGAAGTCTCAAAAAACATATTATGAACAACCTGTAACAACCAAGTTTGTGCAAGATCACAGATCAGATCATCTGGAACTGAAAAATATCATATTTGACATCTTCCTGTCGGCCGGATTGGACCCTCTAGTGGGCCGGTTCTGGCCCGCGGCCCGTGTGTTTGACACCCCTGGTGTAGAGTCTCATTAGTGACCAAAAATCCCTATCAACTCTGGGCTACCATGACAACCAAACTGTCCTCACAAAGCTGACAGACAAATACTTTTTTTGCTCATCGTGAAACCGGGCAGCTCAAACTGCGGCTAATGCACCGTCAATATTCAATAGCAGGTAATGTGAGTGCTTTGAACAGAGCACACGCGGCTTAACGGAGTGCACCAGAGGGGGGGTGGGGTTGGGTGCGAGTCACACAGTGAAGCATTTTTACGTGTGGATAACTTGAATGGCTACATCTAATAAAAGGGAAGTGTTTTCAGAGCAGCTCCGTGATCTATTGACGGGCCGGTGAAAGGAGTTGATTAGCCTGCTGAGAATTTGGAGGAGGCGTTGGAGCAGCTCTTTACCTAACAGCTCGGCGAGGCTGCCGCTCCTTCTCGTTCCATTATTCCCCGCAAGACCATTAGTCTTGTTTTGCATGGACAATAGCAGTGAGTGCTGCACACTCGGGGAGATACACTGCATTACCAGACGAGACTACTTCAATACCGTGAAATTGCGATAGTATTTAAATGTTTGGTTTATATATTAGCGGCAACTTGTTACTTTGCCACAGATCCATCTGTGTACATCAGGCTCACCATGAATCCCTGCAGTACAATACACACATCCAGAAACTCTAGTATATTTAAAGGGTAAACTTGGCAATAACCACAATATTTCATTCATATAAGATGCCCCATGAAAAGACCAAAACCAGCCACGAATTGATGCCCGTATAACCAGCAGCTAATAAAACATCTCGGTGCAGAGGAGCTCCAGTGTTGTTAGAAACACATTAATGAGCCACATGCCCCTTCATTATTATGAAAAATGGGCTCTGTGCTTTAAAATAAGGCAATATTACATTCACCATCATCACTAGAGAACAAAGTGTATTACTCAACTGTGCATTGAAGCTATTTTGGGGGGAATTATCCAGCCTTGGTTTATTGAAGCCATTTGTAAGCTGTAAGATTAAAACCTTAGTTACATTTTAAAAAACCACTGATGTGTCATCGTTCTTGTGCTGAACTGAAACGATCATCAGTGCCAGTTTCTGGATATCTGTGTGGCTACCGCACGAGTTAGAATGACTAATCTTTGAACTGCGCACGAGAAAAGAACGGATGCATTAAGCACTCCTGGACCTTTTCTTGGCACCACAGGTAACAGCTGTGGCTCGACTCTGAGTTGAAGGACACATCCTTGGTTTTTAAGGTCAGCAGCCCCGTTCGTCGGTCGGTCCTAAATCACCTTTCACATTAGCATGTTGGCACCGAGGATCGATCACTTGCCCATGCTCTCCACGTCTTCTGGCCTTTGTTCAATCGCGGTTGTCTGATTGGAATCAGCCATAATTTATTTATCTTACACGTGGAGGAGACGCACAGCAACCCAACTTAATCACTGTTGCAAAGGGGAAGGAGGGTAAACCATCGATCCCATCTGCTCGGGCTCGATGCGGCACACCTGCCACAGACAGATATAGCAACCGTGCTTTATTGTTGCTTTCAAGGGAACGTACGGCAGACTTGTACATGAATGAAACACAACCATATTGTCTTTATGGTGACAGACATCAGGCATCAACATAAATGTTCAATACAAAACTAAACGGATAGTTTATTTGGAAATGATTTAATGTGCAGAGCCATTAAACATTGGATTGTGCCAAATATTTTGAAAGTTCCCTTCACAACATTCTCGCCCACTGACGTTTTTTAATATTGACAGCACTGTCTTTAAGTCCCCACATGGATGCCTCACCATCTGCTGCATCTAATCTAAGAAAGCTCAGTCTGCATATACATGTAGCCACCTGTCACACTGGCATAGTGTTTTTGAATGGTTGTCTGATTCCTTCTCTTATCGTATTATTGCGAGGAAAATAATAATTTTGTCAAGGTTCGCCGCAATTTGTTTCCGAAACACCTTTTCTGTGTTATCTGTTAAAATACTCTTCACGACTGGATAGCGTCAGTAAAGATGTTTGGGAATAAAAAATAATAAACCTTTGCAGTACAAGTGTAGAAAAGCTAAAGTTGAATCTGGGGACAGCTACAACCATCGAGTGAATCAGCGCGGCCTTAATGAAACGACTGGTCCAGTATTGCGATGGCTACAGACATCAGATTTTTATCTTTTTTAATTTCCTGGCAACTTTATTCATTGATGTAATAAGTGCATCACGAGAACCTCGATGAATGTCCCGAATTAACATTAACAAGGGCCACAAAGTTCACTTGGACTTTGTGTAAACATCCTCTACAGTATGTTTGCCGCTATGCTTCGAGTACAGTGTGTGTGTGTGTGTGATTAAAGTTAACTGGCATGGCTGGATGTACAAAGTGGTGGCAATATGGGATGCATGGAAGCATCAATGTTCCCTGTGGCGAGCCAATTAGATGAAAGCCTTGGGGATGCTCCGAGCCATACGTTATCTTGCCAGCATGTTATAGGCCAAATATAGGGAGGGGGCTACACAGAGACACGCAGACACAGACACAGACACTCACTCACTCACTCCATTTCTTGTTTTCATGTCTTACACAGACAAAAACACTTCAAAGTTGTGTAAGAAGATGTAGATCTGAAACAAAGTTACAGACAAGAGAGCAATTATATAAACTTGAGTAGTGAAACCACAGGTACTCCCGTCTATTTAAATAATCAGTGTCAATTTACTGATTTCTCAAATGACACAAATTAAAATTTAAAACAATTTAACTCAGTTCTGAAGATATTACAACAACAATAAACAAAATCAGAGGGCGTCTTAGCTAATTACTGTGTTGTACAATTCTGTGACATTTTATAGGACCTAAACCCTCTCTAATAACCAGTGGGCTGGTTATTAGTCAAGCAGGTGGGAAGCGATTAAGTCACAGACTCAACTGTCCTTATAGTCGCCACTACTGAATATGACATTGTATTGTATTCACTATTGGGAAATGATCACATCATGAAACATTATTGCATGTGCCATCTACTGGTATCTCCAAAAACAAACAAACTTTTTTGCAGTGCCTAAAACGTTCACTTTGTACTTTCACACACTTGGAGGTATCCCAGTCAGCCTCTGCTGTCCCTACATTCAGCTGATGGATAACAGTCTGTTTGAAGCAGGAGATTAAATAAATTTTGATGAAGTCAGGGATTAATTTTTTATCAATGAAATTTTCCATCTGAATTATTAGGACAAACTGTTTGTCTTTAACTGATCTTCCGCCTCTGTGGGAGTTTTCACCAGTGCTGAAAATAGTCCAGTGGATAAGGACGTCGCTTCTCTACTCAAGACAGCGTGGGTTCAAATCCCACAAAGGTACGTGACTATATTTGTCTGTGAAATGATGCAAACATATCTGACAAGGCGCCACAGTTGGTTGAAGTGATTCTATAAAATCCTGAGATGGTGGTGATACTTTTGAAAGACTCTGACCAAGATGAGAAACCAAAACAAGGCAACAGATTCAGTGTAGGAGCAACAAGACAAATAGCTCATTTGATCAGAAAATGACTTGTAACTCTAAGGTCATAAGTTCAAATCTTACAACAAAATAAATTTTGCAAAATGTTACAACGGACTAAAAACAGAACTCAAAAACACTAAGAAAGTGCTGTTGTGCAGCTGAGTAAGAATAGCTTGTGCTGCAAGAATCAGACTTGATTGCCTGAGGTTGTGAGTTCGATTCTCATCATGATGGGTTTTTTAGTTCAAGATTTAATGTCAACAGTTAAAAGCTCCATGAAAACATGAAGAACTACATGAACGGTTAGCTCAGTGGATAAGAACGCTGTTGTGAAGTTCTCATGTCAAAGTTCCACATTCAATTCTTATTTACACGACATTTTAAAGTTAAACATCCAAAGATAATATCAACAAGAAGAACTATGAAACTTCTAGTGGTATAGCTCATTGTGATTGCCATAGACTTGTAGACCAGAAGAGTGGGGTTCAATTCCTGAGAAGCTCATGGATGTTTAGAATCTGTTTGTTCTTAAAAACCTCAAGAACAGACTGTTTATTAAATACATTAATTTATTCAGATTCTGATTAAACACTTAAAGCAGTGTTTCCCAACCCTGGTCCTTAGGGAACACTGCCTTGCATGTTTTAGATGTTACCCTGCTCCAACACCCCTGATTCAGATGGTCAGCTCGTCAACAAGCTCTGCAGAAGCTTGATTACTGTTCATCTGAATCAGGTGTGTTGGAGCAGGGCAGCATCTGAAACATGTAGGGCATGCAGTGTTCCCTGAGTACCAGGGTTGGGAAACACGGACTTAAAGAATACTCTGTTAGACGCTGAGTTATCAAATGTAGGTGTAATGAAGTCTTTTCTTTTTTTTTGGAAGTCCAATATTCAGTGCAAACAATCTAAAGCCTTATGAAACCTTACAAACATATAAAACTCAAATCCTCCCAAAAATGCAGCATGATTGGTCAAGACATATAGCTCAATCAATAAGAAGTGGACTTATATCAGTGAGGTTATAAGTTCGAGTCCAACACTCAACATTTTGAAATCTACAAAAAATTTAAAACGTCTGACCAAAAAAAGTTAAGTTAAAAATACCAAGAAAATGTTTCTGTACAGTTCAGCAAGAATAGCTCACGCTGTCAGAATAAAACTCATAAACTAAAGGTCATGAGTTCAAGTCCCATTATGTTTCTTATTAGTTTAACATTAAATGGAAAAAGTCAAAAGCTCCAAGAAAACCAGAACAACTGTGAGCAGATAGCTCAGTGGGTAAAGACGCTGTTATTAAGTTCTGAAGTCATAGGTTCAATTCCTATGAAAAACAAAACATTTTTAAGTTCAACATCCAAAGTGAAGATTCAAAGGAGACAAAAACACCTGAATGCTCCAGAGATCCATGGCTTGGTGGCTTAATTCACGACCACAAATAAGGTTGTTCAATCCACAAGGTGACAAGTTCAATACCAGAACAGTGGCGTTGTGCAATAGGTGTAAGGCTCGGTTCCAAAACGGCCGGCCAAAAACGGGTGTAATGTGCCCGAGGTTCCAAAACGGCAATGCAACGGGTGCCAGACTCGGTTCCAAAAACGGCAATGTGCAACGGGTGCCAGACTCGGTTCCAAAAACGGCAATGTGCAATGGATGTCAGACGCGGTTCCCGGATAGTGGGGTTGGTCGAGGGTAGGCTCGAGCCCACTACGCTACAAAAAGGTGTAAGAATTTTTTTTATTTTTTTTTGTTTGTGGAGCAAAAGCCGCCGGAAAGGAAAAAACCCTGCGGTTGTGGAGCAAAAGCCGCCAGAAAGGAAAAAACCCTGCGGTTGTGGAGCAAAAGCCGCCGGAATGGAAAAAAACCTGCAGTTGTGCGGCAAAAGCCGCCGGACCAGAATAGCCTAGCGGTTGTGGAACCGAACCAGCTAGACCCAGAGGGTCCAGAAGGTTCTGTACCAGTCCGACAGGTTTGGTTCCACAACTGCTGGGTTTTTCCATTCTGGCGGCTTTTGCTCCTCAACCGCAGGGTTTTTCCTTTCCGGCGGCTTTTGCTCCACAACCGCAGGGTTTTTCCTTTCCGGCAGCTTTTGCTCCACAACCGCAGGGTTTTTCCCTTTCCGGCGGCTTTTGCTCCACAACCGCAGGGTTTTTCCAGTCCGGAGAGTTCCGATCCACAACCGCAGCCCAAAAAAAAAAAGGTGGTAAAGGGTTAGGAATATATTTCTTGAAACTTTGGCTGCACAGTAAAAAAAATATGAGGTTTTGGGTCCAGGTGTTTGGTAACTGCTGCTTAAACATGATCGACACACGAATTAGGACTAGTCTCGGTTAAAGGAATGGTATTAGGTATTATTGACACACATCAGCACTGTTTAGATAATAAAAAAAAAAAACATTTGCTCCTCTTCGTCCTCCAACAGGAAGTGCACAGGTTGTAGGACCATCTACGCTTTTGACAATTTATATTTTGTCTTCAGTCATGGGACATGATGACACAAAATAATAGGCAGTTTAAAATGTTAAAATGTGGCCATTGCAGTAAATGAGTGAAGAAATGTAAGTGAATTGTTTGTGTTTTTTAGTCGGTATATCAACATGGACACTTTAATTTTCAAATTCTACTAAACTGCTCCTGAACAGTTGGTATTTCCCAAAAGTTGCTATTTTTACTTGACCTGCCCCCTACTGGCCAGACTAGATACTAATCTTTTGATAGTGTTGATGGTATATTATACTTAGACAGTTTTTACTGCCATACTAGGACATCTTTTTAAATTTGACAGTTTATATTTGGACAGTTTTTGTTGACATAATGTACTAGGACATATTTAACTATTTATATTTTCACAGTTTTTGTTGACATACTACAGTACGACATTTTTGAAAGTTTATATTTGGACGTTTTTTGTTGACATACTATTCTCGTTGTCCCTTTGTCCGCACACATTTCAGCTGTGGACAAAGTTTGCTGCCACTGTCCGTCTGTATACTATTTAACGACATCATTTGACATCACGTTAAGTCGTTTTTGAAAACAGAGAATCGCGACAGTGGCGTTGACGGCACACGCGTGCAGTGACGTCACATTCGCAGCAGCAGCAGGTGTAATCTGAACACCTGTGATCGGATCGCTCAGGTCGGATGTTAACAGCATGTGTGAACACAGCGTCAACAGAAATATCTACGCTATGTGTGGATGATTTAAGGCAGCAATTACCACGTGTTGTCCCCGCTGCTGCTCCTGCTTCCTCCGGCTCTGTGCGTGGATGAAGACGCTCCGACCATGAAAACACAAGTGGAACATTCCAAATAGATGGACACAGAGGGGAGGAGTGGAATGTACCAAGTCACGGAAAGTATACTATGGCCTTCAAATCAGTGTGTCTTTGTGCAGGAGCAGCTCCACCTGTAATTGATCAATGTTCATGTGATGAGGAAGTGGCTCTTAGTGTATTACTGCTTTAAAGTAGATTAAATCAATATAATGGGCTGTGACTGGTGTGTTGACCATGTTTATTTATTTAATTTTGAGCTCTTTGCTGTGGAGCTAATCATATTACATCCTCAAAGCACAGACTTTTAAAGTCTGATGTTATCCATGAAAACACAATGCTCTTGTATCAGAGAATAATATAAATTAAATCGTAAATCGTCCCATTTTAGGTATACTGAACAAGATGTTAGTAAAAGAAGGGGTTTCACTTGTTGTTTTAATTGCAAGATATTTTTATTTATCTTAAAAATGAGACTCCTCCTACAGCAACATCACACACGTTTGTTATCAACAGCAGCAGCAGCAGCAGCAGAGTCTGGCCAGGAAGGGTATACAATATTTGTGAAGGTGATTATACGCCCGCCTCAGGAATCAAATGGGACACGCGGAGATTTAGCTGGAGAGGAATTTAATCTTCCAGAGAATGCTCTCAAACTATCGCTCAACTTGCTTTGGAGGTCAGATGAGCAGATAGAACCTGTGAATTAAATTTTGGTGTAACTCATTTTTCCAGGTAGGACAGCTGAATGTCACGTTGTTTCCACTTCACTGCTGCAAAGCTTTCACCGGGGAGAAAAAACAACAACAACAACAAAAAAGCACTATGCTGACAAAGCAGGTGAGACCCCCGACCATGGAGTTTTCCATTATATTGAATACGATTTATATGCTTGCCAGACTTTCACAGTGTTTTTGTCAAAATCATTTTTAATCCGTGTCTTTCACACAGAGACACGTTTTTTAATATAATATCTTTTATCAAATGGAAAACTGCATCAGTTAAAAATAATAAATAAAAGTGGGAATGGATTTGAAAGGGCCACGGTGGTGAATTTAAGTGTTTATCCTGCTGTGTGATGAGAAACAATGTTTCCAAAATTTCCCATTTATTTCGGTGAAATTCGAGTCACAATCCAATCTTTTGAACCCAGTTATATCTATGTCAGGATTTATATTCATGCCATGTAGCCCAACTACCTGCAGTTCAATGTGTGACTGAAAAATACAAAATGCTTTTGCTATCACATCATGGACGTCGTCTTACGATATTTGCCTCAGGCCAACCAGAAAGTAAAGAGATATTGATTTTATTGGTGTTATTATTGTTGCAGGTGACACCCGGATGAAAAACATCAACTTGGTGCCAGTCAAATCAAAACACCGGAAGCTTCAAGACAAGAGATCAGAGGTCACAACCAGCCGCCACTTGTTGCATATGCCGCAAGACTTGGCGTAGCCTTTTTTTTTTATGTCAGCATCTCTGCAAGAGAGTCTCCTCTCAAACATCAGCGATATCCACTCACCACGTCAGAAGCAGTGCTCAATAATCCGTCTCTGGAGATGCGTGATGATAGCTTCTCCTGACTGTTCTGGACGGCGTGAAGGAGGTGGAGAAATAAGAGTCTGAAAAAGAGGGAGAAACAGAACGTGAGACAACACATACGACGAGACAGAGGTTTGACGTTGTAGCCAAGTTCTTATTCCACTATCAATTAAAACTAAAATATCAGAAGGCCATAGTTGCCTCAGTAAAACAAATCTAAAAAACAATTCAGTGATGGGCGATGGGAGATTTATTTGTCACTGGGGAGACATTTATATTGTGGGTCTCTGGCTGTGGTTACATTGACTGAAATTGGAGAAATGCATGGACACTGTAGTAACAGGTTGAACCCTTTTAACTTATTTTATCCATAAAAGGGCCAGAAAATGCCCTGTAACTAAGTGCTTTTGCCCATTTTTCCCAGAATAAATGTCATTATCTGGCAGTTATTTACAGTTAACAATTAAAAATGAAGAAAAAAAAAACACTGTAGGTGTACATGAACACCGGACTACGTGTTCAATATGATATTTGAACAGTACAACACATATTTTAAATGTTTAAATGTCCAAATGTTGGTTTTTGACGTGCAACTTCTCTGCTTTCAGAAACAGTTGGAATTTCTCCAATAGCACAGACCGTTAAAGGTCTCACTGGGAAGTGTGCACATGCAACATTAAAGTCAAAGGGACATTTTATTTGTGAAAAGAATAAAAACTGAAACAATGGTGTTGCTTTTGTTGAGCACCCACAGCCACAAGGGGTAATTACTTGTGTCGGGTTCAGAGACCGGAGAGTTTTTATGTACAGAAAACAGAGCTTTATCAATTGTTTGACCTCCATTCCCACACGCAGAACTGAAACACAGACAAACAGTGTAGGGTAACATATATTTTTGCAGGTGCAGTCGCTGTAACAAACCCACCGGAGCCCACGGTAGATAATCACACTGTGACTGATTGCAGGAAACTCTGTTCACTGACATTTGTTCACTATATCTTCTGAAAAAAATAGACACACAATGCAAACCCCTCTCAGGAAAAGGTCAATGCCAAGTTCTTTGACTGACATTATGGATGATAAATGATGCACTAGAACATACATAACATTAAATGGGATTATAGGGTACAGAAGAAAAGGGAAAAGGGAAACCACTGGGCGGAGCTAATGAGCAAACAGAGATGTGGTCAGAAACTAAAATACCAGATGGTTGAGGAGACGACATCAGAATAGAAGTATTGTTGAGTAACGAAAAGTGTAAACAGTGTGCGAATGTGGAGTCACACAGCATGTGATGAAAGTCATTTAACGTTTACAGCCGTGATGACATGTCCCCCAATGTCCACTGTCGTATCGATCAATACGTGTGTGTGAATGTAAGCCATTTTTCAGTCCGCGTCCACCCTTGGAGATTTGTAATGTATGCAGTCAGCGTTTGTGACTCGAGTGTTTGCAGATCTTGTTCTCAGGTCCGTACAGAGGTTCTGACAAGCTTCAACCGATCGATGGCTTGAGAGCCAGGGCTCTGTCTGTCCGACATTCGGCTGTGATCGCTGCGAGTGTTCAGGCGACGATTAAGACAATGCAGAGCTCGGGTTTATGAGCATTTTGTCAAGTTGGTGTATGTTAGGGGTTAGAAAATGAATGCAGCTTTAAAAAAAATAATACAAATAACCAGCGTGTGTGTGTGTGTGTGTGTGTGTTGCTTTTTTCTTCCTAGGACGTGTGAATGCACTTGTCATGTTTTAGCAGCCTTCCACGAGCAAGCCAAGGAGAAGCTCTTTCATATATCAGATGATCTGTCCTTCTATCTGGGGCAACGGGTGACATGTGCTGTCACTCTCCTCCACTGCTGACACACCTCAAGAGTGGGTTCACACACACACACACACACACACACGGGCCTCAAGCCATCATGGTTCACTCTGCACATGAAGTGACATTCACACATGAAGCAGGACGATACACTGACAGAGATACACTGTGTGTGGACGTCCTCACGCGCACACACACACACACAAATACATGCATGTACAAACCACATGGGCCACAGGTGCTCGTCATCAAAGATCCACCTAACTGTAAATAGCCCGGTCCACTGCACTGCTCAAGTCAGACAATGCCACAAAACTTTATTTTTTTACTAGTTGATTTGATATTGAAAACAACACATGTATGCCGCAGGCAGTTTGAGAAATACTGAAATTAAAACACTGACATTTGTCAGCTTGCGGACCACTAGGGGTCGCTCACGGACCACCAGGCTGGTTTGGAACCTAGGTGAAAAAAGTCATTCTAGACATTTATTGTAAGTCAAAACTTGTAATGTTCAACCTCCAACACGTTCTTTTGTGTCCCAGGATCACTCAAACACAGTATACTTCACTGTTTCTTTTACTTAAACGTCTTTGTGAAAAACTCCAGAATATAACACAATCCTGCACGTGACTTATGCACAGATATACTGTTTATATAACGCGCAACAAGCTGAAGCTTTAGTGCACTGCAGCACATTTGATGACAATGGTAAGGTTGCAGGGTGGGAAGAAAAAAAAGCCTAATACTCTCTGCTAGGGTGAGCAATTCAGGTGAAAAAGCACTAACAATCTGCATACACCACCTAACCTTTCATGCATTCAACTCCCAGGAGAAACTGCAATAGCTAAATGTCTGATTACAGCCGAGTAACTGTGGAAACACACACAAAAAAAGAAAAGTCATTCTGTGTCTTCCACTTCTCACTCCTATTATTATTTTGTTTCCAGGAATGTATTTAAGAGCAGCTTCTTCTGTTTGGGTCAAACTTCACATTTCATTGACTTAGATAATAAAGGTTCATTTAATTGAATCATATGGAGAAATTCAAATAGAATAAATTGAAAATAAATCAAATTTGCACCGATAATCGATATGAGATTTGATTTTTTTTTTCCAGTCCTGGTTTTATTTTTTCGTATTTGATAAGTTGACAGTGTAGCAGCAGTTTATCGTTTCTGATTCACCGTGTGTGTTTGTGTGCTGAGAAGAAGACTCTCTTCCAGGAAGGCTGACTAACCCTGAGGGAGCGTGTGTTCACAGCGATTCCACTTAGTCAGAGAGGGTTTTTAAAAGTGGACGTAAATGCAGCACTGTGGCATATTGTTACATGTGCTGTGACGGGTTATATAGCCAACGTACGGCTCCACTGCCAAAATAAATACTGCAGTCCCAGAACCACTTGAGCCTAAAGCCTACACACAGGACTGTGATCAGTTCCACTTCCACTCAGCCACTCAGCTGATGGTTTAGGCCGAAAAACAGTATCCTAAACTGGAGAGTCACACAAATGAGTGATGGATGTGACGGAGGTGATGGAGGATTACAGGACTTAAGCAACAAAATGCAGCGTATAGACAAATTATAGGAAGAACGGTCGGCCCTTCACTTCCATAGGGAGACAAAGTGGGAGCAGACTGAGGAAATATGTGTTTCTGTTATCTTGAAGTAGGCCATGTATACAGTGCTGCATTTGTCATAACTGACAGCTCTATAAATCATGGCAGGGCCAGCATCAATGCCCAATGGCGTTACTTTGCAGGTGGGTTGTCCCTCTGGATGCCAGCGCTCCAACCTTGGTGTTCTGCCCCCGTTTTCCTCTTTTCTCCCTCTGCTCTGACTCAGTGGCTTCTCTGCATGTCCTCTCTTCTCTCTTCCTCCAAATCTTTCACTTTCTCAAAACTCCTGTCCCCCCTCATCCCCCTGTCCCCTCAGGTCCTCCCCTAAGTGGCAGGTCTCTGCGAGATTAGCCCGTCTCCATACCTCCCTCTATCAGCCATTTCCATGCTGAACAAGGCTGGTGGCTTTTTGGGTTTCTCGACCGCGAACTGCAAAAACTGTGTCGCTTCAGACCATTAAACTTCGACACCCCGACCCCTTGAGTTGGGTGTCTTGACCACCCTTGTTCGACTACATGCACACACCCACACACACACACACACACACACACACACTCTCTCTCTTCAGGCCTACTATCGACTATATCATAAAACCAGGAATCAATGGTCAGTATTTTGGACTCCGTACATATGTATTCTATTATTCCTCAGGGCTCTATAGCGCCCCCAGAAGTCGGGTCATGGTCAGACAGAAGTCGTCGGATCGGGACAAAATTTGGTGAGTTTGTCAGGCTTACCCGCAATTCCTAAGGAATTTTCTGGGAAATTTTGACGCGACAGAAAGAGGCCAAAATTGTGTTAAATGCTAAATTCGCACATACTGTAGTTGTTCCGATTTTAACCGAACTTGTTTCTTTTCTCCAACCTTCATCTCAGCGTCATTAACGAGCTTGGTCACTTGCACATAAACACGTCATTTCTCTGGCATTTGCTAAAATAAAATAAATAAAAGTGATGCTATATGTCACGTTACAACAAACTGGTTGTCAGACACTGTCTGCACAAAATTACCTATGGGATCCAGTTTTTTTTTTTTATATCGGGGAAAATAGTCCATTTATTTTAGTCTCCGCCAGCTCTTGTGGAAAATCTCTGGATTTACTGGAAAGCTTCACTGTGTTCAGCAGCTTTGTGAGAGCTTTTCCACGGAGGAACTCCACAACAACCGCGTGAACCTTTCCCACAAGACTGATGTCAGAGATGCTGGGATGGAGACGGCTAATTAACACAGACTTTGCTGTACAGCAGAGTTCCACAACCCTGAGGGCAGCTGCAACACAAATAACAACAATACCCTCTGTCTTTGCATGTGTGTGTGTGTGTGTGTCGCTGCTATTGATAATGTTACAAATTTCAATCTGATTCCACGGTCATACATCTGGGTGTGTTTGAGACTCGAGATAAGAGGGGATTTATGAAGGCAGCCCTCTGCCAAGTCAAGGTGAACACCAGAGATATGATGCTTCTGTGTGTGTGTGTGTGTGTGTGAATGAGCCAAAATCTATCCTAAAATTTCACCATTGTGTGTAAAACACACACATACACGCCAGAATGAGTGCAACTTAGCTGTCCCCTCCACCATGGCACGCACGCCAGCGAAGGATTTAATACGTCATGGTGCCTAAAATCCATCCTTCAAAAATCTTGGCATCATTTTATTCCTTCAATCATTTTCTTTTTCTTTCCCTCTCTCTCACAAAGTTAATCCCTTTCATTGTCACAGCCTGAAACCCTTTCCCAACATGCATTTATTATCAGAGATTCTCTAATGACACACTGTAATGTCATGCATCTCCTTCCATTTTTTTTTATTTTTTTTTACCCAATGTGCCGCTTAAGATAAATCTAATTATTTAATTCCGTCTCCGAACTACACGGATAGATAAGCCCGGGTTTTTGCATAATTTCTATTTTACCATGATCCTTATCCGTCATTTCCTTTCCCCTGACATTTTATTCCTGTGATTAAAGCTTGTGCAATCTCATGTTTGGGCAGCAGGGGTCCCAAGGTACAGCGACCAGAACCTGAGTGTTTTTGCTCTGTTTGTGTTCATTTTAAGTATTGAAAAGGTCATAAAATGTTGGAACTATGTCTCTTAAAGTTTTAATAGTGATAAAATTAATTTTCCATCCGTCATTTCCTGACGATACTTTGTCCTTTTATATCAGTCCGTGGCCAAATTCAATCTTATTCAATCACTTCCTTCCTGAACTGACAGGTATTAGACCCTCGGCTCAGACTGTATGGTGTTACTTTATTTTTATTCTACAGATTTAGGGCAGTTGAGTATAACTAAAATGTATGACAATAACATGGCACTCGATAGAGTGAGAATGAATATCTGGGTTCGTTGTAGACTTGTCGTGGATTTCATCAGAGCATTTTTATCAACACCTGACAAAAGAGTGGTGTTCACGACAGAAAAATTGCATTTAGAAAAACTGTGCCGCTTTTAAAACGAAATGTGTTTTTGGAGAATGAGGCTTATATAGAGACATTCCAATACAGAGGAGAGTGGTGCTGTGTGAGGTACAGTAAGTCACCTCCCGTATTGAGCGCCTGTCTCACCCCTGCCACCACACATTCCTTACAGGGGAGAATTGGACGTCTGTCTCTTTATGGACTGCTCTTTCAGGTCTTTGACATCCCCCCCCCCGCCCCGCCCCACCCCCTTGTCTTCTCTGTCACATAACTTTCCTCTTTTCTTTTTGTCAACTTTCTCCACAGAAAGGGGCTCGTTTTTTAAAATTCAGTCACCATCACAGGAGCTGTCTGTTCAGAAAAGTGGGACAGACGGACGAGTTCTCTTTATAGACGTCAACGTTGTTAATCGACTCATTCAATTTCACAGATTTTCACGTTTATGTTAAATGACCTACATACATGCATATATATACATACATATATATATACACATATATATGTATATATATACATATATATACATATATACATACATATACATATATATACACATATATACATATATATACACATATATATATACACATATATATATATATATATATATATATATATATATATATATATATATATACATATATATATATATATATATATACATACACATACATACATACACATTTAACGTGAAATAACCTCCAGTTACTGGCTGCAAGGCTGCTAATCAACAGTTTTTTGTGGTCCCTCTGCCTATAAGGTAGCATGTATTATCATAGAATGGGTTTTTCTAACCCTGCCGTGCAGGAAAATACTCAAACCTCAGCTGAATCTAGTGACAAAGTGCCACTTTCATACATGGGCATAAGGCAAGAACATTGCCACCGTGGGAACACAGTAGTTATTGGGATACAATCACATACACAGGGTTCCTTCACCATGTTGGTCAATGCTTTCTGGGCTAAATGTGACAAAAAAGGTGCCCCTGTGCACTCTTTATACTACTTGCGTCTCATTGTGGCGACACTAATAGCTCCTGTTAATAATGTCCATGCTTTCAGTCCATGGTTACAGACTACCTATTAGTACATAAACTGTGTATTTCTCTGCCTCTGCCTCTGCCTCCCTGCCTTTATTGCCTTATTCTCCATACACAGACACACACGTGACCATGCACGGTCACAAATATTGAAATTACAGCAGGGTTCTAAATATCAAATATGCAGGACACGTACAAAAACATCACAGTTTTGTTACAGTGTTCTGACATAAGTTTTTCTGACTTTCTGACTGGTTTGTTTTTGAAGTCTTTAATGAGAGTCAGTATTGATTAAATATAAGAGATCAGCAAGTTTGCACATTTACCATTCTGTTTTAAACTGTTCTTTTGGTTTGTTCGGATGCCCTAAAGGCTCGTCATGTATATGCATGACTTGCAAAAACCTAATTTTGCAAGATGGCGCCTCCTGTGTGGCAGCCTGTTGCAGCAGCTCTCGCTACCTTCTAGCCTTTTCCCTTTAAACTCAGTCTTTTTCTACGTTGTTTCGCACTTTTTTTAGTGTGTTTTGTATTATTTCCCGTGTTCAGTCTTTGTTTACGATGTAAATATCAAGCTCATACTCTGTATATTCTGCAAACTGTCTATAATACAGTACATTCTACTTTAACTTTAATATATATATTAAGTCTTTGTGTTAATATCTTTATATATTGTACTTTTTTTGGTAATGCATGTTTATTATTTATTATCTTTACTGTCTTTTCTGCTGTGACAATGTAAATATCCCCACTGCAGGACAAATAAAGGACTATCTTATCTTAACTTAAAGGGACTGTGTGAGTTAAGTGGAAAGATTGATGAAATGTCCTTCTCTTCTTTGCATGGAATTGTTTTTTTTTCCCCCACTCGCAATCACCTCAAAATCATTTGTGTGTTAATTAATGCAAACACTGTTGCACGGACCCATGACACATATTAACCCAAAGTGATTTAACCGGGGAGAAATCACGTCACACTCATTCTGGAGCTCTTAAGGTTAATTCTCATCTCATGATGTAACCTTTAAATAGGCTATCACTCAGCTCAGCTGCTCCAAACTTTAAACTGAAATTATATCACTGCATCTTCTTTTTTTTTCTTCTTTTTTCCTTTGCAAACTCAGACCTGAGGGAGTGTTTTAAAATTTTCAATTTGTCTCAACACATCTACACTGCAGCTCAGCAAGGAAACACTTGTCCAACCACTATTTCAGTTTGTATTGGCTTGAACTAAAGGCGGCGCACACACAATCTCCATCCATTTAACTCGTCCTCCTCGCTGCTGCTGTCTTCTTTTTACAAAAGCTACAGAATTTACAAACCTCCCTTAGTGGTGTGTACCCACTGACTTTGTAGCCTAACATCTATAGACGATGTTTTTTTGTGGGGAAACAATATTTCAGTGTTTCTCTCTGCTTCCCGGGAGAGGTCAGTGAGTTTTGATTAAATTGGCACACAGGCTTTGCCGACTTCTGTTGGCCATTATGTTGACAAAAAGGAAGCCACTGAAAACAAGTGACGGCAAACTGGGAAGCTGAGTATAGATTATTAGCAGGTAAACACAGTGACACAATTATGAGCAAGCAAAATAAAAGACTCACACACACACACACACACTTCCTCTTTTATCTGCCTCTGCCCGTCTCACTCACTCACTGTGCTTCTATTCAGTTAGATATTGTTTGAAAGATCACGTTCCCTCGCATGAGAGTGCTATGTAATTAACCTATGGGATTCTTGCTGTTGCAACGTGCCTCTTGCCTGCCTCAATGACCTCCTCTGGTGGATTATTAGTGCCATCTACTGGCCAAGCAAACATTGAACTGTGAGAGGAAAGACGCTCCCGAGGTGAAGAGAAAATCTAATAAAGATACAAAACAACGTGTGTAAAAGCTGTATTAATTTTTTTTGTGTGGGTTTATAACTATAGCTGCAATATATGATTATTTAAATAAAGTTGACAGCACATCATCAGCTAAACAAATGGTTTCTCGTTTTAATCAAGTCTGATGAAAATCCTAAACAGCAATGGACTTTTACTTATAACTTCCTTATAACACAGCGTGAAAAGAAATCTCAAAAAGCATCATCCAGCAACCACAGTACCAGTGTTGTTGGGTGAAATATGGTTAAATATAGACAACAAGTTGCCCATTTTCCATGTCACAATTACAGATTCTGCTTCAGAACAAACTAGGTGTTACACTATAGACACGATTATTCGATGAATCGATTGTTAATCGATGACTAAATGGTGAATAAAAGAACAAGCGTTGTGATTTTTCAGCTTAAATGTGAATATTTTCTGCTTTCTTTGCTCCATTTGACAAAAAAACAAAACAATTTCCAGGTTTGGTAAACACTCATCACTCATTTTTCAACATTGTACTAGAAAATAATCGTCAGATTACTCGATTGTAAAAATAATCGTTAGTTGCAGCTCTACTATAGACCAGAATGCAACAAGAATCCTCAACAGCAACTTGCATCTATTGGTAACATAGGTAACAACTTTCAGTTCAACAATCATTTCTTTCTGTTGGCGTCTTTCAAACAGGTGTATTAGTATCAATTTCCCGCTAATTATGTGTATAGTAGGTGCTTACTAAGGCTAATTATACACCGAAGCCATACTAAAGGGGATTTATCTCGAAAGCGCGATGTAAAAGCTCCATAATTATAGATAATGTGAGTTTAATTAGCTACTTGTTAATGAACAGACTTTAAATGAGATGTTGCTCCGATGAGACGGGACAGAAAGAGTGACTTTCTGTCACTTACTCCTCAATATATCGTCTATGGTGTTTCCCAATATGAGTTTGCCACTAATATAACATAGGAGGTAAATTGGGGGGGGGGCGGGGTCATCTGTGTTGTTCACTCGTCAACACAACCTCACAACATAGAAGTCATAGAGTCATTTATTCAGCAGGTGCTGCATCGGTGTTCATCACATTTAGCTTCATGCTGAGCTGAATGTGTTGTTCTCGACCTCCTGCAGAAGAATCCTAAATATAATAATGTGTCAAACATTACGCAGCTAGAAGCCTGTGAGGGTTTTGTGATAGGTGAGAAAAATGAGAAGAACTGGAATCAAACTCTTCCATCAGTGCTTTAAAAACATCTGCCTCTGTCTCTTTCTAGGAGGGATAAGATACTAATGAGGGAGATACATTGCATACGGTCATGTTTTTTTAGCCGTTTTAAATGAATTTAAATCCCTGCAATACCTCATTTTTTACTATGAGCCTCTATGAGTCTTTTTCCCCTCATCAAAGCAAAGGGATGTGATTTCGCCTTTAAAGTTGAAACTCTTATATCACTTCACTTGGTCTCCCCAAATGTTAAAAAGCCGAAGTTTGTTTTGTTTTTGCACTTAGAGCATATACAACTTCTCCCTTCTTATATATGATGCTATTTTTATACATAGAAACACGTAAATACAGTTATTTATTGTACAGTGACAAATCCTCCGGGATAACATCGCATTATGATGCTATAACCCGTACCGCAGAGGTTGATAAACCTTTAAGATTCCAGTCACAGTCGCTCTGTGCTGTGTCTCCTCTCCAGTGCTCTCAGGTCTGCTGTTAACTCGTGCTGCAGGCTCACGGGGGGATTCACAAGAGGGATGGAGGACATGAATTGACATTTGTATACATATATATATATACATATATATATATACATATATATATACATATGCTTGGCCTAAATGTTGTTTTGTTCCCTTTAGACAGAGACCTCAGTCCATCCACTGACGCCCTTTAAAAGCCCTCCAGTGGTAGACATTGAAATGCTTTTAGGAGAACACTTTGTTCAGACGTGGCTGCCCCCTGCCTGCTGTCGCCTGCATTGCACAGTTAATTCCCATGCCCTCCAGCTTGTTTTTTTTTTTGCTCAGACAGGCTAAACACCCATTCTCAAAGCTCTGTAAGTATGTTTACAAATCAGCAGAACCAAGTGGGCGCGACTCCAAAGTGCATTATGATCCGTGGAGCACTTCCGATCCATCAGCCGTCCACAGGCCCCGCTCATGAAAGCTCCTTTTACCTGAGCTGCATTAAAAGGAGCAGATAAAAAATTAAATGACAGGCTTATATGCCCAATAAATGTTCAGCTAGTGCAAAAAATAAAAATAATAAAATACTGCCGCAGTGGCTCTTTGTGTGTTTTTACTCTACATCTCACAAGGACCTTAAAGTCATCAGATGCAGGCGGGAGAATCGGGGAGAAGTGGAATGTGTTTCAGGTCACAAGCAAGTGGTGCATTGCTGCAACTGGTATCTGAGAAAAGGAGGGAGTTGAGGGGAGGGGGGTGGAGCAGAATGTGAGGGAGGAGGAGGAGGGGGGATGCTGCTTTTGCAGCAAACTGTTGCTAGGAAACACTTGTGGCATCTCTTCTCCCAACTCTTTGAAATGCCAGCGTGAGCTGGCAGAGACGCTGGAGAGGAAAAAAAGTGCCGTCCTCTCAGGAGTTGGACGGATGAGGCACATGTCTCCAGCTAAATGCCATGTTTATCAGAGGGTTCTCCAAGTGTTAACGCAGGAGAATGGGGTTTATGATGCAGAGTGAAGCCTTCTGAAGCCGTTCTTGTCTATTGTTTGTCTGGATGAGCTTTTTTGTCTCGTAATATCTTTGTGTTTTCTACCCTCCGTCTCCTACCATACCGTTCTCTAACCCAGTCACTAAAAAAGCACTAAAATGACAAATGTATGTGTAATCTCTGCAGCAAATGTCTAATTTGCCCACCTGTGATTGCATACACCAGCTTCAAAGCTACACTATTTTATTTTGTTTTACAGCTACACAAGTGTTTGTACCACATTAAGTCAAAAGAAGACTAAACAGACTATAATCCGTCGAGCTCTTGAAGAGATGCGATATCCCACATTTCTCTTTCATCATATGCTCAAAATAAAAACCACTCACAGTATCTTGTTGTGAGCCTTAAGCCTCATCGGTTAAATGCTATAGACTTGTGCAGCGTGTACAGTATCACAACGTCTTTCCCCTTTTTCTAGCATTAAGGCAGAGGAGCGAGTGTTTATGAAAGTGCGAGGTCACACAACGCTATGAGGAGACTTGATACAGCAGTCCTGTGCCTGCTGATTGCACTGAACACGCTAATGGGATTATATGCTGGAGTATAATTAAAGTTCTGCTATTTGCTGCACAGTTGGTGCACCCTCGGGGGGGGCAATTGTCAACACTTTTGAACACTTCATGCTCCCTGGATGATTCAGATGATTCAGTATCATACCAACAGCCTCACAAGCCCACAGAAGGACGATGTAAACATCACTTCGAGGTTTCCTGTGAACTTAGAGTATAATAAGAACAATACTATTGATACTATTAATTATACTATCAACTATTAATACTATTGAAGAATATGTCACAAAACTTCAATGTTTACTGAAGCAAAACATGCGATATTAAGTCGAAGTACATAGACAGAGGCTTGAATAAAGATATTAACTCATGTGTGTCAGTGTCGTTGGTCAGTAATGACTCACATCAGATGGAATAAACGGGTGTTTTTTTTCTCTGAGGAAAATTTAGTAACAAAAAGTCTCAGTGAGTCACTCTTTTGCACCAACCAAATGGGTGTGTTTTCTAAAAGCCAATATCAATATTGACGGGGGGAGGGAGGGAGGGAGGGGCTGTCCTGTGGTCTGAGACGTGCAGCTTCCACAGTCCACTGCACATTCAGCCACTCTGTGACTTCTCCATGACTCTGGTACAGTACAGTGGCTGCTGCTTTACATTCTTACGTTCCTATTCTTAATGCACAGACTTTCAGAGTTCTGACGTGGTCTTTAGAAGATGACACAACAGTGAGCAAACACACGTAAAATCCCTATGAGCTGTCAACCTGCAAAATATGTCCACAATTTGTATATTATTCTGTAAATCTGCATATTAGCATTTAATGTAGTGTATTCACTGCACCTTATCTGTATATAATAATTTGTGCAATACATTTATATTTATATTTATACTAAGAGCATCCAACAATTTTTTTAATCTACTTCTGTACATATCTCATATACATACATATATATGTATATATAAACATATACATACACACACATATATACGTATACATATATAGATATATATACATATAGGGTTAATTAAAATTAGAATAAAAAACTTAATATTAATATAATATTATAATAAAATAATATATAATATCTCTCTAAATGTATTCCTTATTTTATTACCTCCCATAACTGAGGACAATTGCTGTCATTAAGTCCCCTGTAGTGATAACCTGCTTCTTTCACTCACTGGACACCAGAGTTTTGTTCTTGTGCCAAGACAACATGACTGAAATATTCTGTGCCTCTGAGGTTAATGAAGATCAAAAACTCATGTGTCAAACTGCAACTCACCATGAAAACCTGAACCCTGACTCTGCCTGTGAATCTATACTAATCAAAATGATATGTATTTACTTTTGGTAGTTATGACTCCGTGTAACGATGAACTAAATACGATGTGTAGATTGGTATTCTGGGTGCATGCAGTATTAGCATCTCTGTGACTCTGATGTTCATCATTTTAAGCAGTAATTATCGTCAAGATCTCTTCAAATCGTAACTTGGAGAGTTACGATTCACAGTTATTTTCACAGAAATGATGAAAGATCATGTTTGTTATATATTATAAAGTGGTATTCATTCAACATCACTGGTTCACCTCCATTTCTGTCAAAAATAAATCAAAGCAAGTAAAATAAGTGGCAAAACCCAAACTCATCTATCAGTACTCCAAAGGAAAGCATCACAGAATATCCGACTCACTCACTACACAAGTCCTTCCAGCTCCTGCCTTCAGAAAAACACTAAATCCAGAACAATTGCACAAATATGTGATTTAAGCTGTGCCTCCGAACATGAAAAAGAGGAACAGGAAGGAATTTCAAAGCCATGACAACAACGCAACAACAGTAACATCAAGGTGGAGAGGTAATCACACAAGCGCACACGAGGCTGTGACTCCAAGGAAGAAGGTCAGCAAGGACAGGAAGTGAGATGGGACAAAGGAGAGACATCAGCTCCACCCGAATGGGAAGCGTTTGCCAACCGATGCGAATTATCTGCCAAGGACATGCAGCACCTGAAGGACAAGTGCTCTGGGGCCAAGACGCGGCAGGAAGTGCTGTATGCCAGGTACAGTCCCACGTGGAAATACAAATGCATTATCATGGACACACACTGTTTACTAAAAGAAATCTGCAACACATGATCTACTTTGTGGTTATAAAACTAGACTAGACTGTTTATAGTTAATAGGATTTTAAAGGGTCGTGTCCTAGTCTACGCAGTGTGAGTCATCATAAAGTGTTGTATCAGTGCCCTCACACCACTCCCATAAAATGTTTTATTTGACCTTTAGAATGAAATAAATAATAAAAATAAAAAATATACCTTGAACATTTGAAAGTGCAATAATATTATGGGTTTATGATTTTTACCTTTCACTGAAGCTGGAGCCTGTGAGTGTCCAGTGGGGTCTTCAACTCCAAAAAGGTGTTTCCTCCTGATGTAACTGTTTGTTACATGTGCTTGGTTGAGCCTCACTGAAGCAACATGTGGCCTTCACGGTTCATTCGAGTTGATAAAGAAGCATCTCTGGTGTCAATAATAGAACTTCAAAATGCTGTGGACATCAAGCAGTGGTTTGCTCAGCCCAAACAGGAAGTGAAGAAATGGAGGGAAAACAGCTCTTCCTTTAAAAAACCTTCCCACAAACAAATCCAGGTGGATTAAACCATCAGTGAGTGAAGGTGTTTTACCTGTGCACACAATCTTTAAGTAAATAAGTGTCTGCATGTGTATAACACAGTTGGTTTTATTAATAAATGTTAATAGGACTGTGTAATGTGTGTGATAGTCACTAGTTCTTGAAAATATTTGTTTATTTTATATAAATAAATAAAAGGCCATACAATGCCCCCCCCCCTCTGCCTCTCAAACAATGGCACATTCAGGAAGTACAAGATAGACATTACTCCACGACAAACCATTATAGACCATTTATTTTGTGAATGTGCATAGATCTACTGTAGATCCATGCTAATATGTGAGAGTTTATGTTGGCAGCGTTTAGTAATAATACAGTTATTGGAAGAAGAAGTTTACAGTGGCTCTGTAGAAATGTTATTCCGTTTAGAGGCTCCACAAAGCAGTGGACCTGATGTGTGAAGACCACATGGAACCATCAATGCTGTATTCTCTGGATTTCTGAGCTCTGAAACACACTCTGTGAATACTACTACTACTAATAATAATAATAATAATGATAATAATAATAATGATAATAATTATTACTATAATGATAATAATGATGTATCATGTAGACGGAAAACATATTTTCTAGAGTGGAAAGTTTAACTTTGTGGTGGGACGAGACAAAAACGACCATAGGCGTGACTTTTTTGGGGTGATTTTGGACGACATTGCTATTTCCATCTTTCCTCGCACTACAGATTGCAACGGACATGCCTTGAGGAAATCCATCAAGAAAACAGTGATAATTGCTCCAACCGAGAACAACAAAGGCATGGGTTTATTCGTACTTTTACATCTGAACGTTAATTCCAGTAATCTGCACCGTACAGGCCTTGGTACTGTCAAAGGAAAACGGTAGATTATTATGGTGGAGATGAAACGGAGTGATTTAGAAGGATTTAGTCAAGGTGTTTGAGGAGAGAGAGGCTGAGACTCTGGTGAACTCCTGGTTGCCTCTGACACCGGGACCCAGCTGCATGTGAAACCCCATCGATGGTGTTTATGAGTAATGACCCCCACTAAGAGGCCGTCATCACAGAACAAAGCAATCCATCACCATTCGTGTCTGTGTCCAAAGAGTTCACCACAAGCACACAGACATGCCTCTGTGATGTATAGTGCACTTTTTTGTGCCTGTGTGTGAGTGACGAGTAAACATCATTAGTCCTGACTCTGCGTCTCCCGCTAATTGAACTCTATTATCAGAAGAACACATGTGCTGTCAGCTCCTTTCATCTCCCGGTAAAGCACAGGCATGATTAGACATCACAGAGACGTATTACCTCACCATGACACCCACATTAATGCCGGGACACTGATCATTAAGCAGCGTTACAGCGTCTAATGATGCTACTTTTGGGTTGTTTGTATCAAAGTTGGCAGTTGATTGTTTGTCTGCAGAAAGGTGAAAAACTTTTCCCATTCAGCATCTTCCATCTACATTATATTATGAGCTATTAAGAGTCTGTTATCTCCATATTGCATTTGTTGTGGAGCGTAAGAGCACTTTCATCCGCATAGGGGAGTAATACCTTTGTACATATTGTGCACAAGGAAAAGAGAAGTAAAGATGTTTCGTTTGTTTTTTTTTCCTCCTCAAAAAATCTAAAGTGCATCCAACTTGACTGTACCTAGTTTTTTAAGTGCATAGCTGGGAAACCTTTAAGGTTACAACAAGTCTAAATCTGTCTTGTACTACTCCAGTTTCAATCACAGTCCTTCTTTACTCTGTGTTGCCAAACGACGGAGGTATTATTTTTCTAAAGAACGACTCAGCATGTCTACACAGGCAGAACTAACCTTTGTTGTTGTTGTTGTTTGTGTCCAACGCAGTTCACTGTGTGAACATCTCCAACATCCATCCGTATCGCTACATTGGCTCAGTAGCTCAGGGACGAGCCTTGGGTCGTCTGCTGCCTCTGCAGGAACGTTTCCCCGGCATCGCCTGACACCTGGAGCTGCAGATGTGTGATGGCAGCTGACCCGGCACATTTCACATGACCTCTCAGATTGACTCCCACGTGCTTCACCATGATGTTTTTGTTGCTTTTCGATGGTGCAAGTGTGTTTGTCACCTCTCACACACAGTATTTCAAAGTTGTTTTTTTTATTATTGTTGTAGTTATTTCTACTACAGAGACTTTTCTATTTATTTTGGTCACCTTTTTGTACATTTTTGCATTGTTTTTCAACCTAAAATCTAAAATAAAATGACAAATTCATTTTATTTTAGATTTTAGGTTTAGGATTTAAAAAAATGAAAATGTGTCCATGAAGAATGTACACATTCTTCATGGACACATTTTCATTTTTAAACTTTTGCATTTTTTTCTACCATATTTGAATGATCCAATAAAGAGTTTCTGCTTTTACAGTAAATGAACATCACAAAAGTCATCAATTCTCATGTATAGCCATCCAATCTGCAATCCTACAGAAAGCAGTACACACTGTACTGTAGATACAGGGGAAAGTGCCACATATACAGTATCAGTGTAATGAGCTCAACACTCCAAAAGATGGAGCCATTTCGCAACGAACATGGTCATTAGTCTTAATCCATAGTCTGCAAACATTAGATATGGAATAAATTGAAGTTTAACTTATTTTAGTATAATAATTACATCTAAATGTTGAACTACATCAAAAAACTTGTGATATTAACAGTTTTTTTTCTGAAACCACTGTAAAACATTCAGGACAGATATATTTAACCCTTACTATACAGACATGAGTCAGTTCCTCTGCTTTTATACATACGTTTAATGGATAGATTTGAATAATACCCCGTACATTCAAATAAGTTTGTTGACAGCTAAAATAACAAATGTTTTAAAAAGGTGATGTTAAAGAATATATGAATACACAAACATAAATCCACATCTAGGCAGTCAGGGTACCAAAGTATAATGTGTATTTCTGACAAAATGGTTGAATGAGGTCATTATCATCAGAATTTAGGGCAATAAGAAAAAAAAAACAAGCCATGACTTTACAGTGAAGTGCTGAAATTACTTGGATAAAACATTTGAAATGATCAATAATTAAATCTTGATTTAATTAGTATATTAATATTGTATTTTATTGTTTGAAAATACATGGACCGTAAGTCGTCACGGGCTTGGAGTCGCTGTCCGTCTGGAACTCGTTCCCCGTCGACATCCGACACTAATTGTAAGTATCTAACGTTTGTCAGATTATAACTAACACAATACTTACCTATCGTATGTCAGATTACAAGCGATAACATAAGTGTAAATACCTAACGTTTGCAGATTATAAACGTTAGATACTTACAATTATTTTCTCGGATGGGGAAAACTTGGGGAACGAGTTCCAGACGGACAGCGACTTCCAAGCCCATGACGACTTCCGGTCTGTTGCTCCAAAACTCAGCAGCCAATCGGCAGGCAGCTTCCTAAGGCCCGCCCTCAAAAAAAACACGGCGGAAAGTGTTTGTTCACACAATAAGATATAATATTATTAAATGATAACATCGATATTTTATTTGCTTCGTAAAAAGTGTTGTTTGAAAATATTAATTCTATAAAAAAAAGGAACCGCAGAAACGCATGGGGCAGGTTCGATTTTTCAGGTTCGGATCCGGCGGGTTCGGTTTTTTAATCCTGCAGATTAAACATGAACAGGACATAAATTAGTCTTGTGTATGATGAATGTGTGAGCATCAGTTTTCCACTGTATGCTTTAACTAGTCTTGATTAAAGAGATAGTTCTAAATGTGATAGTATGAGCTATTATTGACACATTATCAGCACAGATAAATCACTGTTTACATCATTAAGACTGCTCTGTGGTAGCATACTTTTTTTATGCAGTGGTCTGCTGGGGCTGTGGATGCTCTGAGAGGGACAGGAAGAGACTCAACTGACTGCTCAGAAGGGCTGGCTCAGTCTTGGACTGTCCCCTGGACTCCATTGAGGAGGTTGGCCAAGCTGACAGCAATCATGGGCAACCTCTCTCACCCCTACATGAGACTGTTGGGGCCTGAAGCAACAGACTGCTGCACCTGTGGTGCAAAAAGAAATGGTACTGCAAGTCATTCAACCGGACCGCTGTCAGGCTGTACAACCTTTAATGTAGCACTGTAACCACCTACACTTACACTACTGCCTGTTCATTATCCTGTGAAATAGTCATATTATTTATATAGGTATTTATATTCTTACTGAGTCTGAATACATGATATTCACTATATTTATTTATGCATCTACCTGCATTGTGCAATATATAATGTCCATAACTGTTTCTGTATATAATGCACACAGACAGTCGTCCTTTTTTCTTTAATGCCTTGCTTGTTTTCTGTTGTGGCTAATATTGCTGTCTGCACACATCATCTTTACTGGTTTTTTTTTTGCTGCTGTGAAAGGGATAAATAAAGTTTATCTTATCTTACTAAAAACTCCTACTCCATAAATAGAGGCCTCGACAAGACATGTGTCCTCCTTTGTCCCTTTGTCTGCTGTTGTCTGATGTGTGTCTTTTTACTTCACTCAGTCTTCACTTGTTTTTACTTATTCACCTGAATGCTGACGATAATGACGATGAAAAGCAAGTCACATTCATCCTGATTTTTTAACATAAGTTAATACTGAATTTTATATGAATAATCTTATATTCACAGAAGTGTCAGTACCTCACACTATCCCTTTAACTGCAGCTGTTCGGAGGTCTTGATGATCACCACTATTTACACCATGGAAGGAAACACTGAGATGTTTTATTCACTCACATTTTTTCTCCTGTAATTTAAAGATTTCAAGCCCACTTTACACTAAAGGAATCAAATAAAATGAATAATAATAGTAGACGAATAAATAAATAAGGTTGAGAAAAGTAGGAACATTCTGACTTCACTGTAGCTGCCATTTAAAACCTAAATAATATGCTATACTGTTTAACTTGACCACAATCACCTGCCCCCTACTGGCCACACAACATACTCATTTTTGACACTTGACACTGATTTTGGACGACATACTATACTATGTCTTTTTTTCCAAAATCACTTGATTATGTGTCAGAGACTCATTTTATAGTCCTGATTTTTTAATCCTGATTTTATAATCCTGATTTTTTAATCCTGATTTTATAATCCTGATTTTATAATCCTGTTTTCAATACTACCAGTCAAAACTTCCTGAGTAATTAAGGTTCAGTAAAGTCCTGTGGTTGTGGACCAGAACCTGTCGACTGCTGGACTGGGACAACCCCACTGTTGTGGAACCTACCTTGCCATCTTGCAGGTCCTAATAACTGCATAATTTAAAATTTAGAAACACCAAGAAATTCATTTATTCAAAGATGTTGTTACAGTGTCGTCATAACACACCTTTAAGAACATTTGAGGAAAAACAAGCGTAACAGAGTGATAGTATATGCTTAGAAACGAAAGTAAACAACAGAAAATCACATAATCAAACACATAAAAAGGTCCTTGAACCACAGATGAAGAGGCGTCAATGTCTCCAAAGCTGTGACTGTGTTTGTTTGTTTGAAAACCATCGGAAATGAAACGTGTTGCCACACAGTGATGATACAGCTTTAAGTGATCAGATGATCGCGCAGCCTGTGGTTCGCTGTGACGCTGCAGGGGCTGGTCCACGGACCGTAATGGTCGTCCCAGTCTGCTGTAATGTAATGGGAGTGGGCGAGCTGGGATAGGCTGGGAGTGTGGTCGGTGTGGAGCCGTCAGCGGGACAAGGCTCAGGCACAGACGACGAAGGGGAAGAAGAAGAAGAAGAAGGGGAAACTGTGAACTTCTGGCCTCCTGCATGCTGGGCTGGACATTTGACGGCGGTTTGAATCAAAAAGAAGAAAAGCATTTGTTGCATTCAAGGGTCTCGTTGTGTGTCTGAGCGGCGCGGATGATACAAAGACGCGCAGCCGAGCAAACTTTCTCAGCCAGGTTCGATCGCTGCTGAAAAAACAAGAGAGAAGAAAGAAGAAGAAGAAGAAGTAGAAGGAAAAACACCCACCGGGAAATCAAGTTTCTCTCTTCTAACCGCGGGGACCTGAAGGAGAGGACGTCATGCCACGGCGCACAGTGCTAGAAGTAACAGTGCAGGATGTCCAGAAGCGAAGGACTCCCAACAAACACTATGTAAGACTCTTTCTTTTTTCTTTCTTTCTTTTTTAACAACCGCAATCTGACTCCTGAACTCAGGAGCAGACCGAGGCTCATTCTGCAGCTCTTCTCCTTCTTCTTCTCTTCTGTGGTGAAGTTTAAAACAAAGAGAGGATCAAATTACACGCCAGTGGAAATGTAGAGAGATATTTTCACAACATGGGATTTTCTTTCTTTCTTTCTTCTTCTCCTTCTTCTTCTTCTTTTTTGTGTTTTTAAACGTGTCTTGTTATGGTTGTAAATCATGAGAGGAACTGATTTCTTAAATGTTAACAGTGAAGTGGGCGAGGCTTGAACTCCCTTTTCTCACTGTTTCTTCTTAAAATGTTATAAAACAACATTTGCTTTACAAAGTATCTGAATGTATCATAGATTAATTTAACCTCTTTTGGTCACATTACAGAGTAACTTGAGTGGCTCATGTGACCTCTGACTCTACATCCCAGTATCACAATATAATAACCACACACTACAACTTAATCCCCCACTGAGGTCTGCACATAATATGTCTCCCAACAAACATCCTCCCAGACAAAAACCAGGTCTGGTCCACAAACCATAATCCTCAAGAGAGTGGGGGGGGGCAGAGTTAAAATGAAAGCATCCCCAGCCAGCTTTGTCATGCCTCAGACTTTCTAATTAAAAAACAAAAACAAAACAAAACGTGCAGGCACTGATAACGAGGAAGTTCTTAAGGTCACTGCAGGTAAAACAAGGCAATGTTTGTACAAGGCGGGGGGAAAACGGGGCCTTAAATAAAAGCAGATGTCATGAAGGACTTCATGACATCTGACTTCAGGTATAGTCGTCAGTTATCGCTAATGTTTGGATCTACATGTGAGTGCAGAACAGAGCAGGAGGAGAAGAAGCTGGTAGACGAGAGGAATGTGTGTGTGTGTGTGTGGTCATTTTTTTCCTCATTCAGCACTCATCTCCCACTGGTACTGCAGAGCCCGAGAGTGGGAGACAAGAATGTTAAAAAGCCAAAGACTTTTTTCTCTCTTTTTTTTTTTTTTACGTCTCTGCAGTTCATATTTAAACAATGGTGCTTTCATCATTCTTGCCCGAAACTGAGTGAGTGGGTTTTAGGGGATGCACAGTACATGTCCTGTGGGTTAATTTGTCACACACACACACACACACACACTAAAGTAACACCGATGACATCATACGACTGCGAGGGCCAATCGAGGTCTTGCCAAGTCGTCAGCAGGTGTTCATGTTAGTTCTGTGTATCACAGTGTGTGTCTGGGTGTGTGCCAGCCAGCGTTATACGCTATCATATGTTGTTTTCCATAAGATGTGAGGAAGTGAAGCCTTGGGCTTGTTGGACCGGACGCCCCTCACACTGCTGTGAGTGTTAGCGGTCAAGGACACAGAGTTCTCGGGTCCCGTGTCCTCTCCATCTGTCCCTTTTGGTCTCTATTGCATCCCCCCCGTGTTGTTATGTGGGTGAAATGTCTCTGCACACAAAACCTTCCAAAAAAATACCTAACCTGAGGTGTGGTGAAGAGTACAAGAGGCAATTTGAGCTCAACTGAACACGTCCTTACATGGGCTTCAGCTTTATGGTGAAAAACTCACTCACCATTTGCATTTAATGCTTTGTTGTCATTTAAAACTCAGTAAATACTAGTTGCCTGCACCCAATCCTGACAATAATCCCTCCATTCATTCATTTAAGTTTACAAACAGGGTACAGTATGGACTGATTTGGAGTAAATCTACAACATTTCTGGATGTAACTTTGTTTGATGATGATAACGATGAGATTTCCTGTTGCACCCTATGCATCACTCAGAGTTGCTGTATCTGACTTTTGTGCTGTGAATAAGAGAAAGAGAGAGAAAGAGCAAGGCCAGAGAGAGAAGCTCTGGGAGTGGAGCCAACGGCGTTCAGTCAGACAAAGCGAACCACCCAGGAGTTTCCAGTCACCTCACTGCTTTTCCTCTCTTGTTCTTCTTTTTTTGTTAAAAAGGAAAAAAGAACAGTGCCTGTTGCAGTAATTCAGTTTGGTGCATTCAGTTTAAAGCTTTGTCATGTTTCAGTGTTTGGTGGCATTTCAAGAAGATGTACAGTTAAACGTGTACAGTAATTATCACTGTGACACTGTGCTGAGGAAGTGTTGCTCATTTCTCTGTGGAAGTGTCTAACATGACAGCATTGTCACCGTATGCATATATAGCATAGGGACTTCCTCCTCTGCAGGAAGTGATGTCAAAGGGGAACGGGAAGGGAAGGAAGTAAATGGATGACAGTGTTGCGTTTGTGTGACAGTCATGCTGTTTCCTTTACCTCATGATGTCCTCAGGGGAGTCACATCAATTACTGGCACCATGAGTCAGGAGTGTTTCACCCCAGGGGGAGGGAGGGGGGGTGGGGGGGAGGATAATCAAGCAGTTAACAGTAAATATTATATGTTCGTTCTAATGATTTTTTTTTTTCGCTTTTATAGGTTTACATCATCAAAGTGTCCTGGAGCGATGGCAGCACAGAAATCATTTACAGACGCTACAGCAAGTTCTTTGACCTCCAGGTAACTAAAGACCCTTTCCCACCTATGGTCCCACCTCACCTCGCCTCGCCACGGCACGGCACGGCACGGCACGGTTTAGGTTCAGGAGTCATCAGTGTGCGGCTGCACGAAACTGCCGTGACTTTGTTTTACACGCGACAAAAACACACAAACGGATGACTAGTGACTTGGAAAGCAGTTGTTTTCTGTGTAAATGAATCATTCGTATCAGTTGATTTAAAAACTATTTGTTCAGTACTCCGTCCATGACCGGTGCACAGACTCCGTCTGACACAGCCACTGGACTGAAATCGCTAAATACACCAGACTCCTCTGTTAAATATTGAGATTTTAGACATTTCCCTGGTAATTGCTGGAGATTAACCCACGTTTTTTAGGACTGTTGAGTCTTTTTAACTGATCTACTGTTCGGCTTGATTCTTGTGTCGGACGTCTCTTCCTGTGACGACAATCTGACCAATCAGTGGCCAGCAGTCTGGCGACGTCACGCATAGTCTCACCTCAGCTTGGAACCTCACCAGGTTCCAAGGTACTAAAAAAAAGTACCAGGTACTTCCGCTAGTGGAAAGGCAACTTAACCGTGCCGTGCCGTGCCGAGCCATAAGTGTGACTGTGCATGTGTGAAACTGTGTCATGAAAAAAACTGTTTTTATAAACTGAAGGTGTTTGCACAGTTGCATGTTTTGGACGGCAAAGGCATCTGATGGCTTATAACTCTTCCATCAACCATTTCCAGGGACTCTCACACACACACACACACACACACAGTATGACACTGGTAATTACACTGTGAGAAAGGAGTCGGAAAATGTCCTGATGCAGTTAGCGGAAGACAGTGATGAATGCAACGACCGCACCGGCGACCACAGCAATGTCTGAATCATCCTTAAACGTCATGCTGGCGGTGTCTGTTGCACAACCAGGGAATCTCATTAGTATCTTATGGTTTCCCTTCCTTATTCGAGGGGTAATGGATCGGCGGCCTTTTGCCGTGTCTTGTTGCTCAGACTCCAGGAAACCCAAGAAAGTCAATTTAGGCAAAGCATACTGTCAATGTAATGGGATTAAATGGCTTTTAATTGATTAGCATGCTCCATGAGTGAGCAATGAAATACCGAATTATAATGGTCCACCAGCCTGCAAATATTATGTTAAACAGAAGGACGCAAACTATTCCATTACTAATTTCATTATATGAGGGTAAAAGGTTGAACCACAGCCCTGCTCCTATCACATAACTGCATTTTTAATTGCATCACATTTTGTTTTAGGTGGATTTAAAGCTATGAACAGTGATAGCAGTAGCATCATCGAGGAAGAGGAGCTAAAAACATTAGGTCAGGGCTGTTTTAAATCCTAAAGGAATAATGAAGTGGCGTTTCTATAAAAACAACAAATACAGACGGTCATTTTAAAGGGAAGTATGAGACGTGCATTGGAGATTTTGTGTCTGTCGGCCAAGAGCACTTAAAGAGTCTGAAGCATTTTCATGTGCTAAATATAATTTAGGTTGAACGGTTGGTTGAACATCAGCCAGTGTGTTCTGTTACTATCCTCAATTATAGACTGGAGTTTTAATGTTGCGTGATTAAATGATATTGATATCAATATTATGAGACCTTTAAATATCTTCTTTCAAAACATTCCAAAGAAATCATCGCAGAACGTCTAAAAAAAAACTACAAAATAACCAGTGCCACTAAAAGGTGTCAGGAAAGTTTTTAAAATCCACAGAAATCTCTTCATCTCACGTATTTCTGAAAACCCACCAGGATCATCACTGAGAAGTGACAGACAGCATTAGTCAGACGAGTGTGCAATACTAGCATATGAGATATTTACAGTTGGGAGATTCCCAGCAGGTGTTAAATCGCGCCGCGCTCGCAGCTGCTTCCTGCTGCGCTGACAGTCTGTGGGTGGGAAATATTGTTAACACGGGCTAAAGAAATCAAGATTTGTTGTGTTATTTTAGAAAAGTGATGGAGAGGATCAAATATTAAAGGGACTTTCAGTTCAGTTATTAAAAATGCTACTTTCAAAGATTATTTGGTGCATTGTGGGTGCATGACCACATGCATGACCACATGCATGACCAGGAGCGTCACTAATTTTCTCTTAAATTAGCACTTTGTCATTTCCGATCACTCCCACTTAGTCGTAATCATCTTCTCATGTGAAGCTGTTTGTCACATGACCAGACAACGGTTTAAAAAGGTGTAAAAATATGATACTTTAACAGTGTTTGGACGTTAGTAGTACGCCTGAGAGCCAGACAGGAAGTGTTACTCACCACATCCTGTCAGCACAGCTGGCCCATCAAGTCAGCAAGTCAGGTTGTTTCTTCACTCAGTTGAGAAGTACACAGAAGTTACTTTTCTGCACTCACGTACATGCTTTGTAGTTAATTACTGAATAACAGTGTCTGTGTTGTTCTTACTCATCTGGTAAAGATTCTGATGCCAGATGAACATATTTACTGCTTAATGAAGGTGATAAAAAAGTGCGGAGTGCAGAACATCTGCTTTGGCGGCGTCCCAGTAAAGTTGTCGTGTATGACGGCATGCTCTTCCTGCGAGTACTTCATCAAGTGCCAGACGTTCACGCTTTTGCAAGTTTTCACCTACATGTAGCTGCGTCCTTGCTGCACTCTGAAGACGGATCTTTAAGCTGTTAAATACGGGCGCAAGTCGCCGAGCAATCGGCGTTTTTGAGTCGTTTTGTTTCTCGTTTCACTGCGGTCATTCGTGAACAGAAATAGACGGAGCTGTTTCTTCAGAAAGATGGAAAGTGCAGAGGTTTTTTGGGTCATCCTTTGCACATTTGTAATTTTATTTCCATGTCACTCAGAACAGTTTCCAGACGGCACATGTGTCCATGTGCTTAGCTTCAAATGCTGCCTTCCTACTTTAAATACAGCACACACTGTACACTTTAAAGTTGGTGGGAAATCATCCAATATTGTTAGAGTTGCCCTGCTGTCACATAGTTTCCATCTGTAGTTATAAGAGGAGAGGCAGAATATTTTGTTGTTTGTTGTACAAATTCAACAAAGCAACCGTAACGTTCCTTTTTCCTTTCTCTGTGTCTGTCATTTTCACAAAGCAGTGCATTAATTCTTCATTAAAAGCAAAGAAGAGATCAATTCTTCCTGTTTCATTATGATACACTTAATACACAAGTCCACACATGTGAAACTATTCGACTCTAGTCTCTTGTTACTTTTATTGTTTATTGTGAAAATGTTGCAAATGATTATTGGATTTTTGGATTTTACATTTTTATCTGTCCTTTATCCGATCCAGTGATTTTTGACCAGTATTGGACGACCGATACCGATTCCTGTCCCTAATTAAGAGCGGTGACACACAAAACAAAAGCTGACTCACAATAAAAGCGCTGGTGCCACAAAGTACATTGTTTCTTGTGGCTCCAGAATTCTGCAGAATTACAGTTATCCAAGTGTGATACTGACTTACCAGATGTAGTGTTTGTCAGTCCTGGTCCTCCTGCCTGTTTGAGACGCTGCTCCTGATTCACATCAGTGGCTCGTTACCAGGCGAGCTGATGATTTGAATCAGGTGTGTTGGAGCAGGGGAAACTGCTCCTAAAATTTGAATGATACAATAATATAAAAGATATAATAAGGACTATAAATAAGGTTAAGTGATATTCTTAGCAACAATGTAAGTAGAAACAGACCAATGGCTCGATCGCTTACTGGTGAAACACGGGACCACAAGCACAAATATACAGTAAGTGCTGTTTTTAAGATGAACCTCTATGAGTTGAACTTTCTGGAGCTGGAAAGAGAACGGCTTTGCAGGGGTTTACTAAAAGTAAAGAACATAAGAGTGGAACAACAATGTTCTGGTCGTTAATATTGTCAATTTGCATCGCCATACTTCTACACCTGCAAAATATTCATATAGATAAGTTATTTTTGTCTCATATTTTGAATTGAATTGGACTAACCACAACACAAAGTGCTTAACAACTATTGATTCAGTGTAAACCCAGGGCATTCATTTGAATTCTTAATGCTAAGAACCACTTCCTATGCATTACGTGTGTCTTCACGTCTTCATGTGAACTTTCCGTTTAAATGCAGGGGAGGGGTTTTTAACAGCATGATTCACTACAAAGTGTTACAATGACCTCATGCATGGCTGGACAGTGACAGTGAAGTGAGTAAAATAATCGACTGAGATAAACTGGAGATAGAGCAGTCATTGTTCTCCATACGTCCATTCAACAACACGCTGCTTCTTCTCAGGATGTCTTCATTAGGCCATTTTCAAGGCATGTGATGTGGTTAGAGCGGATATGGACTAGACAAATTATAGATGACATTAGTCTCTGTTGCAGCAAGAATTGTTGAATTCACTAACAGTGTTTATGCACCGGGTTTACTGTCGCATGGTCATATTATTACACTTTCAATCAATCAATTACTGGATAAATTGCTTAGCTGTTGTTGTGTTAAAATCATCAGTGTCACATTACAACACATTTACTTCATCTTAGAGTCATTTTCACAGTATTTACTTGGCTTTTTTTTTTTTTTAGTTTCCTGGAAGATCGATTCCTTGTATCGCAGAGGAATCGAGATCGTTCTTGGTGAAAACCGAATGAGTCCATGAGTAAAATGGAAGTGAAAGTAATAATAGTGTGTGTATATGTACATATATATATATATATATATACGTACATATACATATATATATATATACACATGGGTTATATATATACATATATATATGATGGCCTTAAAGCGTCATGTGGCACTCGCCTGTGTTCTGCCTTGGCTCGACGTCCTCCTGCCTGAAGGACATGAATATTTGATGTTGTGTGTGTGTGTGTGTGTGTGTGTGTGTGAGTGAGTGAGTGTGACGTAACTAATACGTGGAGGAGACTCGCTTTCCTCTCTCTGCAGATGCCTCTTCTTGCTCGAGTGTCTCTGATTACAGAGCAGATACTCGGGCGCAGAGCAGACACAGAGACTGGGTGTGTCTGCGCTCCAAATCAGACACATGAGAACAATTACAGTGTGTGTGGTACTCTCTCTCTCTCTCTCTCTCTCTCTCTCTCTCTGACACACACACACATGTTATTGTCATTATTGTCACAGAATCTTTTTGTTTAAAGTTGCTGATATGTAAGAAACTATGAGGACCATGTTGCAGATTATGCACAAACGCACCTCTTTTACTTTGCCTTGAACAGGGGTTTCTGTCGTAGTCCGATTCCCTGTTTTAGTCGGACTAAGGCCTTAGTCTGATTAAACTGTGCATGTATTAAACGCGCTGCGTGATGATTCTGAGCTTCAGTAGAGTGACAAATGGCAATCTTTCGTCTCCGGTGTCCATGCCTGAGTCTTGGTTCTTGCATAAAACATTAGTCAGAATCACCAACTGCAGTAGAGCTGCAACTAACGTTTGTTTACATAATCGATGTATCCATCAATTAATGTCTTGTTTTGTCCACAACGCAAAAAGGATTCAGTTTTATTGATTTATTTGTTGTACGGAGCAGAGAAAGCAGAAATTGTTCATGTTTAAGAAGCTGAAACAATCAGAAATCTTAATCTCAAACCGATTAATCGCTTATCAAAATAGTTGTCGATTCATTGTTTCAGCCTTGGCCAGCTCTGGTATGTGCTTATTTATAGTCTTTCAATTAGTCAAAAGCCTTTGAATAATTTGATTTATGATGGCAATATCTTTTTTTTGCTTTTCATGCTCGATGAAAACCCAGGTTTAAAGCCCCTCTGACCCCCTGTCGGGGTTTGGAAAGCTCATTACAGGGATTCAGGTTTTAATAACCAGTCCTGACCGAACCGCCATGTATTAAACGAGGGGCATTTTCGAGAAAACTAAAGCCAGCAGGGACGTGTAGATGTCCAGAGATGTGGAAAACATCTGTCCTCTGTTATGCATGAACATACATTTTCTTTCTTTTATCTCGTCCGTATGTCTGCGACCATTCATGGCCTGTCAGTCATTTCAGACTGCGCTCACATAATAATGAAGTGTGGATATTATGCCAGTCTGGCAGTTTGCGTGGCTGTAATATTTCACCCTCACTTTTAAATCAGTGTTAAATGTCACTTAGACTTTGGTGAAGCGGCGGCATTTTTTGAAATAAGTCACATCACTCAGGATCTGTGACACCTGTTGTCTCACTGCAGCAATAGAAGGAGGAGAAACAAGGTATAGGTAATATTTTGCAAGAGATGCAGTTGAGTAATCCCATCATGAGGGGATTATTCAGAAGTTTCTATGTCACTTACTTTCTTTCTTGCTTATAACAAGCTGCACATATCTACTTTCTCACATCGGTCAAAGGTCACAGATTTCAGCTGAGGCAGTGAAACCTCCTTGGCTTAAGTTATAGAGCAACCTAATCTGTTTTCACCCTTGACTGTTTTGATGTGGCACAGTCTTGTTAGATAAAAATCACGTTATCCATTCTGTTAACATGGAACAGAACCAGCTGAAACTGTAACAATGTCATGACGTCCTCGCCCCCGTCTGAGTTCACATGTCGAGGCTTCTAACCGCAGATCCACAGATCGTCCTCATCTTCTTGCCTTTGTAAAATCTCCTGTGGGCTCACAGTGGATAATATAATCCAGCGCTGATTGCTTGTGTTATAAATCAGAACCATTGTCTCAAAAGTGAGAAAGGCGATGGTTGCAGAGCCATTGTTGAATGGAAAGAATGTGTCTGGAGGTTTTATGTTGAGAACTATTATGAAAAGCCAGAGAATAACATCGGTGACTTCAAACTGTCTTGTTTTGCACAGTGAATTGATTGGTATTTAACTGCTCAACCAATAATAATTACCACAGAAAAGGACTTTAAAATCTATAAAAACTTATGATTAAACTAATTGGCGCAACAGCGTTCATAAATCTGTCTCTGCAGAAAAACACATTTACAGAAACACACTCATTTAAAGTAATGGATTGTGTTCACTGAGGTAAGTCGTTTTATTCCTGACCTTAAATCTTTTGAATGGAGGTCTGTAGATGTGAGAGAGAAACATAGAGGGGGTGCACCTCGAGTTCACACCAGGTGTGGTTTTATTGGCTTCAGCTGCACAGAGAATGAGAGAAACACACGTTTCTGCAGCATTTAAAGTGAGGAAACTCATGGAAATCATGCATTCCCTGGCCCCTTACCTTACCCTTAACCCTCACAACTAAATGCCTAACCCTAAACCCAGTTCTAACCCTTTAAAGATGCAAGGAACAACATTTGTCTACCTGCTTGCACTGGTGCACAGAGAGGCGTGGACGCGTGAGATGCAGGACGACGTGAAAGAAGAAGAAAGACAAACACGTGTTCACTTCTCGCACTTCTTAAGGCAGATTTAAGAAGAAAGAAAATCAAGAAATCCAAGGAGCCACGACTCTCTGACCTCTACAAAAAATAATATTCCACTATGTCAGTGCAGCGCTGCCTTGCTGCACACAGCCCCTCAGCTGCAGCAGCACATGAAGCAGAGGGGGAAAACCATACCATCTGCTCAGTGCATTCCTAATCACTGGCAGGCCTTTCCGTTTTTGGCCAAATTCCTTGAAGAAGGAACTGCTGATTTGTACAAACGTGAACCCCGTCCTCTCTCTCCAGCTTCGGCTCCCCCCCCCCACTGTGTGCTAATATGTGTATGTGTGAGTGTAAATACTGTGTGCGCTAATAAGTTGTGCATTTATTGTGTGCTTACAGATGGAATTGCTGGATAAATTCCCAGTGGAGGGAGGCCAGAAAGACCCCAAGCGCAGGATCATTCCTTTCCTTCCAGGTAACAGTTACGCACACACACAGAGCTTAAATCATCACATCAGCGATTGTGATGATTATAAGAAGTAATATAACAAGTAAACACTTGTTGGCTCCAACCTCTAAAACTCAGGAAAAACTCCCAAACTAAATACATCAGACGTCTAAGGTGTCATTTTCCTCCTTTCACTGCACTGCTGCGTGTTTCTTTCGTTCCACGTCTTTCACAGTTATGTGAAGCAACCACACCGTGGACTGTTCTTTCATGGTTCTGTGAGGAACGCCGTTTCCTCCTAATCAAGCTCTTTAATCGTGCAGCTGATTCAGCCGATTCCTCTGCACGTGGCGTTCGACTTGGCATGCGCTAGGTTAGGGTTAGGGCCTTTGGCTGAGTATGTGTCGCTGTGTACGGTAATAAAGCGTTGCCGTGCCGCTGTCAGGCTTTTAGAAGTCCATGTTTGTTTTAAAATAAGAGCCTTGAATGTGTTTGGAAATTGTTTTGTAGACTGAGTTCCTGCTGCTCTCAGTCATTCTTTTTAAGTGTTTGAAAGAAAGACCACACCCATAATAATAACCCCCACTACCAGGCTGGGGATGGGTGTGGGGGATAGTATTATTTTTGTGGCCATCCAGGTCTGGAACTCATTGAGAGAATACACACACACACACACACACACTTTGTTGAACCCTGACTTGCAGGCAAACATTAAAGCTAGAAAAACACTTCTTATCTACTATTCCCTTCTAGTTGCCATTGTATTGAACATAAAGGAGTTAGAAGGATTAATCCTGTATTAGATAATAGACATAATTCTCTCTACTTTTCACTTTCTCTCCCCCCCGACAGCCAGTGAAACTCTAGGAAGCTGTTTGTATCCGTGGCAGGGAGTAGCTGGAAACACATTATTTGTGCTAATACTTGGCTACGTGGAGGTTTAGAGTCATGTCATGAGTGGGACCGAACTGCACGGTAACATTTTCCCGGTCTGCAGAAGAAGAAGAAGAAGAAAGTCGTCTCTCTGACAGGCAGGAAAACAATTCACTTACAAAAGTCTGGACTGTGGGCTGAGGAAGTGGTTTCCTCTTCTCTGTGTGATATATTTATGTCCTCAAGATGGTTTTACTCTTCTTTAGTGATCTTATCCACATCAGCAGAGGATTTTGCCAGGTGTACGTACAGTATGAGGAGGCGGGCGTGGGTGTGAGTCAGCTGAGTGGTCGTGGTTAGCACTCTTGCCTTTGGAGTTTGCGTGGGTTTCCTCCCACATGTCCAAAGACATGGGGATTAGGCAGATTAGAAACTCTAAATTTGACTGTAGGTGTGAGAGTCAAACTCAAATGGCGCGGGGGCTGATGAGCATCTAGTCTGGCCATGAGGGGGCCGGTCTATACTGTTTACTGTATACATGGTGGAATGCAATATTCCACCATGATATCGCCATAAAGATATTGGTAATGATATTTAACCAATTTTCAAAGTAAAAGTCCTTGTTTATAGCTCAGAATATTAACATATTAATGATGCAAAATAAATCTGTTATGAAAAACAGAGAAATAAATGTAAAATTAAGTCAATAATAACATGGACAACTATATATAACCATATATATGTAATTTAATATTGAAGGTACTACATTTATTGATGTGATAATTACAATTTTTACTTTATTTCTAGTCTATTATTCTATCACCTCAGCCACACCCACTGTGTTCAAAGGAGAATTTGAATTTTTCATGGGCCGTGTTTGGGCTGCATGTAATCAATTGGGGGGCCACATGTGGCCCGAGGGCCGCCAGTTTGACTCCTCTGTCTTAGACCATCGTTGAAGTCAAAAACTCCAAAAACCTTTTTTCTGTGTTTTCTGTGCCTTTGGAGAAGAGCTGAGATGCTTTTAAACCAATATCTTTGTTCATTTTCCTCTTCCTGAACTTGAATCCCTGAAGTAGACTTTGATTTAGTCATTTATCTTAACGATGGATCTACAGTTCAAACTTATTTCTTGGTCGGGATGGATTTGCTCACAGGAACTCACAGTAAGAAGAGAATAATTCACAATCTGCAAAAAGTATATAAAAAATATCCAAACACGAGCAATGACCTTGTTTTTTTTATTATTATTATTATTATGTTTATGCTGTATTCACATCACGTCCGTCTCGTCTACAGGGGGAAAGTAATCACTGCTCTTGTCTACTTGAATATGCTGCATATGTCGCAGCATCAGAGACCTGACTTTGGCAGCACCGCGTGAAGATGTGCGCGCCCTTTGTCAGCGAGTTTGGGAGAAACGCAACATATTCACCACGTTTCTTTAATTTAGGAGTGTCACACAAGTCTTATCGGCTCAGTCTGAGGACACTGAAGAAACTCACGTGTCTTAGTCCGCTCTCATTTGTAACCACAAGTCTCAAGACACGTCTACTCTTAACCTTATCGTCTTATTAAAGTATGTCGTAATACATTTTTGAGTACGGTACAAAGAGTCGTGTCTGAAGTCAGGCCACGGCTTCAGCAATCTGCAAGTATTCAAGATGTTGAATATGGGCCATAAACATGATGATGCAGGATTTGAACATTTAAACGTTTCCTCCCTTTAACTGTCAGCGTCGGGTCATCTATACTACATCTATCTATTACTTTTCTTTATTTCGTAAGTGTGCTTGTTGTGAGTAAGGTGTGTGTAACACTGAAGCTCTTTGTGTTTCCATCTACATCCCCTCTGTGTCTCCGCCTCTGCCAGGAAACCAAAGTCGTTTGATTCTCACAGTCACCGCTGGCTCGGAGATTTGTCATAAAGTCAAAACCCTCCGCTTCAGTTCAGTCACGTCTCCTCCAAACAGCTTCGTCCACACTCCCCGAACGAGCCCTTCTGATTGGCTGCACCCGTGAGTTGCCGTGCATACAGAGTGGGCAGTGTTCATGTCTCCTCCTGACCCCAGAGAGTTTTGGAAAACTGTCAAAAAAGCTTTCTGTTAGAGGAGTGACGAGGGGAGGAGAGGCCGAGAGAAACGGACAGAGAGCGAGAGAGAGGAGGAAAAGTTTTCCTGTAGGCCTCTCTGCCAACATCAAACAAACTCCCAATATCTTCTTTCATTCTTCAAGTAGCCAATCTTCTTTTTATGACGATGAACTGTACAAGGCTCAGTGACAAATACGGTTGGAATTATTCTCCGTTGCTCTTGGCAGTGAGTGGTGACTTCGATCCAATATTTGGTGAGATATCAGTCGTCCTTTCAACCAGGACACAAAACCCTGTTCTAGAACCAAACATCTGGCATCTGACCGTAGTAGGAGAGGGATTAGCCGTCCATCCCAGGTCAGTATTTATCAGCTGCAGCAGAAACATGGGTGGAACCGAGCCACGGGAAAGGAAGAGAAATAAAAGTTATTAAAAAACACTCCAAACACTAGAGGAGGATGACGTCAGTGGTGATAGGGACAGGGAATGAGAGGTGGGACGATGACAGCAGTTTTCCCAAGGTAGCGTCTTCACATTGTCTTCATGAAAAGATAAATAAAACAGTTCCAGGTCTTCCAAAATAAATAAAAAAAACCTTATTCTGTTGACACTGTACGTGTCTTTCACACACACAATCCTTTGTGGTTTCGATTCTTGTGGGTTGAGGAAGCAGAAAAAGGCCATTTTTAGTCGTAGGTGAGACGCTCGACTCGTTCTGTGCCCGCGTCCGGCGACATTCATGTTTCAGCAGGTTTGCACTGAACAAACACCGTCACCGCCTTGATGTCGGCGATACAGAAACTTGTCCAGTTCTGCTTTCAAGATCTCATTTCAACTTCCTGCCCAGTTTAAAGTGTATGTTGGCATTAGTGATGTCTGTGTGAGTGTTTCAGACAAACTTCAGCCGCTGAGAGGAGGAGGAAAAAATAGATGCTGGCTGCGAAGTTTCCTGCAAGTTAGAAGAGTGTTTTTAAGAGGCTATATTTGTAGCCGTTCCTTGTTATTGTTATGGCGAACCCAGCGCGTTCCGTGACTGTGGGCATTTGTGCCGGAGATAAGAATAAGGGAAGTAGCATTTAAGGCTGTCTTGCAGTTTGCTTTCCCCCCAAAATCATTTATTCATGACTTGGAAAAGGCCAGCTCTTCACCGAGCTCCTCACCCGCCTCATTGTGCTGTCAGTGTTATTGATGATGCCCGTCTGCATGCTAATTTTGTCAAACCCAGCGTCTTTATCGATCTTCACTTGAACCATAACTTTGGAAAAGTTGCCTCTGACATGATTTTCTTTCATTAAATAATGCTTTTATGTGAAATATGGTATTAAATACACGTTATTTATGAAGTATGATTATCAGAATATAATGTTGCCCTGGAGTACTGGCAGCAACCACTTATATACTCATTTATTATTTAGTTATAGCAACTTCTAACGTCTGTTTTTAACTCTCCTTTCTAGGGAAAATCCTGTTCAGGAGGAGCCATATCAGAGACGTGGCCATGAAAAGACTAAGGCCCATCAACGAGTACTGCAGGGTGAGTACGCTGACCCATAATATGTGACTTTAACTTTTCCATCTTTAATCTGACCGCAAGTACAACAAATGGAAACCAAGGCAGAGCGTAAGGTGGTCAGAGGACAGGAAACAAAACTATCAGCTCAGTCATGAGTAGAACAAGGGAAATAATCTATGTTTATCGACTTCGTCTGGTTTTTACGATGAATATTTGTCGTGTATCACCTTCATCCGTCAAACACGTGCACATACTTTGGTTTTATGAGATAAAAGGAAGCCACGTCGCGCTCTAAGATGTCCTTAACGAGATTTTTATCGGGTGACATTATTTCCAAGAACAGCTCTGAGAGTAATTCCATCGCCCTTGTCTTCTAAACTGACTCAGCGCGACAGCGTTTACTAAACTCCCTCGAGCAAAGCTTTCGTGCGTCCCGGTCGCTGGCCTTCCTCTGTACGGAGGCGAAGGATAATGTCTCACGAGGGGATCACTAGTGTAGAGAAGATGATAAATGTGACATTGGAAGTGGTTACTATTCCATAACCAGCGATCACAATGGAATTTATAAATGTACTTTGCATGTTTATAGCGACAGAATGTGTTGAGTTTGCTCTTTCTATGTAAAACTTATAGCATTATACAGTTCATTACATGGCTTTTTTTTACCCAAGGGTTTAATAATCACTTGGCTTTAAGAATGGGGGGAAAAACACAACTGTACCAGCTCAGGCTCCACTGTAGTCGGACTGTGACCATAAAACTGGCTCAGTTTGATAGAAATGTAACCATAGCGACCCAAATAAATGTTATTCAGCTTCACGACAGCGAGACAAATATTTTTTTTGCCCTTGAAATAAAGTTGAAAACATTCCTCTTCAGTGTGCATCTGTTATTGATCCAGCTGTCGTCACATTTAATGGTCAAAACATTTAGAAAAATAAACGCCCGCGGCCGAGGAGTCGCACGATTCAGCCGTGTGTTTTCAAAATAAAACACGGGAAAAGGAGCTGATGTTAAATATCTCGTGTTGTGGCGAGAAGGCGTTTCCACCCCCCCACTCCCCCCTCCCTTGCTGAGCTTGCTCCAGTCAGCACATCTACAGCCCATAAGCTGTGTTTTTGCTCAATATTGCAAGCTCACCTTACAGGGCCCCCTAAACTCTAATCCACCCCCTGCTCCTCCGAGCGGGGGATGTTTTTACAAGTTCGTTCCGACTCCCCCGTATATGTTTTTATCTCTTTTAAGAGCCTCGTGAAAACTGTCAATTACTCTGCGCTCATTATGTGCAGAATAAAGGAATTTCATTTTACAAGGCCTCAGGGTGAAGAGGAAAATACAAATGTAGGCAAAGGACTTTGGGGGAAGGACAGAGGCAGAGCACAGTTTTTAGTCCATGTGTTTGTTTATGGAAGTAGTTTAGTTGACTTGACTTGACTGACATGTCGACTTATTAAATACACACGTAAAAAAGTGTCTCTCACAGATAATTGTTGATGAAAGCATCAAACAACAGTGGATTGTGGGTATTACAGTGCTTGCAGAAACAAACCCTAAAAAGACATGAATTGCATTTTTATCCGCCCGTGCACGCGGCCACACCGACGAGATGTAAGATGTTTTTATTTGGAGAGCGAGCTGAGTCAGCCTTTCTGTTGTGCTCTGCGCTGAGGTTTCTAACCTGAATCACGGAAATTCCCCATGGTTGCAAAGTCTTGTTTTCATTCAACTCGAACAAACAGCTGGATGAAGAGGAGACGGACACAGAGAGAAAACACAGACAGACAGACAGACAGAGAGAGCATGAAACTGCTGAGCTCCAGTGATGGACGACACCACATCACAAGTCAAATTGGCCAAAGGTCAAAATGTCCTCACAGAGTTAGGTTTGTACAGTTTTTCTTGGACCTCACAAAGCTATAAATACAAGCACACACACACACACACACTCACAATTACCCTAATGCTGCCTGCTGCAAAGAACACCCATAAAGTCCATTTGCTGTAATGTACGCCTGAGCCCCCTGTCTCCTCCCCGGGGAGAATTGTAATGAGCGGTCGGGGGCCGCAGGCTGAAATAAATCCCAGGAGCGCGCGGCCACGTCTCTGACCTCAGGAACCAGCGCATCGCTCTGGACGTCAGGACATGGACACGACGCGTCTGCTTCTGCGGCACAAAATCACAATGTGTTTGCGTTTGTGAGAGATATGCCGGCGTGACGGGGCAAATGTGGAACGTGGCGGGGGGGGGGGCGGGACAAGGACACCTTGGTTTTTAGTCTCTTGGCTTTGGTTCCGCATCCATCACTCTCCATTCCATATCAGCATGTGTCAAAAAGGGAGAGACAGAGACTTTGTGCTCCCCCGAAAGGACAGGAGTGAAACACTTAGGGGTATTAAAATCAGAGGTAGAGGCCGCCGGTGGAAGCTTGATGGATGGCGTCGAGCTGCGCCTGCCAGCACATGGACGAGCCAGTGAGAATGAAGACTTTCAGCAAAGGCTCATTGGCAGCATTTAGTCTGTCTTCTGGGTTCTTTTGGGGAGGATGGAGGGAGGGAGGGGGTCAGACTGATTATGTGTTTAAGTGCTGCCCTTTAGATGTTTGTTTGAAGGAGAATGAGAGACAGATGAGGAGAGGCAGATAGAACACAGACTCAGAAAGAAAATGAAACGGTGCGATAGCGCGGCTCGGTGTGGCTGTTTTGTGTTGTCGGGGCTCGTCTCGCGTTCGCTGTGGTGATCTTCCACAGAAACGATAAAGATGGAGATCAAGGAGAGAGAGAAAGAGAGAGAGAGAGAGAGAGAGAGGGAGGGAGTTCAAACCGACCTGTGGCGTGAACCCAAACTAAGAAGTAGAGCACAACATCAAACATGAGAGGCTGCACAAAATCAGGGACCGGGGCTGTGGGGGCGACATCCAGGCTGCACAATCATCCAAATTTGATTTTGTAATAATCTTTTTAATCTTCATATGGAATCTCAAGAGAGAGAGAGTTCGATGTTGGCCTGTTCGTCCTTCTCAAAGTACAAGGGCATAATACTTTTAACATTATTACAGCTTTTGCATAAAAAAAACCCCTGCATGGCATATTAAAAACCGTGGAATTCAATTTCTGTTTTCTTTTCTTTTATACATAAATCAATTGTGATTAAACTCTGGGGCTGCAACTAATTAATCAACTACTAAATTAGTAGTCAACTATTTTGATAATGGATGAGTCAGTTTTTACAATAAATACACTCGAGCTGAAACATTGACTTGATTAATTAGCAACTTTTTAATCGGTGTGAAGCTTTTTTCACGATTAAAACAAGATTCTCACCAGGATTGTTTCATAGCATAGAGGCCACACTATTTCCTGAGGTGAAGTGAATCTATTATTGCGACGGTTACCGATTAAAAAAGGGAAAAAACAACAGAAAAGCCCCCGAATGCCGGTTGAAACACAGCGTAGGGGCGGAAATCACAGCGCTGGGGCCCCCTATGCTCTATATGACAGTAAACTGAATTTTCTGCATTTTCTGGACCAAAAATCATAACATTTCAACCTGTGTCCCAAAGAAAAGAAGTGAGTCTGTGAGGAAACACTGGGACAGACCAGTAAATGACACTAATGGTCATCGACTCTGGATTATTCATGCCAGCACTGGTATGAAGTCTGTAATTGCCTGTAAATACTTTGTATAGCAATTACTCGCTTGGTGACTTCATGGAGTCTAGACAGACAATGAACACCACATTTAACCTCTGCTTGACTTCTCTCTCTCTATATATACACTGTATATACACAGTATATAAATACTGAAGCATCCCTGCTGTCTGTTTCTTTCCTCAGGCCCTCATTCAGCTCCCAGTCTACATCTCCCAGTGTGAAGAGGTCCGAGTTTTCTTCGAGACCAGACCCGAGGATCTCAATCCGCCCAAGGAGTAAGTGCTACACGCCGTCTGCCCTTAATGAACAGTCATTACGCCGTCTAATGGGCCTCATTTTATACATTTGCTTATGAAATGCTTAATGAGTCTTTTATTTATTTATTTTTTTAAAACGCTGAGTTCAGCCTTAAGGTTCGAGCCACACAGCTTTTCTTGTTTTCCATGAATGTTTTTTTTTTTACTCCAACAATAGCCATGTCATCACATACTCATGTGAGACATTAGTCTGAAGGAGAGAGAGTCGCTAAGTCGTGTTATATTTGCCCAGAGTGTTAGAAAAGCAGTGAGGGAGTGTGTTAAAAAAAAAGAAAGAAAGAAAGAAAGAAAAGAGACACGATGGCATGTCGTCTATCACTTTGTACCTACAGATGAAATACTATATTAATACACATCACTGTGTTTAAACTGTGTCTAATATCGCCCTTTACACCAGGAATAGCAGGCTTTTTTAGACAGTTCCTCTACTTTCTTCCCCTCCACTAAGTCGTTGTTTGATGAATCTGTCACGGACGCTTACGTCGCGTAAACCAGACTAAATGTTTGCGTCATAAAGCAGTAGAAATTTAAAAGCTGCACTTTCCCGTCATGTTTGCCTCGTCATGATGACTCTGGTGCATTATATAACAAACACTTACAGCCGGGAGAAGTTCATATTTAAAATGTCGCTCTCCGGTGGCCGTGTGCCAGTTGTATGATAATCAGACGTAGACGGATCTGTGACATGGTTATTATCTAATAGTGAATGAGGCCAGAAATATGTCTAAGAGAATAGAAGGTCTGTCAGTCGCACAGCTCTGTTTCTCCCTCCCTCTCTCTCTCTCTCTCTCCATTTTCAATTTCAATGGGTTTTATTGGCACGGGAATCATACGTTTACATTGCCAAGGCAAGTGTGAAAGTAAAGCAGGACTGTGTAGCGACAAAAATGAGAACAAGATATATACACACACACACACACACAGAGAGGACAATGGAATAGTATGAATAAAATGCCGTCAGACTAAAAATGCTGGAAATATGAATAAAAAGGACCGTGCACGCTATTTACTTTAGATACAGATATGACTGTGTAAAAATATTGTGCAGGATATAAAAATGTGCATATAAAATGAAATATAATTGCACAGGTTGTTGTGCATCTCGTCTGAGGTTAGGACTCATACAGTACCTCCTTACTCCTGTGTTGGGAAGAAGAAAGAAAGAAAGAAAGAGAGGGAGGGGGCATTTACGAGAGACGGATGGACATTGGAAAGACCTTGGTTCATCTTTATTAAAATTGGATTACTGCTCTCTGTGAGTGCAGCCTGTTGTTTGGCTGACTGACAACAGCAGACACAGCAAGCATGCAGCCACTGTGTGGGGAGATTTACTGTGGTGGGCCTGTAAATCTCCCGCAACTGAGAAGGAAGGACATCTTAGGCTTCCTCCTCCCTCCTTTAAGAAAAGAAAAAAGAAATAAACTAAAGTGCAAAGTTAAAGGAGGAGGAAATTTCAGCTGCAAAGAGGAAGCGGAGAGAGAACCAGAGGAAATCGAGGAGGAGGAGCGAGGCGCCTGCAGAGAAGAGGGAAAGTTTTACAAGGACGAGGAATAGAATAGAAGGAAGGGAAGGGTTACGTGAAAACTCCTGAGTGGAGGATTCGTTTGATTTGCTTTTTCGTAACGTTCAGCTCAGTCAAAAACAAATAAAGTGATTCTTAAATATTGTTCTTGTATCACAGTCCACAGCCTTGCAGGCAGAGGTGGATTTGCTTGTGTGTGTGTGTGTGTGTGTGTGTGTGTTGTGATTTACTGTGACCGAAGCCTCTGCGATTAACAGCTCCTCCAACGGAACAATGCTTTATGACGACGGCTGAGAGCCTTCGTGTTAATGCGCGGGGAAATAAGCAAGAAGGAGCTGCCAGGGAAACGATCAAGAGAGATGACGGAGGAGTGACTTTAAGTTTCTATCCAACGATACAGTACACGCCTTTAAAGATATTACAATTATTAGAGAAGAGACATTAGCCAACATGCCTTTTCAGGGAATCTGGACATTGACTTGTGGTGCATTAATGCCTGAAGCAGACGCAGCAGATGCTCGCTTTCTATTATATCGGAGAGATTCAACCATCGAGACGCTTTTAATGCCAATTGCTTTGACATACAACCAAACCTTATTCTGCATATCTTCAGAAATATAAAAGCAGCAAAGTACAGATTAAAAGTGGGAATAAAGTCATGTCCATAAAGTCACAGCGAGGTTTCCTCTGCTTTGTCAATGACACTCATTTCCTGCTCGTAATGTGTTGATTTCCTCTCGTCACCAGGGAACCCATTGGAAAGAAGAAATCAGGTAAGATGACGGCTTTATTTGTATGTTTTTAAATCAAAATGGCGATTGTAATAGTGTAAAAAAAACTTTATGAATGCAAATCTAAATAGTGTAATACAACATTATCTCCATCTAGTGGTCACTGAGTATTAAACTGTTGTTATTTCATGTTTTCTGGAGTTTGGAGCCATTTTTTCATCCTCTTAACTCTCCTGATTATTTTTTTTATTTATTATTTTTATTTTAATTTTTTTTAAATTGCATCCATGTTCATTTTTTTCAGTTTTCTTCTCCGTTCATTTTCCTTTCCATCAGGCTTTGTGGAGAGAGCGACCACTTTCCTTAAGCGAGGTAGTAAACATAAACTGTCAATGGTTGGTCGGTCGAGTAGTGTGTGAGACTCTGCCGGTTGCTCATGGCCTGTCCCTCCCCGCCCCCCCCGTCCGTCCCTGGGATGTGGCTCTGTTGATGGCTTGGGGCTTGCATTGGTTCTATAAAGGACTGATACAGTATATTAAATATAAGTGATGCTAATTCTTCTCTCTGGTTGTGTTAGAACAGAACAGTGAACACTGAGGATAACGGCATTGACTGTAGCAGAGGTGGAAAGAGTAACTAAAATATTCTACTCAAGTCAAAGTACCATAACCTTTTACTTCAATTTAACTGTAAGAGTAAAAGTAAAAGTAGTGTTCCAAAAATGTTTTTTTAACAAGGTTCTTTCTTGTGTTAAGGCAAAACCTTAACAAATTAAAGTAATAAATATAAAATAAAAAATATGTAAACTAATGTTTCAGTCAAAATGGGTCAAAGGTCACACATGCTTTAACTTTCTCAGTCCTCATCATTCACTGCCAAAGTTTCTGCTGCGTGAATCTTTTTATTTATATATTTATTTATTTATTTAATTATTTTTTGTTTATTTTTTTATCATTTATTTAATTTATTTTTATTATTATTTATTTATTTATTTAATTATTTAATCTATTTTTTTTATTTATTTAAATTCAGGCCAACATTTCTTTTTGTTTTACTTAGTAACAGATATGATTTAAAATGTAGTGAAGTGCAGTACATACTCATGTAAAAAATGACAGTAACTGGAGTAAATGTAATTCATTGCTATTATCCACCTCTGTTGTGTAGTGTATTGTGTATGTGTAGTTTTCCTGCCACATATTGTTTTGTTTGCATGTTTTACCTTCATGCAAAATCAGGGAGATTCAAGTGTTATGTTAATGTTCCACTCCAGTGCAGTTAAAGTTAACATTTAGCTTAAAGAATGCACTGAAAATCGTACTTTATTAAACCTGTGTTGGTATTTTAGGGCTGTCTAGAATCCACCGCATTTGTGCTTTCATTATTTTTTTACATCCCTTAAAGCTTGTTCTGTGAGGTCATTTTGTCGAACATCAGCACCTTCAGTGGTCTGCATGCTCCGTGGTGAATGACGTTTGTGTCCCTTCACCGTACAGTATCTGCCCTTAAGGCAACAAGTGTCCAACCCTAAAATGGAAAGTACATTTCTGGTTGTGTTGTGTGAAAACTTTGATTTGGCTTGGTGCTAACGTTGGTGGTGGGTCTCACTGCTGCTGGTCTGTGTGGTCGGATGATTGACCTAACCCGTGAATTCACTTCTATTCTATTCTATTCTATTCTATTCCTCGGTTCCCTGTCACCGTTTCCCCTGTCACCGTTTCCTAAATCACAATAACCTCCTCCGCTTCACGTCCTGGAGAATCTCCATGTTGTAGATAAGCCTCCTCTTAGATAATTCTGTCGTTTACATGATTGTGACGAGGACGTTTCCTTAACAACTCAGTGACAAAAAAATATAAAGTGAGGAGAGGCTTCTTTACACGATTGAGATTTAATCATCTGTCGTTTGGACTAAGACATAAGCAGGAAGAGAGAAGAGTCTAAATAAGTCTGTACCACGTTTTGTTCTGCCCTGACAGGAGATTCCTCCTCGGTAGATCCTCTCCTTCTCGACCAGTATGTGGCAGTAACAGACTATGAAAAGCAAGAGAGCTCCGAAATCAGCCTGCACGTGGGCCAAGTGGTGGAGGTCATCGAGAAAAACGAGTCTGGTGAGCTCCGTTTGCTCAAAAAACGACAGATTTTGACAGATCTGGTGTCTGTAAATACAATGTTATGACCAGGAATATAAACATCTATTTATCTACTCTCAGGGTGGTGGTTCGTGAGCTCAGAGGATGCCCAGGGCTGGGTTCCTGCCACCTGCCTCGAGGCTCAGGATGACCCTGACGACTTCAGTCTTCCAGGGGAAGAAGGTACGTGAAAGTATATGAATAATAATGAAGCTTTTCCTCCAGGTGCAAATCTAAATCTATTGGATTTCTATGGCGTTATATTAGGGCCACATCTGTGAAGGAACACTGTGAGATTTTGAGCACAGAAACATTTATTTTGAAGAGAAATTATACACGAGCAAAACATAATTTTCATTTGAGCAAACAAAAATATATTCTGTGTATGCATTTGCATGTTTGCAATTATTCATTTTAACGTGCAATAATGATATTAATAATAATAATAATAATAATAATAATAATAATAATAATAATAATAATAACCCCTCTCACTCCGCTGCACTCTCGCTCTCAAATCTCTTTCCTTCTGTGCACAGCTTTACAAACGTGCCACAAAATCAACCAATCGGAGACGATATGAATTTAGATGTTACTGCTGTTTCGTCTCCAATCACAACGCTTCCGTAACGCGACAAATGAGTTGGACATTCAGCTTCTTAGATGTGAATCTCTTCCTGTTTCTGTCAGCGGGGAGAGTTTGGAGCGCAAGCGTGCAGCGGTCTGCAGAGTTTGTGAGGGCACATGAGTAAAACTCTGTGGGAGGGGTTATTATTGCACGTTAAAATGAATAATTGCAAACATGCAAATACATGTATTGAGCACAAATGAAAATGATGTGTGATTTCTGTGCTCCAAATGTCACATTGTTCCTTCATGAATGTGGCACTGATATAACGCCATATGTTTCATAGATTCATGGAAATGATGTCATATTTGAAATGTGGACATCAATTATTGCCTGGTTGTTCCTGGTACAGTCTCTCATCACATTCACTGACATATTTTCATTATTATCTATTACTGCTCACTGCGCTGGGATCAGTGCCTCGGAGATTCTGGTCACTGCCACGGCACGTGGGTCGCCGCAGAACTTTAGGGGATCTGTTCAGCACAGGCTTTGGGCAAGGTGGAGCGCACGCCTTTCTTTTTCCCCCCCTATTCTTAATGTGTGTGTGTGTGTGTTCACACACATTTAGTGTTGGTGTGAATGCTTGATGCGTATGCGGCATGTGATACTCAAGCATGTACTTCAAACCCTTGCATGCACGGGTGGTTTTTCTTGGGTCTTTGTCAATGAAGCAACATTTCTAAACACTTGCGAGATCAACACAGTGGTTCTATTCTCTGTGGTGTGAAATAACTCATGTTTAGCACACGTTTGTCCTGTTCCTGTATCTGTCTCACGTCTTTTCACTCCACAAGATGCTGCTCAAGCCTCTAAAGCCTCATTTACTCAGTCGACCAGTGTCGAGCCAGTGTTCCGCTGTAGCAGCAACGATCGCAAGAAAAGATGGGGAGAGGGTCGTGTTGGACAAGCTTTAACGCTACATCAGCATCTGTATGTGCTCCCCATTTTACTTTAATACGTGTTTTACAATTACTTTTCCTTTTTTCTCGACTCTAGAAGAGAAGTATTCGGTGATTTATCCGTACGCGGCCAGGGACGAGGACGAGATTGACCTGGAGAAAGGCATGATTGTCGAGGTGATCCAGAAGAATCTGGAGGGATGGTGGAAGATCAGGTAATTTCACCTCCACGACCCGGGTCAAGGTTCCGGGGGCGGAAATGAGTTCATTTGACGGAAAAATGTGCACGTCTTCCAGGTACCAGGGCCGTGAGGGCTGGGCCCCCGCCTCCTACCTGAAGAAAGCAGACATCCAGAGCCAGAAGCAGTCAGCGGGAGCTTCCGCCTTCGCCAGCGCCAACGACCTCGACGGGTTCTCCAAACAGAACCAGCAGAACAACGCGGCGAGAGAGAACCGGGACAACAGCCAGAAGGAAAACAGGCTCTCGCTTTTCTCAGACGGCAACAAGAGCAGTGAGTTGATGTTGCAGAAGGTTCCTTAACTTTGCGAGGAAATGTAAAATGTACTAATAACAAAACGTATTTTCCCTCCACAGAAGTGGGATCACGACACAGACCTCCTCCACGCAGAGATCTTACCATTGTAAGATTTGACGCCGCACAGATTCTCTCTAAAATATTCAGTTTCCTCTCAGCATGAAGCTTTTAAAATCTGTGTGTCTGTCTCTTCCTCTCGTGTCGCACAGCCACGTGGTGCAAACCTACCCAAGCCGCCCGTCCCCCCTCTGGTTGAGGAAGAGTTCTACACCATCGCTGATTTCCAGACAACCATACCCGACGGTATTAGCTTCCAGGCTGGATTTAAAGTCGAGGTGGGTCCAGACACACATTTAAACCATAATCATTGAATTTATAAATCTTGAAGTACAGTAAGATGACATCCCTTTCCTTTTTTTTTTTTCACCCACCAGGTGATTGATAAGAATTCCAGTGGGTGGTGGTACATCCAGATAGACGACAAAGAGGGCTGGGCCCCCGCCACCTTTATCGACAAGTACAAGAAGACCAGCAACGCCCTGAGACCTAATTTCCTCGCGCCTCTGCCCAACGAGATGGAGAAGCTGAGACTGGAAGACGGCTCGGGCACGGACGACAACTGGTCCAAGCCTTTGCCGGATGAGCCGACCACAGCCGCCGAGTCCCGGCCTAAGCTGAGAGACTGGAAAACTAGTGCCAACAAGGGAGGCTCCGCCTTCTCCGGGCCTCTGCCTCCAGCCCCAGCCGCCCCTCCAGCCGAAGAGAAGCCAGCTCTGCCACCGCGAAGAGAGTCCATCAATAAGAGCTTTGAATTGGAGGTAGCCGAAAAACCAAGGTCTGATCTTTCCAAACCGCTGCCTCCCAAACCCCCGGCTCCTGGGGTCATCATGCCTCTGGTTACACCCAAGCCGCCGCCGCCCTTCAAACTGGAGAAGACACCAGAGACAAAGAAAGAAGACAAGAACAAACCTCTTCATCTTCGGAACGAGATGGGCCTCGAGTGTGGTCACAAGATTTCCGCCAAAGAGGTGAAGAAGTTCAATTTGAAACCTGTGCCTAAGCAGCCGCCGAAACCCAAATCAGAGACGCAGGAGGAGAAACCAGAGGTGCCCGGGCCCTCAGTGTTCATGAAGCCCAAGCCAGTACTCCGGCCAAAACCTGTTCCCGCCGCCAAGCCGGATCCACCGGCCGAGAACAAGCTTGACATCACCAACCTGAGGAGCAAACTGAGGCCACCGAAGCCTGCGGACCTCAGCTCCGCGTCAGTGGAGGTCAACCATCAGAACGGCACCTCAGCAGTTAACAGTTCCCACCCCAGCTCACCCACGAGTTCTCCCCCCACCCACATCCCGACTCTCAACAACAAGTACTCTGATGAGCCCAAACTGCCCTTGAGACATGTTAACGGTCATAACCAGGATTGCTCTCCGCCCCCGGGAAAACCAGCGGTTCCTCCGCATAAGGAAGCCCCCCCACAGAGACCTCCCGCCATGGCTCCAAGGAGACCCCCTCCTCCAAAGAAGACTGACCCGTGCAGTCCACCTGATCTCAAACTTCCATCCACTCCCAAGGTAAACCAGGATATGCCCAAGGCGCCGCCCCCGCAGCTCAGCAGGCCGCCTCCCCCTAAACCCAAAGGCTTCGTCCAGACGCCCGCGAACAAAGAAGAGTCCAAGGTCAACAAAGTCCCGATTCCGCCCAAGCCCCAAATGAAGAGCGAGAAGCCGAGCCCGCCCAAGGACAAGCTCCCGCCTCTGCTCAGGGAGCCCAGTAAGGACGAGCTGTATTTAGCCGTGGCCGACTTTGAAGGGGACGAGCAGACGTCCGGCTTCAGAGTGGGCGCCGTGTTTGAGGTGCTGGAGAAAAACAGCAACGGCTGGTGGTTCTGTAAGAATGTAGGAGAAGACGTGGAGGGCTGGATCCCCTCCAACTACCTGAGCAAGAAACCTTAGTTCTCTCCCAACCAACCGTCGCCATATGAATAATAACAATAACAACAACAATAATAATAATAATAATAAGGATTTAGATGAACAAATTATCACTACTTTGTAGCTCATAGGCATTTTTTTGTTTTTATTTATAGGTACCTTTTTTTTTTATTGTTTGTTTTTTATAAAGGATGTTGTACCTAAACTGAACCAGCAATAACACGCGCTCTTATGGGAGCGTGTGATGTTTTGTTTTTTTATAAACGTTACGTGAGATATTATCTGCTTTTATTGCCGTGTGTGTTTGTTGTGGCGAGGTGAAGACGGTGGATTCATTCATTCATCCATTCATTCATTCACCTTGGCTGCAGTAAGTACACGTCCATGCCTTCTGTGATACGGTGCCTCTATACTATTATTATTATTAATATTATTATTATGATGATGCCAAGTGCTTCAGTGCTTTATAAACTGTATGCAAAACAAAAAAAACAATCTTAGACAAAGACTGCACACACACACACACACACACACACACACACACACACACTTTCCAGGGGACCCCAGTGGCTTTCTAAAGTGCTAAAACAGTTCGTAGCAGTATATGCCAAGTAGAAATGCTGTTTGTTGTAATAGAAAAACATGCAAATGTAACGCTTTTCCTTTTGAATTCACGTCGCAGTGACTTTGTAACGACTGGGCCCTCCGTCGCGCTCCTGTCTGATGAGTTTGCACACACGTCAATGTCACACTTTGTTTTTTATATCAAATATATATCACTGTGAGGACGAGTCTGAAACAACCTACAACATAATCGCGTCCTTTCACACCCTAAATAAAAATAATCAAGTGTGACTTTCTGTAGCAGGAGATATCAGGGGGGGATCCACAGTAAATTTGTGCAATGATATACAGTATTTTAAATGTACAGTCTGGACATTTTGGTGCTCGAGTAACAGCAAAGGATGACCGTTGTATAAAAAAAAATGTTTTACATGAATTGCTTGACTGGTCTCAAGCATGGTCAAAATTATTTTTATTGTACAGTAATAATAAGAAGTCATATCGGAACGATTGTGTCTCTTCTTCGATCCATCGATCGCTATAGGTCTGTAACTCTGTACTGGTTTTCTGGGGGGGTACGAACGGGAGAAAGAGCCAACAAAGGGAATTTGGTTACATGTGATAAATGTGTTACAGTGAAGAAAAAGTGTTAAAAAAAATGATTTGGGACAAATTCAGACAAGGCTACACGCTATAACAATCGTGTTCTGCTTCTAGTTGCTTTAATCGCCAAACACCACCTCCCGTTGTTATTGTGTCGCCAAAATAAAAGTTTGAATACACCTAAAATTGTATTATTCCGGTATCATTTACGTTGACTAAAGAGCAGAGAGGTACAGTACAGCACAAAGCAGATTTGTGAGATGGTCGATGGCGTCATTGTTGTAACCTTTATTTACTTTGTTCCTGTCTGTCTTCTGTATTTTCATTACAGTGAGTGAGTCCTTCTTTCTCTCAAGTCAATAAAGTCTCAAGATTTTTCAGTTCAACCGTCGCCGTGTGTTTGAATTAACTGCTCTTTATGGTGCAACAGTACAACATGCAGAGAATTCAGAGGAAGGCAACAAAAACATTCAGTTATTTTTAATTTACAGATGCTTCACAGTGGGGAAAACATGTTGTTGTTGTTGTTGTTGACCGAGTCTGCAAACAATGAAGTATGTTAAGAAAAACCACGAGTCGCCTTTAAAATAGACCAGATAAAAATACCCACTGTATTTGTCAGTGCTTGAGCCCAAAACCATAATTTTGACCGTTTTCCTTTTATCGATCTTTTTTTTTTTTTATAAATTATATTGACAGTATTTGAACATTTCAAGTATAAAAATAGCAGTTTTTTGTTTTTTTTTCAATAGCTTCCGTCAGGTGAGCCATGGTTCCCAACCTGGGGACCAAGAGATGGGGCACATTTGAATTTATAAAACTATTTATCATCAACATCTGATCACGTTCCTGTTGTGTGAGAAACAGAAAAGTACCAAAGACTCACTGGGATCAAAACAGGGGTTCAGGTGGGGCGGCTGGTTAGTCCTCGACACAAGCAAAGGGGGACCAAAAGAGGGGGACAATTCATTGAATCTTTTACCTATTTTCTCTGTAGCTCCCTCGTCATCCACGTATTCCATCTCTAATCATTTATTTTGGGAGAATGTAGCCCCGGCCAGTTTATTCAGATTGTGTTGTAATCAACTCAGACTGAATTTGAGTAAACGTTAAAATCCAGGTGTTTAATCATGTGCTTTGACTGCCACAGGTGTTAGAAAAAGAAAATCCCCACCACAGTCCATTCATTAGAAACATCTGCATTTATTTAGTCATTTACAACAGAGCGGTTCCTTCTGCTACACTTTCATTCACACTCACGATCCCTCCATACAAACAATATTATTCCCTAAACTTTATTTCTATATATATATATATATATATATATATATATATATATATATATATATATATATATATATATAGAAATATGTATGTGTGTATGTATATGTATATATATATATGTATGTGTGTATATATATAAATACACACATATATATATATACATACACACATACATACATGTGTATATATATATATATATATATATATATATATATATATACACATACATATACACACACACATATACATATATATATATGTATATGTATATTATAGAGACAGAGAGAGAGAGAGAGAGAGAGAAAGAGAGACATTAAACATGACCAAACACAAATTGTACAACTTTAAATACTTGAGTGACAGAGTGTGTGAGAGCGACGCGACATGTACCTGACGCTGACCTGACTGCGCGTCCGTCGTCTGCAGGTCAAACTGCTAAAACAAAAACAAGGCGGGCAACTCATTTCTACGTCGCAAACTTTAAGGTTTGAGCCGACGGAGACGCGCAGAGACGACGTCTTACAGCAGACGGACGTGTTGCACCCAAACAGAAATCACGTAAAGAGAGAGAAAATACAATAAGAATAACTTTAATCAACGTCGTCTCCGTCCAAAAAGCTGATTCTGGTTTAAATGTTTTCTATCATTTCCCGTCTCTCAGTGCAAAGAAGGCATAAAAAAAAAACAATAAAAACTCAAATTAGCAAAAGAACAGACATGTAATATTGCACTTTGGTTAGCAGGCAGTGTGTTTACTGCGCAATTAAAACACATAATACCTTCTTTTTTTTATAGAATAAAAGTATAGAAATAAATCCCCTGTAAGAACGTCCATTATATACTTTGGCTTCGTCAGTTCCCATCCAGTGTAACTGATTTTTACAGTAAGAAAACAACAGAAACGATAACATCACATCCACACTATGCCATTTATTATCATTATTAGTCCCTTCCTTTGTCGGTAAAAAATGTTATTGCTGAATAATGATTTAAAAAGTAAAATATAAACGTAGAAAACCTTGAAATAACAGCCTCACCCCCGAAATAATTTAAACACGATTGCAAATAATGAGAGAAAAACAGCCTTCATACCGTGAGTGTTTGTTAAAAGAAGAAAAAAAACATTTATATTAACTTTTACAGTGATAAATTTGGATAAGATTTTTCCTTTTTTCTTATCAGTAAAAATAAATACTTTGGCAGCTATACAACATGCGTCTGCTTTGGGGACAAGCAGGTGAAAAAAGCTAAGACAGGAAATAGGGACGAGGTTGTCAGGGATTCTTATATTTGGGTGTCGTTTTGGTCTCATTTGGAAGACGGCACTCGTAAGTTTGGTTAAACAAAAAGTGCTTTAGTGGAAACAAATGTTTCTTTTGTGTGTAAAAAATGAATTCCCTGTACCAAATTACAAAAAAACTACAGGGATTATCCAACCAAATTAGTTTGGTATCCTCACTAAAGTTGTTTTTTTGTTGTATAGAATCAGATTTTATTGAGTTAAGCATGAATCTCATGGAGGGCTAGAGAGTCAGAGGGATTATGGGATGGGGTAAATGATCACAGTAGCTGCTTTTATGTGGTCGAAGAGTCTTGGAAAGGCACAAACTTGGAGAGTTTATGTGGAGAGCTGGGATTCGGGCAATCGGAGATTTCACTGACCCTGAAGAAAGCCTCCTGCTCCTTTTTCTTCTGGTTCAGCTCTGTTTCGAGAGCCTGAGGCGGACGAAACCCAAAATACATCCAGGATTAGGAACAGGAAAACTAGGATTTTTGTATTTTACAATCTTAATTTCATGTGGATTTTATTTAGATAGAATTTGAATGATCTGGTCTCATCACTCTGTACTCCTACTCGTTATTACTGATGCTTCCCGTGTTTTGAAAACATCTCACCTTCTTTCTTGGTTTCAGTTGTTCCCGCCAGTCCTTCATCAGCTGCGCGTGTTGCTCGTCCAGATGTTTGAGCCTCTGCGTCTCGTTCTCAACCAACAGGTGACATTTTTCATTCTGGAGCACAATAGAAAAGCTTTTGTTACGAACTATAAACGATACATTTTGCTCGTTCGTTAAAAAAAAACAACACTTTTGGCCTTCAGAAACCAGACGAGAGATGGTTCACCTGTAGCTGCTGCAGCTCTCGGATGTTGCTCTCACACTGACCGACCATCTCCCTCATCTGGCTCTCGTGTTTCTGCTGCTGATGCAGCCGCTCGGATTTCTGACGCTTCTCCTCCTGCTGGGAAAACTAGAGAGAGAGCGACACAGAGGAGAGGGGGTGAGTAACTGTACAGAGACTTTCTTTTATGCTGCTTTACATATGGACGGTTCTCGTGGTCCTCCTCCTTTCACCTGTTTGATCTTCTCTCGGTCCTCCGAGGAGCTTCCCGTGGAGTGGATGCGGAGGCTCTTCTTGAACATGGCCATGCGGGTCTTGGCTTCGCCGCGCTGGATCTTTGGCAGCCGGTGCTTCTCAAGCTGCTGCCGACTTTTTAAAATCTCAATCATCCTCTGATTGTAGCACTGCATGTGCTCTTGCTCCTACGTTGACGAGGGAAACGAGATTTACATGAAACAAGAACATAAAATTTAGATAAATGTGAGTAGAATCGTACACGGTCCACTGGCTTTACCTTCTCGTGTTTCTTCAGAAGCTGGTGCCTCTGAAGGAAATAGCGATCTTTGAGCTGCTGCTTCAGTAACTGGTGTCTTTCATAGAGGAATTTCTCCTCCATGTCCCAGATTGTTGCTTCGCGCTCTTATCAAAGTAATCGGGAACACAAATTGTCAGTACTACACAAGCGCTACACAACAAGGATCAACAAAGAACAACAAGATATATGTGTGTGTGTGTGTGTGTGCGCGTTGTGTACCTCTTATCAGGTCTTGCTTCTTGTTCAGGCACTCCCTCTCCATCTCTGCGATCTCCCTCTTGTTGTTGGAGATGATCTTCATCAGCGTGGTGTCCAGGACGTTCTTCTGCTGGAGCAGGAATTTCTCCTCCTGAAACACGCGAGCGTGTGAGTTACGATGTCGACTACATTAAATCAAATTAAACGTGAGAACTTACGTCTTTGGTCTTGATTTCCTGGAAGGAATTCATCCTCTGTTTCAGTGTGTCTTTGCGCTGACTCCTCGGCAGTTTGTCCACAGACTGTTTCACCTGCAGACGGTAAACTCGGTTATATTCAGTGACTGTTGTCAGGATGTGGAGGCAGAATAAAAAGGAAAAACGAGAACATTCAAACACAAGTACCTCCTTTTTCTTGTGTTTCATCAGATCCTGAAACTTGTGCAGGTCTCGCTCCTGGTCCGATTTGATGCGCCTGGACTCATGTTTGAGTTTATCGCTGTGGTCGCCCTCCATCTTCTCCACGGCCTGCTTCTGATGCTTCTCCAGGTTCTCCAGCTCCATGTCATAGTGCTTCTTCTTGGCCTGCGATACACCGAGTTGAAGCATTGACACCGGGGATGTCACGATGACTCGATTTCACAATGAATCGCGGTATTAAACGCCGTCAGAAAAGCTTATGCCGGAAGCCCGGAGCCATGCAGGTAGTTCAGCACAACTCAAACGGAACGAAAACAAAAGTTACGCAACAACCGCGTGTTACAGCTTGTGTTTTTGTTCCATCCGAGGTGCAGAGTAGAGCCGTTCCCGATTGTTAGAGTTATTCCCTCCAACAAAGCAATGCCACGAATCATGCCGTGAAATGAGGAAATACGAGTAATAAGTTTGACCATCAGCGGGATAAGCACCCGGCTCTGTACGCCAGAGTAAACTTAAATTACGTTAACGTTCAACTAACATAACATTGAATCGGTAGGAAATTAAATTGAGTGTTACTTGCGATTAATTGTGTACGACGCGTGTTCGGCTTTCAGCGTAACGTGGCGAGTTAGACGTAATGCCACGTCCGTTTCATTTGTTACAAATGTATTTGTGTCATTGTAATTTAAACATGAAATAAACAAACCACAATAATAGATACATTTTATATCTGGCCACATACAATAAAATAAATGATCAAAACAATTTAAAATAAACCTTAACATTTGGTCTAGATAGAACAAAAAAATTTAAACATTTCCCTAACAGTTTAGTGTATTTGCTACATTATTTTGTTATGGTGGCATCAAAAGATATACATAAATGAAACCTATAAGCAGTGTTCATGTGATTTAACACATTCAAAGTGTTATGAAATCAATTAACGCATAATAATCGCGATATCGTGATTCATTCTCGGACAATAATTGCACCAAGAAAATCTATAATCGTGACATCCTGAATTGACACGATTCAAAATTGTGATATTGTATGTGATTACATCGTGTGTGTGTGTGTGTGTGTGCGACTCACATTCATGTCCTGGTCAAAGCGTCTCTGCATTTGTTCCTTCTGTGTTTCCAGCTTGGTGTTCAGGACAGCCTGAGCACGGTGCTCTTCCTTCTGCAGCAGGCGAAGTTCCCGCAGCTCCTGACGTCTAAAAAAACAAACAAAAGAAAAGTGAGTTTTTAACTCAGCACGTCAGCTACCGAGTATGAACTTAAAAATGGTTAGTGTTGCAAGAATAACAGAACAGTCACGTTAGTGGCATTATGCAAATAATGAAACGCAGAGAGAGTGAGTGGAAAACGGTCAACGACAACAAACACACCCAAGGTGCAATGGCATATTTCAAACACTAGATGGCAGGAGTGACATGGCAGGAACTCAAAAGTGCATTGTGTTCATCATCAACTAAACAAATCTTATCTAAAAGCATATTTCATATTTATTCAAGTGCTTTTTTTTCCCTCTTAAATCCTTTAGGATTATATTATTAAAAAAATCATCTAAACCAAAATCAGCAGCTTGCCACAAACAGTAAGATGTGTCATGAAAGCAACATAGAACAGGTCACTTATCACTGTGAGATTAAGTCAGAGCTCAGGAATGAACGGGCCCCCCGAGATCATGGCCCCCCATTTACGGAAAATGGAAAACAGATTTCTTTTACAGGAGTGAGGTGGAACAGGTGGAAGCACAGGGTTTATCTCGATGAGGGACGCAGACGTCTGCATACCTCAGGAATCTCATTTCCTCGTCTTTCTTGTGATCGTCCCCGATGATCTTCGAGGTGGTCACGCTCACCTCCACGCCGTCTATGACAAACTTCCTGGTTCGCCTCAAAGTCTTACTCGAAAAGTCCTGAGACACAGAAACAAAGACACAAGGTGTTTGACAGTTAGCTCGGAGCCTCTTTGCCTCTGTCTTTAATACCTTAGACATTTATGTTAGGTTTGAACTTTGCAGAAAAACAATAACAATAACATATACAAGTGTTACAAGTTTCTGATCCATGAAGTGATTTGTTTAACTTGGATTAAAGAGAGGAAGCTCTATGTTTGAGTGTTGAGTGACAAATGGATTAATAATCTTGTCAATCAGGTTCCACTGTAACAAAGGACTGACATCATCATGTGTCACTCCAAAGGGGGAGGGGCCATGCAGGAATGACAGCACAACCTCATCATAAAAGTATGACAAACATTCTTCAAGATTAAAATTTTAAACCCACACAAAAGTATTGTTTTATGACAATTAAACAGGTACAAGGTCCATTGACTACAGGAGAGGATGTGAACTGCAGCACAGGGCAACTATAAAAGGACGTCACTTCCTGGTTTATAAATAGCTTATATATAAAAGGAGAGGGCAGGAGCTCGGGCAGGGACACATCTCGATTGTGTGAACTACTGTCCACTCTCTGTCCCGAGACGCCACATGGTGCCAGCTACAGCTGAGCAAACAGCCTCCACAAGAGTTTGAGAGTCTGAGGCGACTGCTGACAGCTACGGGATTACAGGAAGTCTTTGACCTCCAGTCACTCCTCACTCATTTAAAAAAAAAAAAAAGTACACACTTTCACACTTTAATACGATATAAAAACACAAGACTGCACCTATACTTCTATCCTAAAAAACACAGACAGCTTATTCATTCTGCCGGCTTCACCTGCTCTGGAAAAAACAACAACAAAAAAAAAAAAACTACACATACTAGACCACAAACAGAGACAACAACTCAACTCACACACAATCACAGTCAGTCCATAAGCATCCAGAAGCAACTCGGTGACAATGAGCTGCATAGAAACGTCCTCTCACAGTGATGAATAATGAACTGTGTCCTCACAGATGCCACTGTTTGTGCCATTGACCGGAAAATGTTGCATATTTTGGTAAAAAAAGTGTCACTAACTCTCTCATCTGCCTCCTAACTTCCTATCTGCAATAGAACTGCGAGGCTTGAACATGTTTTATTGTTAGGTTCAAATAAAGTCTTGTATAATATACTGAAACTTTTAATATCACTGTATATCCGTATAGGCCGGAATAGTTGTTCCACGCAGGGGTTTTCATACTGAGGGAAGAAGCTGCTGTCTCTACTACTTTAACTGTATTTTTAATCTAATTTAAGCATCATAATCCTTTAAAAACCTCAGTATGACTTTATTGTCGTCTGTATAAAGTTGATATTAGATTCAGTAAAGTCGATTAGCAGTTTACCAAGTACGGAAAGATTTGCTTCTTGCTCACTCACCCTCGATATAGAGATGCTCTCAGAGCCCATGCTGCCAGCGTTGGAGAGCCTCTTGTTGATGATCCCTCCGTTGATATAAGGCGACACAGACTCGCTGTTTCCTCCCATCGACGTCCGCTCTGGGGTGTCCGGGTTCAGGCTGCCGTTTGTCCCGCTACGAGACTTGGGGAACAGCACAGGAGCAGACGAGCGTGTGGGAGACGACGCGGGAGGAGTGACCGCGGGGCTCGGCATCGCTGAGTCTCCGTTAGACATAATAACGCGGTTCCCCTCCTTGGTCACGTGGCCGTTTCTCGATTTGTCTGACGAGTCTATGAAGATGCCGACGTGCTCCTCAGACGCCTCGTGACGGGAGAGGGGCGGTGGCTGCTCCGTCTCCGGGGTCTCCACGGCAACCTTAAAAAGTTTGTTTTGCAGCGTTATTTTTAAAAAGACAAAGGCAGAATAACTGAATTGGATTCACACGATCAGATCAGATCAGATCAGATCAGATCAGTAGTATTCATGTGACCGTCACAGTCTGACGTGCAGCAAATGGCGTATATTTTAAAAACTAAGGGAATTTCAACGTATACAATTGTAGATGTATAGTCAGCACACCTTGTCCTCTGACGTGGGCGTACTCTTTCCATCCTCGATGCCAGAGTCTGAGCACGACGTTTTGGTCGAGGCCTCACTCTCAGACTTCTCCGACTCGAGGAGGACTTCTTCGTCCTTTGGAGGAAGATTGTGCCGCGGTAAAGGAACAGGGACCACCATGGCAGCGCCCGGCCGCTCCTCTGGTGGCGGCGTGTCCGGCTCGGCTCCCTTCCTGGGTACGGGTACCGGTGAGGTGGGGCTCGGGGTCTCCAGAGACTGGTCCCCTTCCATACTGGTCTGACTGGTCTGGCACGGCTCTTTGCCTGGAGACTGAAGAGGAAAAAGAGGTTTAAGTTAATGGTTTCCTCCCAAAATGTTAATGTTTCCAACCTTTGGTTTTAGCCTTGATGCTAATGGCTGCGGTGCTTTGATCCGCCCGCCCTGTGTGAAGTGACCTTAAGCTCGACTTTGGAGGAATGTGGCAGTCTTGCTTTCAGTTTTATAAAACTTGTTATAATTGTCAGAATCACAGTTTTTTTTTTACAATCCTAACTTCCTCTGTTGTGCGAATGAGACTCAGATCCAGATCCACTGTCTTGTCATCAAATAACACATTTATTTCTGTTTTAATGAGTAAAAAACTGCATTTTGGGGGTTGAAGTGGCCCTTTAAATGTGGGGCATGGCCTAGAACTACAGTACTGTAATGTGCGAAGGACTTAAGCCACCATTAGATTTGTTTGTTTTAGCAATGCCATAATGACCACATGTGATTACTCCTCTATCACCTTATTGGAACACATGGTTAAGGTGTCAAGTATTTAGTGACTTTACACTTAAACAATAGTTAACTAGAGTGGAACCCTCAGTAATATTGCTGGTAATACACGTTTCTGTCTTACTATTTCATGTTAACAAATTTCTGCTGCAGGGGTTTAACAGTGTGACATAAAAACAACAAAGCTAGTGAACCTTTTGCACATTATATGATGAGACCAAACACACATAAATAATTTATACAAATAAATTAAACTGCCAATGGAAATTTTGTCTTTTGGCAGCTTTGCATTCCAGTCACTAACTAATGACTCAAATTAGTAAAAAAGACTATAATGAACAACCGAACAACAATCGAAGATGGTATTTCAGATCCACAGCCGCTCCAAATACAAGTAAACAATATCATCTGGCATTTTTATGGTTAGCCGTAGCCTCTCTATTGCCTTGGCAGACATTTGTGTCTTGCTCTGTGTGATATACAGGAAGAGATAAACAGTTGGGTAACAGCTTGGCTGGCTTTCAGGGCCATGTCACCTTAAGTGTCAAACCTGCACAAATACTCTCAAGTCAGGTGAAAAAAAAAGAGCAATGTCAGCCTCACCAGACCATTTATCCTGAAGCTTTAATATGTTCCTACAACTGAACAAATGTTTGAAAAACACCAGCAATCGACAGCTTCCTAGAAAGATTACGTGGAGGATCATCCACACTTGAGGGACACTGGTGGAAAGGGAAACCATGTGTTTTCATTTAAGGCTCAGAGTATAGCTTCAGAACAATGTGTAACCTTAAATAATTTATTCCATGGGGGAGGAGGAGGAGAGGGGGTTTGTGTACAGAAGCAAAGTCAAATGCAGAAACTTATATTTAACCACGTGTGGGTGTGGCTGAATGTCAGTGTTCCTGTTTCTGTTCCTTTGTTTGTGTCGAGAGCTGGCGGTGACCTGATGTGTTCATGTTCACTTTCTTATTTTATGAATGGCTTCTGTAGATAACGACCTTTTACAGGGGGAAGAAAACCGTGGTCAACAAATAACGCTCTTCAAAACACAAGAGCTTTTATAATGTGTGTGTGTGTGTGTGTGCTCTTAAGGGCATGAGTGCATGTATAGGTGAGTGCATGTTGTGTGGCGATTATGTACATGAGCTCAAATATTTTCAGTCAAGGCTCCGAGTCTGCAGAACAACATGCCTGAGGGAATCAGGGCTGAACGTTCCATTGCGGTTATTAAATCTCTCTTGAAAACCAAACTTTTTTAAAGGTTAGCTTTTCAAAAGAATTTACAGAATATTTGAATTTAACTTGCTTTTTGTTTCTGTGCTTTTATTTTATTGTGTTGCTGTATAGCTTGAGTTTTAATTATTGTAGAACACTTTGCAACTTTGTTTTGAAAGGTCCTATAAAATTAAAACGTATTATTACGAGCTCCAACTTAATTATATCGTCTGGAGATGTCGACGAATGAAAAGACTTTCTCTTTTAACTGCATCTAATCTGTTTCCACTGTGGACCACACATTCAGAAAGTGGCACTTCTTCTTCTTCACATGTCAGCTTAATCATAGCGTCATCAAAAATCATTAAGGTCAATGTTGAATACTGAATATTGAAGCTACAGGTTAAGGCCTTCAGACATGAGGAGTAAAACGAAGGGACATTCGGTACCACAGTGAGCTCCATGGCGTCGTCCTCCTCGCCTTCCTCTCTATTGTCCTCGATTTCCTCCATGACCTCAGCCTTGGCCTCGGCCACCAGCTCCCGCAGAGGACGGTTCGACGTCACTGACCTCACGAATGGATGCTGTGCGACACGAGAGACACAGGGGCAAATATAATGGACAGTCAGACTTCATATTTTGGTGCTGTTTTCACAAAAGACACTTGTTTTGGTAAAATGCATCATCCATTGATTTGATAGCACTAGGATAGTGTAAGTGGACTCAAAATGACCATAAAATCAAATAAATGTTGGCGTCTATAGTAGTTTTCCATCTCATGAATAACAAAAGCCTTCGATTACAAGATGAGAATCTGTATACGTGTGAAGCCACGCTAAATCAAACCAAGTGAAAAGAAGGAAACAACATAAAAATACAACAACAAAAAACACTCAGGAGGAAAAGCTGCAAGAGACTTTCACTGCCGGGGGAAACCACCTGACCATTCCTGAACGGCAACAACAATAGCAGCGCTCCGATATAACTTTCCCCATTAATGATGCATTAACAATCCAGCATAGTGCCCTTAAAATAGAAAGATCTATGAGGTCTAAGGAGGAAAATATGCTTTAGTTTAGTCCAGAGTGCAAACAAGGCAATATGAAAAATAAAAAGCTAAATTAAAAGTTAAGTGCAGCCGGGATAAAAAGTCTCATCTATTATTCAGATGCTTTGCACTCCTTAATTGGAACAGCTGACAAAAGGGAAAAGGCTGTTTGTGTGTGTGTGTGTGTGTGTGTGTGGGTGGGTGGGCCTTGTCCTTTAGGACTGCATTAGTCTCCAGGTTTTAACTTCTCCAGTGACAAACAACAGACAGTGAATGTCTCATTGAGAAGCCACCTATAGCATTTCAGGGAATATCCATTTGAAATTAAACTATAGCTACTTATGACAGATATTTAAGGGATGCTCTGCACAAAAACAGATCATGGGGGCAGGAATTTAACGAACACAAGCTCAGCAACTGGCATAAAGGGCAAGGAACACTGGCGGATTCAAGACGTGCTTCTCATTCAGCCGACACACTTCCTGACTGCATGCCAGCAAAGACTGTCGTCGCCGTACAAACCTGTTGCGGTTCAGACCGACATGAGACCAGGAAAATGATAAGCATCTTGTGAAATGCTCACAAAAAACGTTTCTTTTGAATTTGTGAGACTTGGAAGAAGAGGGTGCAGTAGGTGTAAATAAACACCTACTGCACCCTACTGCAAAGTAAATAAATAAATAAGCCACTTCCTGTGTGACGGCATTTGAGTTTTACACCCGTGATTTAAATTAACGTATTTATCGTCTAGACGAGTAAAAAAAATCAAACAAAGAAACAACATATTCTCCTCTAAGATACTCATTTAATCAACATATCTCTTCATAGAGACTTCACAGAGCAACACAAGTCCTGCAGGAGTGAGTTCAACTTTGTTACGGTTGTAAAAAGTGAACTCAGATCTCCCAAACATCCTCCAGTTAAATTAAAGGGGGAAAAGTCTGTGGATCAGTGAAGCCTCCTCTTGTGTTTCTCATTGCACACGAAGCAGTGAATTATGGGGATTTTTTTTCATTTGGGGCTGGGTGTGAAAAGCTTTACAAACATGAACAATATGGCTTTATCAAAAGCAGAGGGTGCAGAGAAACTATCTGTGGTTAATGATTATCTTTCACTTACTTCCATCCAAATAACTGCATCACAACATCTGATTACTTTCAGCAAATGTCCATCATTCTAAGCACAAGCTAATGCTATAATTGCGCAGCTATCTACACTGAATGCTATCAGACAGCCGTTGGGAGCATCCGGCACGATAAACATCTTAAAACTTCCAGCACGGCACCAAAAATCTGGACCGCGCCTGTCCCCCTCCCTCCTCCTCCTCCTCCTCCTCCTCCCCCCCAAAAACCCCACCCCACTGGAGAGAGCGCATGCAGGATCCCCAGAGGAGCCCAAAAGATTTTCAGCGCTGCTCCCCTCCCAATTGGCTCGCGGTGTTGAGCTTGTGGCAAATCTTGGTCGTTCAATTGGCTGAGAGTGGGAATGTACATAGCTGGCATTCCCTCAGCTGTGGGATACAGACAGGAAACCGTGGCTCTGAATTTTAATAACCACTGCTTGCATGCTTTAATCCACACCCTGCTTCTCTTTTTTTTTTTTTCCTCTCCTCACTCCTCTCACTCCAGATTTTTGGATTTCAAGACAGTGTTGTCAAAGAGATATTAGATGAGTCTCTGTGTGTATCCTGTTTCCTTTACATTCAGCTTCACTTGATAATGATTAGCTTAGACTTTCCCGAGTATAAATCTTTTACACCATCCTCATCCTCCTCCTCCTCCTCCTCCATTTATTGCCCCCGTTATATCTGCTTTTCCTCTCCCTCTCATAGCCAGTGCCCTCATGGGGGCACCGCTCACTTCCCTGGCATAGATCATTCCATTCAGCTCTTAAAATAGCAGATTAAAAAGGGCTCCATATATATATATATATATATATGTGTGTGTGTGTAAGATAAGGACAGCTGAGCGAGGACAATGTTCCGTCATATATCAAAAGTGCAGCATTGTGTAAATCTCTCTCTCCCTCTCTCTCTCTCTCTCTCTCTCTAGGTTTATAATTGCACAGCGCGTCAGGGCCTTACCTCCATGAGTTGTGCCGCAGTTGGACGAGTCTCTGGGTTTTTATCCAAAGATCTCTTCAGGAAGTCTTTAAACTCCTGCGACCTTAAGTAACACAAGAAAGAATTCATCAAAAACCAAAAAAAGGGAGAACGAGGATGAGGGTGGGAAGGAAAGGAATGAAGGGACGGTTACGACAAAAACAAAAACACTTCCAGATACGTGACGTAGACAACAGATGACTCAGCTCCCCGTCCCAAGTCTCTTTAAAACACATGACGAGTTCACTTCTGCAGCTGTGAAAGAGTCACACTTGTGTGTAATGGATATAGAAACATTATGGTTTATATTGTGCCTCTCTGCTGAGCTGATGCTGTCGTTTCATGCGGGGGCAAAAAATAGACTCAAGTTTTACTGATGTCAACAGAAGATTAAAAAAGGACGTTGAACATGCAAAAATGTGCCCAAATCCCAGAAGAGAAGGAATGTTTCCGTGCGCCCTCACCACTTGTACGGCTGCTCCAGAGTGGGAGGCTCCGACTTGGCGATCTTCAACAGCACCCTCATGGGGTTGAGCTCGTGGTGCGGGGGTTCGATCTGGGCGAGCTCGATCAGTGTGATTCCCAGAGACCAGATATCTGCCTTGTAGTCGTACGGAGCGTCCTTCATCGTCTCACACATCACCACCTCTGGGGCCATCCTGAGAGAAAAGAGGCGGGATTATATTATTAGAACAGTCACTTTGTTTGTTTGTTCATGAGCAGGATTATCTATTTTAGCTTTATATATCTAGTAAAAAAATATATATATATTGAGCACTAGCTAAGATACATGTGACTACAGGTACATCTGGCCCTCGACTCGGATGGAGTTCATTTATTTATTCCTAGTTTTGGCTTTTGCTTTCCTTTAACATTGTGAGATAAGGTGATTTAAGTGTGATATATAAGCATTTTTGAAGGACTTTGTTATTTTCATTTACAAATGAACCTGAGTCAAGTCTTTTTTCTCAATTAAAAATGAAGAAATAATTGTAAAATCCATCAATACCATATAATAAAGACACATCTAAAGCAGCAGACTATGCTTTTTTTCATGATTTGAGTGTAGTATATGCTGTATTTTGCGAGTGTCAACATGAAGCACGCTTCTCCAGTCAGTGTGTGTTTGCTGACAATTTGTAAAGTCTCATAACTATAATCTGAACTTTTGGATTTAGTGCAAAGGAACTAATGTTTGCCCCCCCGTTGTTTCTTGTTGACTCTGCTTATCGTGCATTCAAGGGAAAGGTGTGTATACACACACACGCACACACACGCACGCACACACGCACGCACGCACGTGTTTCTACAATATTCTTTCCAGGTCTACTCGTCTAGTGTTGTGCAAGAGAAAGGCATGGCTGTGTTTTCATTGAGATGGGATGGTATGCCTGACGATGGATGATAACCTGGTCTGGTCAATGGTTAACAGGAGAGAACGGTATGGAACAAGGTTCATTGTGGTGCCTTGGAGTTAAATGTTTTTGTTTATAATATTGTGCTAATAAATCACTTGATAAGACTCTATTTTAGAGGTTTTTACTGTGGATAACACTGAGGTAAATGTGGCCACTTATCACTTACCAGTATGGTGTTCCAATGAAAGAGTCTCTTCTTTGTAGAGTCTTGGTGTTTTTCGCAGACACACCAAAGTCAGCTGCGAGGGTAGTAAAGTAAAAACAAAACAAAGATGATGTGAGAGACACGTTCGTGAAATAGTTTTGACAGAGAGACAACAAAGCAACAAAGAATCACCGTCTCCACAAAACAAGCTACCACAACATCCCTGACACGACCATCAGATTACAGGTGTGTTTTCACTTTGGCTGAACATGTTCTTTCCTTTGTAAGTAAGAATATTACAAGTGGTGTTGCCCAGTGCTTGGCAGAGGCCCTAGGATTTTACTCACAAGCCAGAAAAGGCTGCGGTGGTTTTGCAGGCTACAAATCAAATACCCTTGGACTTCCCAGTCAAACATATCATTTCTTCTGCTGCACTGACAAAAATACAGCCGCACATATTTGTCCTCAATAAGCAAAAATCTCACTCATGAGGGTGGAAACCAGAGGTTGTGTGCACTTGAGGAAGTGCGCTCCTTCCCCAACCTCTATGCTGCAAAAATATGCTGCATCACTGGGTTTAACCTACATCGAGTTCCCTGATATAATCAGTCATTGAGGGTGTGTTTCATTACAAGCATTACTGTGATTAAATGGAAATATTTCGACACGAGAACACGCCTAAACACACACCACCAGGAACTAAACAAGGGCACAATTAAAAGGTGCTTTTTTCCCCTCTTCTTAAATTCCCATCTTATTGTTCAGCAATTCTAAACACACTGTACCTGAGGATCAACGGTCTCTCTCAGTGTTTTATAAACACGAGTCACAAGGTTTACAGCAGGCTGTGCTGCACGAGAGAACACAATGTTCGTTGCCATGTATCAGAGGCAGGCAGGCGGGCAGGATTCATCACCCCAAATCAAGCCAGTTAAATGCTCCCTGGTTTGAATTAGCATGCAGTTAGATAAGTGTGGGGACTGCAAATGAGTCAGTGTCGTGATTAAATGGAGTTTAAAACAGGCAACTCCCAGTGATTATGTCGAGCTGTGGTGTCTCGGGGAAGAATGTGCAGCAATAGGAACTTGACAGGAAGCAGGGGTAAGGCTGTATCTAATGATATTTCACCATCGCTGAGTAAAGTCCATTATTTTCTTGATTAAATTGATCCTTTTTTTTGTATGAAAACAAAAAAAAGAAAATGTACACAAACCAAAAACATTCAGTTTACAGTCATAGAGGGCAAAAATAAACAAGAAAGCAAAGAAACAGATTAAATACTTGACATATATTCATTGATTAGTTGATTACTTATTGATTATCTGGCAAATTATAACTTTAGGGGGGAAAAAAAAAAGAAATTGTAATACAACCACAGACCAAATATCACATTCTTAAGACCCACTTATTTTTGTCGCTTGTTTGACGTGACAGCCACTAAATGTCACTTCCTTCCAGATGTGACATAGTGAAGAGCTGCAGAACTAAAAAAAAAAACGACCATGAGGACGGACTCACATTCTCGGGTGATGTGAAGAATGTGGAAAAACTCTTGAAAATAGTCAGTAAATAGAAATATGCTCGTTTTCCCACACACACACTGCTCGGTTACGATCCTCCTACAGCAGCACGGGAGGGGCTGAGTGTGTGTGTGTGTGTGTGTGTGTGTGTGTGTGTGTGTGTGTGTGTGTGTGTGTCATCTAAGCCAAAGAAACAACAGACTAGGTCAAGAGATAACCTGCAATTTGCTGACATAATGTGAACTTGTTCCACTTTCATCATTTTAGCAGCAAAAACCATTTCCCGGTGAATAATTATGGGATGTAAGGCAAGACAAATAACACCAGGCCCTGTAAATACGGTCTGCATGCAACCAACAATGCCCCCGAAGTTTCATTGTTTATTATTATCATTATTATTTCTGGTAATGTTATGACGAGGACTGGGTATCGTGGCCAATTTGCTAAATTGATTCATAAGGTTCTGAATCGAAAAATCAAGATTCGATTCGGAAGCCAACGTTAGCTTATTGTGATACTTTGTCAAGTTGTTCCGGAGGTTTGTAATATTTCTACAATGCCTGACCTCCGCTTGCAAACTACTGTGATTTTATCTGAGCTCCTCATCCTGTGTTGTTTTAAAGCCGAAATGATTCAAGATGTCAGACAACAACAACAACAACGAGAGAAAACATTAGTATATCACAAACCTACAGTGAATGTGGATTCAGATGCCTACGAAAAGCTTTTTGTGAGAGTAATAAAAACAAATAAAATCAAAGTCCTCACCAAGCTTGATGTCCCCATCCAGCATGAGAAGGATGTTGCCGGCCTTCAGGTCCCTGTGGATGATCTTCATGCTGTGGAGGTAGATCAGAGCTTCCAACATCTGCCGACACACCACCTTAATCTGCGGCTCGGTCAGCCCGCGGTCCAACTCTGATGAGGGCAACAAGAGAAAGGAGACAAATGATGCAGAGTTTAAACACAATAACAGAAAGACAGCAGCAGAGAATTCCACGAGAGGGTTTAAAAATCCACAACACGCGCGCTGCTCCGTCCATATTTGGAAATAAAAACGCTAAACCTGACATGATACAATCAGATCTCTGTACGATACTGTTGCTGGACAGATAATCCCAGATCAGAGAGGCTTTTCCACAGTGAGTCCTGCCCTGCGGACTATATTTCTATGTCGTCTGTGTTTGGTTAGCTGCAGAGGAGACGCAGACAGTTATGAGGATGTGGATTACCTACTGAAAACAGACTGGGGGGATTTCCCACACAGGAGGATCTGCTTTCTCGAGCTTTCAAGGCCAAGGCCTAGTGCGCGATCATAGCAGAGAGCTTCTACACATTACTGTGAGAAAACGCCGTCTCGATTTCTCCTACGGATTACAGTACACTTGTATATTGCCTCACGGTCACCGCTGAAGGGAAAGGTGTCACTGAACCTGACTCTCCGATGAGGTCAAAGAAAGACAGAAGAGGAACCTACCGAGCATTGTGGCATCCACAGCACCTCCAGGGCAGAACTCGATCATAATCTGGGAAACAAGTGGAAGGAAAGAAGGGGGTGAATTTTAACATTATTGTCATTTCCACATGCGTTATGTCGAAAACAAAATACAGAAAACAGAATAACAACGGAATACTAAATTAGGATACTGTACAAAGAAATACACAAGTTACCAATAAACTTTAAGGCTATTATGATTGAAAATGTGGCAATAAAATAAGTTAATTAATAACAAACACACACACGCCCACACCCGAGCACATCACAAATTTTCACTATGAAGAGTTCAACCTCTGGGGACATCGATTTAAAAATAAGAAAGAATAGTTTCTGTGCGTTGGTAACGCCAGCACAGCTTATAGGCTTGACCCATCGTTGCTTTGTTATACATTACACAGACACAGAATGATGAATCAGAATACTTTACTTTAGTTACAGTTGCTCAGAATCAAAAACTTAAGAAAGAAAGAAATTATAATACAAATATACACATTGTATATTTTGTTTATAAAAATATACAATAACCCTAACCCATGTCCAAACTTAAGTTTCAAGAAAGATGATGTATTTGGAGACGTTTTTTCACAGAGATAAAAGTACTGCAAAACACAGTATTAGTGAATATGAATATGAGAGAAAGGACACAGACACTTAATGCATGCAACTGCATGCAAAGAGAAAAATCATTATCTCCAACAGCTGGTTGTTGATGTTATTAAGTATCCGTCTAAATGTTTTTACAGCTTCAAATCCATGGACGACTGTTGTACTTAAAGAGTTTGGTATAGATCAACCGTCCTCACACACACACACACACACACACACAATCAAGCTGTACACACACCTCTCCTGTCAAAATATTTAATTCCCTACATGGTGTCACGTTGGTGAACCAGATCATCCAGTAATCCTATTCTATGCCACGCTTCATTTCTATCGATCTACTGACCTCACATGATGATGATGATGATGATGAGGTCAGGCCCAGCATACCTTTTGTGTGACCTCATTTTTAATTCACTTCCCCGTCAGTATAACAACAACAACAACACACTCATAGGAATCATCCAGGTACCGGACAGTCGGGCGTGGAGTTTCACTCCAGACAAAGCCATAGGGAGAAGTGTACAAAGTAGAAAAAGGTAGCACATGCACGCACGAGGCACGGAATTACTGCGAGAAACTCTGCATTCCTCTGCACACACGTAGTCACATGGAGACGCACATGCACACGCATGCACACACTGTCATAAACAGAAAATGATGAGTGTCAATGATGGCATGCGGCTCCACGTGAAACAATGTTCTTTTGTGGAGCGACAAAACAAACACTTTGTTTTGTTACGCGTTATCAAAAATGTTTCAGTTCATCATTGTGCATTTGACATTGTTAGGTTTCGTCTTAAATGGACAGTGGAAACATAATCATGTTCCACTGCTCCCATAGTAGCATATTTTCTACCTAGTATGTATTTTTGGTAGGGCTGAAACAATCACTCGATTAAATCGATTACGAAATGAATCGCCAACTATTTTGATCATCGATTAATCGTTTTTTATAGTGTTTTTAAGGAATTCAAGCAAGTATTCTGATTGTTTCAGCTTCTTAAATGTGAATTTTTTGGGGTATTTTGCTCCATATAACAAGATAATAAGAATTCTACAGAAGAGGATTAGGGCCACGCAGGAAATAAATAAGTATTGAATTTAAACTCCAAATTTCTGACTTTATTCTCAGAATTCCTTCCTCTTCCATAGAAATCATTCAGTTTTTAGCCGAGTTCCTGACCTTTCTGTGGGTATGCAGCATGTCTGTGTTTATTAAAGTTAGACATGGCTTTATGACGCATTTATTTTTGTGCGTGCGTCGTCAGGGAAGAAGAGGAGGTTAAAGTGTAAATACTGTAGTTTAAAAGGCAGTGTAGCGGAAAAAAGAAACTTAAGAAATCTAGAAAACAACACAACAAACAAAGTAACGGCAGGAACATCTCAGAAACTGACCACATCCTTATTCCAGGAACAATTAAACTACATGCCATTTTTTTTCTTTCCAATTTGAAAACACCCTCATTCTATACATTACGCTATGGGGCAAATGTTTTGACTTTCAGTGAACTCAGTTTGTTCTCCTCTTCCTCCTCCTCCTCCTGTCTGGAAGAATTCAAGGTGACATGTTGTGCTGCTGTGGAAAAATGTGTCCCGACTGGTCGAGCCGGTTGCATAGCATACCCACAATGGGCTGAACATATATGCAGGCACAAGATATTTTGTTTTTTTATACACGCACACAGCAAAAAATCAACCTTACGCAGAGTCAGTGTGTCACACAAGCCCAGTTATATACAGTCATATTTCATTTTTTGTTTACTCTCAAGATAATCTGGTTTTCGGGAACAGCTGCCAAGTGGCCATTATGCACTGCTTTCCAATAATACATCTCATTTGCCACCTCTTTATTCAAGCTGGATCAACTTTCTATCTACACTTTCACAATGATTTAAGGTAGTTTTGTCCGAGGTCTAAAGTAATATATTTGAAAAAGGCCATTCCCCAAACACCACTTTTTTTTCTTTCTTTTTTTTTTTTAAATGGACCATGAACACACCGTTCTCTGGCATTTCATTTTGACTAAAGCTTCAGTGACTTTGCTGTATGCAAATAGTGGCAACTGTATAATAAAGTTTATTGCACTTGTCTCTCTGTGTTTAAAAAGTCCAGTCCCGAGCCATATATATATATATATATATATACACACATATATATATATATATATATATATATATATATATATATATATATATATATATATATATATATATATATATATATATATATATACACATATATATACACATATATATACATATATACATACATATACATATATATATATATATATATGTATCCACTCAAATACATCTAAAGTGCACTAAATGTACATTTAACTATAACACACCACAGCAATTGCTCTGTCCAGTAGCAAAGCCGCAGCTCCTCTGATTAATAAATCAACAAGCTGCACCATCAACAATTTTCATGGAGAAATACATTGCTCATGGGGAAAACTGCTGAGCACTGATGTGAAATCATGTTCGCCTCGATAAAGTCGTGGCGTGGCAGCGTTACATCAAAACCTCGGCCAAAGTAAAAAACGCTCTGCATGAATGGATACAAATGTACTGTCCTGTTCATTCCTCTCTCAGTGTGCTGATGTCAGCAATGCCATCTCATGATAAAGGCTCTCTTTTTTCTCACTCTGCTCTGTACTGCAGGCCACGCTGACTCACTCGCCTCAAGACCAGATTGTTTCTGAAAAAGGAACAAACAGCCCTTCACTTTCTGTCTCTCTCTTTCTTCCTCTGTCGCTCTCTCGCTCAGTAGAAAGCAGAAGGGGTGGGACGGCAGTGGAATGCCTATAGTCCACCCAACCAGAGGTTACTGAAGCCTGACCGCCGACCACTCGGCCAACTGTTTAAAGTTTGAAAAATGTGACACAAACACACTGTTGCTTGTCCACTCTGACATCGCTTCACAAAAATGTTCAACTGTTGCCCTTGTGTCCATTTTGGCTCGAAGCCTCTACACAAATACAAGTATCTGAAAATAAGATGATAGAGTGAAACACACATTTGACTTTAGAGCTGAAACAATTACTCAATTATTAATCCATCACTAAATGAATCGTCAACTATTTCGATAATCGATTCATCGGTTTGAGGGTTTTTTCATGATTAAAACGAGATTTCTGATTGTGTCAGCTTATTAAATGTGAATCATTTCAAGTTTCTGTCATTTTTCAGCTTCTTAAATGTGAATATTTTCTAGTTTGTCATTTTTCAGCTTTTTAAATGTGAATATTTTTTAGTTTCTATGATTTTTCGGCTTCTTAAATCATTAAAACTGAATCATTTTGTTATTTGCAGTGGTCACAAAGAGTCTAGCGTTGACTGATGAGGGACGTTCACCTTCCAGGCTCAGGAATTCCAGCTATGGCCAACACCACCATTAACAGCTTCTGAGGCTGTGACACAGCTGTGTGTTTGTGTTTGTGTGTCCACTGTAGTTCTGAGTAGTTTAATGTTTCTATTATTTGTGGTTTTTAATAATAAGCCATTTATGGTTTGCATTTATCCTGCAACACTATCTACATTCAATAGTTTGTCCTGGCAGTGACCTCGTTCTGGACTGAATTCAGAGAAATCTAAACACCACTGGCGGGGGAGTTAAAAAAAGGAGTATAACTATCCTTAGTCTCAACACTGTCTTGTAATTCTTCACATATTAAAAGGTTGTACCTCAGGATGAGGTCACTATTATTTGTCTTGGCCAAACTGACGAGAGATTACAGAGGGAGTTGAAGAGTTTGACCCAGTGAGAGAGCGAGAGAGAGAAAAAATAACTCAAGAGGAGAAAACACTGAATTGAAATGGATCTACAAGGATTGGATTATCTCCGATGTATTATGTCGCCCCTGGGGTTCTTTCTGTACTTCATGCAATCCCGCTTTTCTCATCTTTATACGATCAGTGGGGGCTTTTAATACTTGGGGGAAACACTGTATACTGTAGATGTTTTGTTTTACCACTTCCCTGCTGATCGATTAAATTGCCATGCTGTGCATCTGTTTGGAAACTCTGCAAACGAGCGAAAACAATGTCTCTCGGTTTACTCACCCACAGTTTGTTGTCGTGGTAAAACGCATCGAGCAGTTTGACAATGTAGCGATGGTCACATTTGGCCAGGATGTCGATCTCGACGATGTAGTCCTCCAACTCTTCTTCGCTCTTTGTCTCGATCACTTTGGCGGCGGCCAGAGCTTCCGTCTCCTTGTTCCTGGCCTGCAAGACGAAAAAAGTATGAAACAATAAATTCACCACGCATGAGTCATGACATCTAGATTTATTACTCTGTACAGAAAAGGGCTGTGGCTGTGTGCGATAAAGAAAAAAAAAAGGTATCACAAACACAACACTCTCAACTTAAACTTTAAAATGTTGCCAACTTAAATTTAGAGACAAGAGGGTAAAGAAAGTCCCACATCCTTATTGCACAACTAAGGAAATGGACTGACCATAAACCTCAAACCCAAGACAAGACACACACGTAGACACCGGAATCCTTGAGATTTGGAGTCATAAAAGTGAAGCAAATGTCAGACGAGGAGATTTGTCTGCTGCCTTTCTCGGAAAGCATCGAAACACCAAAGACGCAGAGTGACTCGGGAGACGTGCAAGGTGTCACGCACGTGATGTTCATCCTCGTGTTGCGGGTAAACGCACAAAACATTGTGCGCCTGCAGTCAGAACAAGCACAACCCGAGAAAATAGAGCAACTAACACAAAGTGAAATGGTGGTGAGGATTCATGCTGCACTGCATTGGCTAAAAACCTCAGTGTTCAACCACAAAAATACGTATACATTGTTGTTGAATAAAAACGAAGATGCAGTCTACATTTCAGTGCGTGCTGACGTATGACCTGCAGAAAGTCGACAGACTAAACAGCCTGTTGGGTCCGATGCCTCTGTGCTTTGCAGGGGCTGTGGGAAAACATCTGAATAAACAGGACAGGCTCACAGCAGCTCACACTCTAACTCATCATCTCAGTCCACCATGACCATGTGTGTGTGTGTTTGTCAAACAGAGCTCCGGAGAAGCCAAACTGCCCACAGTGGAGTAACCCACGGTGTGAGTCAACAGGACGTCTCCCACTGCCATCAGCCCATCAGTCAGTCGGTTAACAAGGCTCGACGGTAAACACGGAGACACCGGACACTTTCACTCCTCCGCTAACCTCTCGGCTCCGCGCTACTGCTCTCTCTCTCATCCTGCAACAACGTAGCAACTGGTGTCTTGTCTATTTCACAAACTTTAATTTTCTACTTCCTGACATCCCCCAACACACACACACACACACCTTTGCATCTCAGTGGGAACTCGGCTAAGGAATGTGCTTGTGGCCTTCAGATGGTTGGAGGAGTGGACAGAGTGGGCAGACGGAGCCTTGTGCATTTATGTCGCTCCTGTGTTGTATTGTCCACAGGAATGCGCTACATCAGTGAGTATAGTGTATATATTATAACATGTATACACTGCACAATGAGGAAATAACAACACAATGTGCTGCCATATGAGAGACACACAAGTTAGTGACTGCAGGATGTGGCATCACCCCCCCATCACTCTTGATGTTCTTTAACCTAACCAAGCTTAAAGTTATAGTTCAGCTGAATGGAAATGTGGTCGTATTGTGTACCGACACACAGTCAAAGCTGAAGTGACTGCTCTAAGTGTAACTTTATCCCACCTTAGATGACCTTTTTTCAACTGGAAACTGAAGTTTACACCAAACTTCAGAGAGAAATCTGCATTTTTAGCTCGAGGTGTCTTTTCTTGAGTCACATTCGTGAGTACTAATATTAATTCTTTACCTTATTGGTACATTATTAGAGTCTGCTTCATCTCGTCATATTATATATCCATTCCAAACCATGTATGCACTTGCTGCACCTTGCAGACAAAGGTCTGAAGCAACACTGGATACGCAAAGACTCCCACAGCTAAAATTAAGATGAAATGAGCAAAGACCAACATTATGTACAATTAAACGTTCTCACACACAAAAATGATGATATATCATACGACAACACGTCAGACTGATCTTGGTGCTATTGTGCCTGTAAGACAATAAGATGCAGGTTTAACTACTATGACACAACTGATCTGAGTTACAGTGTAAATGAGTAAGACGACACACATGTTGTTTGCAGCTGGCCACCCGGGCTGCCAGCTGCTAACAACATGTTTACACTCGACCATGTTTACATGAAAATCAAACGACAAGAAAACAAAAGAAAAAAAAAAAACGTGGAGAAGCCAGATGTCTGAGTTCCACAGAAAACACTGTAAATCATCACGTCATGGCAGAACACAACCACAGGACAGAGGGGAGAACGACAGTGAACTACATACTGCTGCGGCCATCGACAGAGAAAAACAACGCCGCACTGTTTCAAACCCACCAACTCTTCACTCTCTGCGACTCTCCTCCACGAGGAGAACAACAGTCTCAGGCTTTGTTTGCTTCTGGTTTCCATGGAGAGCAAAAAGGACGTGGTTCTGCTCTGTTTTGCACCTCTTGCATTTCACTAACACTCAGGACTCTGGTTTTTTCCCCCTCCTCCCTGTTCACTTATGACTTGGCTTTCACATACAGTAGGTTAAGTGTAACATGACTGCTTCACAGCCAGACTCTAAGGTTAAAACAAAAAACTGCAGGAAAAGAGGACATTTGAGCTTCTCAAACAAAATCACTATCAAAATCTGACCAAACTACGTGACAACAGTGGATTTAAAGTCATTTGCACTGTTGATCCCTTCTTTCAAAAGGATAGAAAAGCTAAGGGAAATGTGTGAAACTCCAGATGTAATCTAGATCTTGCTCTTCCTGCCTTTAATCCTGTTTCTCTGATCATGATCTGTCTGTCATCAACTGCCTGCACATCTTCCCCCACCCTCCTGTCATGTGAACTCATCCATCCATCCTTCTGTCTGTCTGTCTGTCTGACAGCCACGGGTAAACCAGTGACAGAAAAGCATACAAGCTGCTGCTCAACAAAAGATTTAGACACAGGGAAGGAAAGCCTCGAAAGGCAGATGCTACAGACAAAACACAGTGTAAACACACGACATGTACTCCAACACTGAGTAAACACACACCTGAAAGAGCTGGTGTCGGAGTGTGTGTCACAGTTAATATTCAGAAACACACTGTCCTTTCAAAATGAATCAGACTCAATAAAAAAAACAAAAAAAAACCACTTTTCTCTAAAGAATTTCTCACTGCATCTGTCCGTTTCAACTGTAGACGGCGAGAAAGTAAAGTTCATTACAGCCTCAATGCACCACAACGACCTCATGTAAACCTATAACATGAAAAGGACTTTCCCTCAGGTTGTTCATCACCAAGTTGGGGAGGGGGGGTGTAACTTGGATCTTTGCCCCCTCATAAACCTGTAAAGCCACAGCAGCTCCTACACCATGACAGCAGCAGCCAATAAAACCTTTCCTCTGGCAGCAAACGCCTATGGAAGTGATGATGTCTTCTTCACTCGAGCAAAGTGCACAAGGAAACAAGTAGTGATGTGTTGTTGACAGCAAAAGGATGGACAGGATGGTCTGTATCGGCAATAACGAAATATGTCAATGTTTCATTCCATATTAGTAAAACTAAAACAGTTCAAAAGTTAATTATTCAATGATAATAATACTTTTAATAATGTATTCCCCTCCTCGCCTGAGGCGGCGCTGCAGCAAGAGTTACTGACGGAGACGACGAGACAAACAATGAACAAGAAAACTCGCTCATCTTTTGTTTTAATGCAGGACAACTGCGGTTTCCTCCACGTCAGAGCAAAACATGGAGCTGCATCAAATCCTAATCGGTCTTCGACTGTTAATTTTGTTTTACGTGAACGTACGACACATATACGCTTCTACAATGCGTATGCGTTTAACCACAATGCCTCGCGTTGTAGTCCGCTTCCTGCATTTGGTCCACTTGAAGTAAACCAAGAGCTGCAGGACGTTTTAGGCGGACCAGAGTTCGCTTCTTTGGTGCGGATCAGGAGTTCGGTTGTGTGTTCACACCTCCTCAAAACGAACCAGGATTCAAAATGAAGGGAGCTGGTGCGAATGCGACTTGAATGACGGCGAACACAGTGGACTGACAGGGATACGCCTAATCAAAGCAATAAATAAATAAATAAATAAATGAATGAAATGCTGACAAGGACAACAGAACAAATCCTTCATGATGGATTATCTCACAACAAGTGTGTGACTCGTACCCACTAAGACCAAGATACCAACTTTATGACAATCATGTCAACAAAAAGGTATTTATCCAGAAAATACCTATTAAGTCAAGTCATGATGAATATTTTCCTGCATCAACTCGGCAGCGAGCCCATTCTTTAAAAAACACACAGAGAAAGCAGGATGTGAAAGTTTTGATCAGCGCAGTGAAACCTTGGGGTAAATACAAGTCGCCAAAACAAAAGCAGGTCACTGAGGCAGGAAACGGCACAAAGAGCCTTGTAGGAACAGTAACTCGCCTACACTTCATGCAGGGCCTTGTACTGTGTATTATTTTACTCACAAATGAGACACAGTTCCTGAATGCAGATTATTTCTGATGTATGGAGTTGCTCTGGTGAACATGTGTTAAGGCCAGTTTAAGGTTCTCTGTAAGTGAACCCCAGTACATCAAGGAAAGTCCATAAAACTATGAAATGTCATATGCTCATCATCAGTAACAAAATCCTCACATGGGGGGACAGACATCCTGACGCACTGAGGCCACGCCCACCCAATGGGGGCTCTTATCAGTCACCCTACATCCAGCTGCCCCTTCAGATAAGACGCAGAGCTCCCCACATGATGACTGCCTCACTAAAAATCCCCTCGACACACGCTCTAAATTAAAACAAGCATTTCACACCGACCTTGAGGCTTCCCGTCACAAAGAGGATGTTGCAACCCCCCTTTTCACTCACGACACCCACTTACTCGTGAGTATTTCTCACATAAGCCCTTTTACTCGTTGCACCATCTGTCACTGTGAGTGACTATAAACTAAAATACAACTTTACTCCGATTTTGTGCCATAAACCTATTACGGCCTCCAACAACATCTGGCCTATTAAAAATCCCATTATTTCAACCTTATGTGCGTGCATCTTTAAAAAAAATAAAAAATAAATTCTGGTCATAAATGGCCCCCCCCTTCTAAACTGCACAATAACACCTGTTTCTGGCATTGACTGAAAACTAAGCCAGACCTATTATATGCAACCTAAAAATCATACCAGAGAAATAATTCTATCCAAGAAAAAGAAAACATACGGTGCCATAAACACACCACTTCCTCTTTTCATGTGAAACTGTATTTGAAACACTTTCAGGAAACTCCACACATGTCCTCTGCCATCACAGTTAAAGTTTAGAGAGTCCTTAACTTTACAGAACTGACAGATAAGACACACTTTGTCCTCCCACAATTGGCTTGGGAATTGGACAAAGCGTGAACCCGCAGCCTGCACGTGTCTATGGAAACATTTCACCACCGGCAGCAGCAGCAGCAGCAGCAGCAGGGCAATGTGCTCAGCGGCATGTGGCTCATTAATTAGTGACAGGAACCATACAACTTCTGTCGCATGCTTCACTTGCAGCAGTGCACCTTCACATACTCCCAAACTAAACTACCACCCTGACACACTGGATAGACGAGAAGTGAGGCATGTCTGTTATGACGACTGCGAGGACTGTATTGGTATTCGATCATGTGCAGAAAGCAGCTCAACCCCATGAGTTAATCACTGTCGCGACACAGTGCTTTTATGTGTGAGTGTGTGTGTGTACACCACACTGCAGCAATTCAAGCTACGCCACAAACAAACGTGTCTGTAGTTTTTGTCTTGTGCAGTTTTTGTCTCATGTGTTCCTCACCATTACACTTGACACAGCACTGTAACTTGACGACACTGAAAACATGAGATGTAAACAACAGCTCGTCTGTGTGCAGCCACATTCACAACTTAATACTCTACAATCTTTGTTTTTAAATCAACCATCCGGCATTTGAACTAGAATATTTGAACTATACTGTGTTAAAAAGTCGTACATTTCTTCTCGAAAACACAAACTTTCCATACAGAAGACCAGCAGTTCTTAACCTTTTTTTGCACATGAGCCTAATAAATAAACATAAAATCACAGTTACACCTACAACACACAAGAAACGACAAGACAATACGGCGTTATTTGTCCATGGAGATCTTTCTTGTACAGAGTTCCTGCGATATAAACACACAGTAAACAGTTCGATTTGCCCTTAGCACTCTTCTTACGCAACAGAGCCGGTGCTTATGCTCTCAGAGGTGGCATTAACCTTTAGAGGGAGGGTGAATGTGACACACACTCATATTCTGTACCTTCAACTAACATAAGAGGTCGTGAACACGAGTGCTACAGCTCTTCTTCTGATCCCAGTCACACATCCAACACTATTACTGTTCGCTTAGGCCCTTGGGGCCCGCATAGGCAGCTGATTTCTACCGAGTCTCCTCCCTTCACGCCTGCTCTGTCAAAAGACTCAAAACGATGGAAAACGCGCACAATTCCCCACTCAAGGCCTGTCTGTCCCTCCCTCCCTCCCACAGATGAAATGATTAGTCTGAGTTTTGAGAGCTGCGAGAGAGAGGACATTGCTCCCATGATGCAGTCCCACGATTTCCTCTCTTGGCCCATCATCGGCACCCACTCTGCCTCTCCCTGCCCGCCATCTGACAGCTGCAGGTGTGGAGCTGTCCTCCTCCTCCAGCTCACTTAAAAGGAATGGACACAGAAGGCGTGGAAAAAAGCAGCGACTTTCGTGCAGGAGAAAAGTGAAACTAAGTGGGGACATGTGACTTGTCTGTACACCGCACAGGAGGATGTGCTCTGACTAAAAGCTGCACAAAAAAGAAACTTGTGCAATGTTTCATTCAGATGTGCAGCAACATGAAAAGCAAGGATTTAACAGCTTACATTAAATACAAGGATAAGATCTCTGTAGTCACATTTTTCTGTCATTTTCGAGTTAAAACCTGCAGAGGAAGAAGTAAAATGCCCAAACAAGGTGGAGTCCTCCCTAAAACAAGACTGCATTTTCTGTTCAATGCAAACCTCCAAGCGAAGGCATCACTTCTTCCACTAAGGCCCCCCACCCGATATGTCAAAGACGTGCACTGTGCTCCACCGAGCAGCGCAGACACTGAGAGCTTGTGCCACGCTTCACAAGAGGGAACTGACCAGTGAGCATGACCACATTAAATAACACTTCTGAGCCAAATGTGCTGCTGCTGCTGCTAAAGTTTGGGACGAGGGAATCGACCAGTGAATAATGAAGTGTGCTTTCACTGTCCCTGTGGCTGCCTCGATTCACAGCGAGACTGCAGCCATGAGTGAAGAAGAGGAGGGAGGAGGAGGAGGGAGGGTGTGAGACCTGGTGCAGGCAAGATGTTGTTCCCCAACACCCCGACTGCAGATGTTGGATGAAGTTCATTAGAGAAGTGAGGCAGTATTTTACATGCACTCCAGCAACACACTCTTTATATAAAAGGGTCTCAAACTTGTGGCCCATGGACCACATATGGCCCTCCGATGGATTTAATTTGGCCCGCCCTAATCCCCAAGTTATTTCTGTACGATATTGCATCATAAATAAACACTTTTATTTTGAAATTCTGTGACATATCGTCACTAATTTTAGTAGTTTTTTTTATAGTTTACTAGCTTTTCCGCAAATTAGTTTGACTTTTCACTTTTGACAGACCAGACTAGAAGCACAGTGGCCCCCCAGGTCATTTGCGTTTGAGATCCCTGGTTTATAAGTCAGGACAGGGAATAAAAGCTGTGTAAGGAAGTGGACAATTAACATAAGTGACTATTGATTTATTTTTGGTATGGTGACTATACTACCTGAGTTTATGTTGTCAGAGGACATAGTTAAGATGTTAGTCACATCTGTCGTCAATGCTGAGAGAGTGAATCACCCCCAGTGACAGGAAGTAGTTCGCACCCTTGGTAATTAGTAAATAAAACATGTCAAAAATAAACAAGAGTATCATAAAAATGGACCTTAAGTATATATAAATGGTATATAAAAATGGACCTTAATCAGATTTCCTCTTTGATAAACACAAACACTGATGGAGGAGATGGCTCGGAAGCCTTTAAATGACAGATAACATGAGTCAAACAAGTACAGGTAAGAGGTATAATCACTCACCTTGTAGACTTTTCCAAAGGCGCCGTCGCCCAGCTCTCCAACTATTTCCCATATGTCGTTAGGGTTCACGTCCCGACGGACGTGCTCGTACTGCTTCACTTTCTTCTTGATCTCGAGTGTGGGCAGACGGAGGATTTTGCTGAACCTGGCGAGTGCCATCATTCGCAATGCAACAACATTCAACTTAAAAAAAAAAAAGAAAATTAATATATAAAATTAATAACAAAAACCTCGTGTCTCCACGCACCGACGATATATATATATAAAAAAATGTAAATAAAACTCTATATCAGCTAAGTTAAGTCTTCACTTGCCGCGTGCGTGGAATAACTCACACTAAAAAAAAAACGAAAAAGAAACAGTTGTTATTCTTCTGCTTCCCTTTCACTCCACCATGAGTGAGTGAGTGAGTTAAATTAAAACATGTCTGAGTCCCATTCAGTGCTAATGAACGCTGAGTGACCACCTGCCACCAGCCTGTGCTACACGGCTCTCGCTCTCTCTCGCTGCTGCTCTGGACAACTTGTTGCTTTCCAAGTGCTCGAACAAGCCCCACCTTGTTACACGGCAGTCCCCGCGTCCGCCTCCTCCCCACTGCCGTCATGGAAATGTAGTTTTTCACTCTCTGAAAAGACAAACCGTCGTCATTCACCCTCTCGTGAGGAGGACTTTATATCCGGGTTGTGCAGTAGTGATGGGCGTGTCTCTCTCTCTCTCTCTCTCCCACACGGCGCCGAACAGCTGAGACACACAAACGTGGACGTGGACGTTACCTAAATGTTTCTCGTTACTATGGAACCTCGTGGATTTATCATATAATAGATTAAAATAAAAATTAAATTAATATCTACTGTTCTATTACAATCCTGCTGCATCACTTTTATGTCGAATGCTGTCTTTTTTAATGCGTTGTTGTATTTGTTTTTTTTAAATGCAAATATAACTCAAATCTATTTTATCTCATCATATCTTTTCAGTCAACATTGACAGTTTGGCTGTTGATTCGTTACCTGCAGGCATACACGTGGCGCTATTGCGCCCTCTAGTGGCACATTTGGCTCATTAAACTCTTCAAACTTTGTATTATGGGATCCCAAACACTCATTTTAGTTCAGGGGCCACAACATACAAAATCGGTTGGCCGGACAAGTAGAATAATAGCATAATAACCTATAAACTACAGTTTTTACATTTTCATGAAGTATTTTTTTTTACAAAACTAATCTCATTAACAATCTAATCTCATAAACAACCACAATTTTTTTGGGAGGAAAAATAAGTGCAATTTCAACAATTTTATGCCTAAATGTACCACTTCCACATGTGCATTACAACATACAGATCACAGTAGATCTGCAAAATCCAAAAAATATAGTAGTGGGTGGGCTGGTTCTGGCCCGTGGGCCATTTGTTTGACACCCCTGTAATACAACTTTTTTTTTCTTCTCTAATTTTAACTAAAAGGATGAAAAAAAAATCAACTGGCAACTCAGAAGAAAATCTCTAAGGCCTATGATCCTTCAGAGGCCCAACTTGTGGTCTGTTTTACTGTGCAACAATATCCATTAACAAAGTTGTGCCTGATATTGTAATTAATTCTTCTGTTTAATTCAGTTGTCCAAATTGATTAGACAACTGACCACTTTGCATTTTCTTTGCATCGACACGTGTCGGCACTTTAACGGCAGAACTGTGATCACGTGTTCTCTAAATCCCTGCAGTTCAATTACGCTAAAGCAAAGAGGCAAGTCAGTACGTGTCCACATAAGCCCACAGAGGTTTCTGCTGGGATTCCATCTCAGTAATGACTTGTTGTACTTTTATTTTCATGTATATATGTGTTTGCGTTGCACATTTCTGTGATTACACTGTCCAATTAAAAAGTGAGAACACTTTTGTCTCCTCTGGAAAAAGGGACCCAAAAAAAAGGTCTGACAGTTGGTTAGTGAGTTTTTTAGAAAATAAAAGATCTATTTATGTATATATATTAGGAAATAATAATGTGTAAATGTCAAAGAAACAATGACAAAAGCCATTTTTGATTTACTTTATTATATGAAATGTCTCCAAATGATTCCAGACTGTATCACGATCCTGATTATGTCATTTTCAGGTTTGCCTGCGTGTTAATGCTCAAGTGCAGCACAGTCAAAGCTCGTGAACGCCAACTCCTACACAAAAAAGAGGAAAGGTAACATATTTTGGTTAAATAACTCCACATTTGTTGCCCTATTATTGTACAGAAAGCAGCTCAACCCCATGTCCTCTCTAATTAAATGCACAGCTTTTCTTGACTGAAAAAAAAAACCTCAGCAGAAAATGTACAGGCAATAACTGGCCTTAATTAGATCTTTGCCTTTCCCTGCTGAAGTTTTTTTTTGTAATTACTGCGGTGAAAATTAACTAACATTTAACTCTCCGTTGAGATGTCTTGGCATACTGTGAACATTTTATTATCTGCCTCATAAACCCGGTGTAATCCTGTGAAATGTCTCACAGAGTGACCCGTTAAATTGTTTTTCTTTGTGTTTTAAGAGTTTGTTTCCACTGACATCGCTGCATGTTTATTTATGGGGGATTTAGAGTAAAGTTAACCAGTGGATAATGAGTATATTTGATGTATCTATATCTATATTACCCTAATTGATTGTTGATATTGGTATATAGTTTGTGTGTATTGATTCCGCACCAAAAAATGAATTCACCACAGCACAAAGCAATACCTCTTTTAAATCCGATTGTGCTATTTATTTATTGTTATTTGGACACTTTGTCTCGTCTCGTCTTACCCCGTGGCATTTCTCCGACATGAAGATGAAGAGCTGCCTCAGAGTGGAGCCGAGCCTCCACATGTCCCTGGTGTAGGCGCAGCGTCGCTGTCGCAGGCCTTCCACCAGGGAGATGTAGGTCCTTATTTTGTACATCACACAGCCATTCTGACGGGAGAGTAGCAATTAGTGTCCGTGTGCATGATTTAAAGAAGCTGAGGTTCGAAAAAAACAAATACCTCCAAAGTTAGACTTGAAAATGTTATAGTTAGTCAAACAAGAACTGGCTACACACATTTTATTTTGACTGAGGGGTGAACTCATGACTTATCTTCAAAAATAATTATCAACTATACCAAAAAAAGTCATTGTAGAGACATACAATAATACTCACATGGACATCAATGTAGAGATGTGGCATGTGTGCCATGCAGGAACTCTGAATCAAGACAATAACATGAATACTAATGTATTGATATAGTATCTCTCATATTACTAAAAACAACTAACATACACTCTGCTTTCATTTTAAACAACAACAACAACAACAATAGACAAATTCAATTAAACCAAAGACCTGAAATCTCGACTCACAGTCTGAGGGTTCCACTTCAGATGTGCCGCCCACAGGGTGGCTTCCTGTGCCATGTTCAGCACCTTGGTGTAGCACGTCGGTGGGATGAAAGGGTAGCTCAGTGCCAGCTGCAACAGAGATGCAACAAGCAACAAGTGGTTAAAGTTCGCCATACTGTAACGCTCTACTAACAACTGCAGCGAGGAGAGGGAGCCCTTTGTTTTGTTTGTGTCACCGATACAGCCACGTATGCATGGGGATCAATTTTAACACACCCCTCTGTTTACTCCAGAACAATTGTGCTTTTACAGAAGAATGACTGCTGCTGCTGTGTCTCTAAAAACATGCAACATTGTTCTTAAAAGACTTAAATATTTTACCTGAATAAGATGCATTATTTCAGAAATATGTAATTATGTAAGTGTACTATTGGACTGATGCATTTACATTTAATTCACTGCCGTGAATTTCTTAATAAAGCATCAATAAAATTATCATCTTGATACATTGTTTTCCCTATTTTATTCCACGCTGTGTTGTATTTTACTGTTTTATTTGAATCTTTTGTTTTATCTCAAAGTTAAAACAGGTTTTTTTTACTGTTTTACTTTTAGACATGCATGTCTTGTGTATTACATATTCTTGTTCATACCATATGTTATTTTTAGCTCACTGGATTTAGGGACAGAAAGTCTTTGAACCTGTGTGCTGAACAACTCACAGCCAATATTATGAACATTTTAATGAAGAAACTTGTTTGTTATAATTATTCATTTCTGCATTATGGAGGAGGATGGTGTTTGATTGCTAAAATTAAGATCACAAAAGTCTGACTTACTGTAAATCACTCACCACTGTTGTAGTGAGTGATATGATGACACTCTGGCTGCTGTCGTGTTATAATCTTTCTCTTCCACTAGATGGTGGTAATTCCACTATTTAATTCCCTTACCTTACCTCATGTCACAATCTAATGCCAAATGCATGCCAAAACCACAACATAGCATAACTTCCCTAACAAAACCAGGACAGCGCCGACACAATCTGAGCAACACACTTCTTAATGCTGCCAAAACGTTACTCTGGGGACTGTGCTGCTTTTGAGTGATGGTCATTACATCACAGGGATGGAGGTGTGTTCCCCTCCTCCTCCCCCTGTATGAAGATGGATGGCCCACACTGAGTGTGTCTCGGCATGATGGAGAGGTATGTAGAGGAAGAAAATGTGCGCCGTGCATCATAAGCATATCGCCAGTCCCCAAAGTGGCCACCACTTCACTATCCTCCTCTTGACCTTGGCCTCTTGAAATTAACATGGGACACAGGTGACCCGACTGTCTCTGTAATGGATGGATGTATTTTACAGTGACTAATGTAAAGGAATTTAATCCAAAGGCAGCAATTTGGGTTAATAACTACTGCAGTAAGTTCTACATTATCAAAATAATGTATGGTTAACTATGTTTAATTACTATTTGATCACTTTACATTTCACTATTACATTCAGGTTAAAGACTCTCTGCCACTGCTCCTCCCTCTGCTCCTTTAGTTCTATGTTTACACATTGTGGACAGTTTTGTTTCCGCAGGGCTTCATCTCTTCTTCACCACTCCAACTAGAGACACAGGACATCCTGCTCACTCCACAGCCCCCGAATCAGGTCATGATCATCACTTTCCCCTTTCTTTTTTCTTCTTCTGCTGACTGTCTTTTCGTTGCTATACGACTGCTCGCTCAGCTCCAGTCTCAGTGGTCCGATGAGATGTTTTACCTGTTTTAACAGTCTCTTTCATACCATCTCTCGTTTCTGGGCCTGGGAGACACCTAGTTCGTTGACCTCCTGTCAAACAATGTGCTCTCTGCTCCCTGCTGTGAGCCTTGCTGTCTGCAGCTTTGTTTACAGACCATCTCTCGCTGCTCGGAGCCACGTGTCAGATAAATTCAGTCAAAAGATCATAGGTGTCACTCTGAGCACAGTAATGGTCTCAGCTCAGAGATCTGTCAATATATGTAAATCAAAGTAGTGGTGAAACTTTTTCATTTATCTCACTCTGCACCTTATCTACAGGTTTTTTTTTGCATAATTTAACTGCATTTTATAACCCATGTTGTGGGTGATAATCTCTTTGCATTCTATTATTCTATTGTATTTTTTACTGCTACTTTGAACGCTACTTGCTTTTTAACTTTGGATTTTACTATATTTAAGTAGCATATGTTAGTTTCTTATTTAGTTTAAGTTTAGGCTATTAGGCCTCGTTTGTTTGTTTGTTGTACTTTCTGACTAACCTACACTGCTGCTGTAAACTGCTACTGGATGTTTGAACTTCCCTCGGGATCAGTTAAGTATCTATCTATCTATCTATCTATCTATCTATCTATCTATCTATCTATCTATCAAAAGAAGACAGTATCTATTTATCTATCTAGCGAGCTATCTAGCTAGCTAGCGAGTCATCATTTTAGCTAGCAAGATATAATTTTCAATGACAACAAAACAAATCTATCTATAAACGAAGAGAGTATCTATCTATCTAAAGAATTCAGTATCTATCTATCTATCTATCTAAAGAATACAGTATCTATATATCTATCTATCTAGTGAGCTATCTAGTTAGCTAGCAAGTCAACATTTTAGCTAGCAATCTATAATTTTAGCGACCAAGCTATAATTTTCAATGACAACAAATCTATCTATCAAACAAAGACAGTATCTGTCTATCTATAATTCAGTATCTATCTAGTTAGCTAGCAAGTCATCATTTTAGCTAGCAAGCTTTAATTTTTGATGACAACAAAACATATCTATCTATCTATCTATTTCTGTTTGTACTTTTTAGTTGCATTTGCATGTTTTTTGTACATTCATTCAGTAAGAATATTACATGAGGAAGCAGAAGGTAAGAAGACCCACAATGAAGCATCAGAGTGTTCATCATTTGCCCCTGTGTCATCACTACTTCAGTGTAACTCTGAAAGCCATTGTGCAGCAGCTCGTCAACAACCTGAGTGTAAGACCATACCTCGCCCAGGGGCCTCCATGTAAAATAAACTCGCACTCTCTGCTCTCACAATCTGTCAAAACCAATAATACCTCAGGGGGGCGCTGTGCCACAGCTCACCGTGACCTCTGACTCTGATGTGGCACACACAGTGCCAATCAATCCGTCAATCAATTAAACTTGATTTACAGAGCACTTTTCACTCACGTAAAAATGTAGTATGGAATTGCTTCACATAAACACAGCACTCAGACACACACCACAGTAGTTATCACAGTATAGCAGGCAGGCATGAGCAGAATGTGATTTTTAGTATCAAATGCAAACACATTGATAATTGTTTATTATTAGGCAACTTTTCTACAGGCGATTAAGTGACTTTCATGGAGTTGTTAAGTTGTGTCTATAGCACATATATTACATTAAAATGTTATATTTTAGGGTGTGATGCATGTGGGTAACAACAGAGCATCCTCTCCAGCGCAGCCACAGCTGAAGGTGCCTCCCATCAGACGCACGGCTGATGCCAGTTAGCGAGGCGGCGATGTGGAGCTCAGTCGCCCATCAGAGCCCTCTTTTCTTCCCCCCCACCACCACTGTTCTCTGTCTTCTCATCCTCCAGGAACAACTACCGTCTCCTTCATTGTCGACGCAGTGCGAGAGTCACGTCTCGCTGCGTGGTCCCATTTCCCCCCCGCCCCGAAGCAGGTGTCCCGGGTGCGTCGCGGTCCGGACGCCGGACCAAAAGTGAGCTGCTGCACTGTTGCTCCTCCACCGCTGTCGCTCGTCCACACGTCGTCCGCAGCACACGGCGCTGGAAATGCTCCCATGCTCAACTCAGCGGCTGTGTCCAGAGGTAAGGTACCCAGCAGCGCAGCTGCCCCTGCGTGATGCAAGGGGGATGCAGAGGGTACTTTCTATTCAGGGCATGCTTCTATACCCATTTTGATCAGATAAAGGTCTCTGCCTGCGGGCACAGTGTTCTCTGCGGACAGCTCAGCAATGCAGCTTCCCACACTCTGTTCAGAAAATGATCATTTTACAATCTTATGTCATTCATTCTAAGAGAGAGGAAGAATTAGATGTTATGGGATGACATGCATGATGTGGGGGCTGAACTTTGTCTCTTTAGCCCACAGTGGATCTCCTGACTTTGTTCACTCCTCTATCTGGGATAGATAATGACAGTATTCATATTGAATAACTTATAATGAACTTATTTGTGATGCCTCATCTCTTGCAGTAAACCCCCCTCCTCCACTGTTCTTGTTTATGTCCACTAGAGTGGAATAACTCATGTAATCTCACATAGTGGAAGGATTGCAGTATACACAATTCCAGCAAACTGTAAATCAAACACCTCCAATCTGGAGCTCATAATGGAAAAAGCAGATCATGCCATTGATCACACACACACACAAACTGCTTTCCATGACTTCAGAGGACATTGATTTGTGGAGACTCTCTAACCTTGACCATAATTGCTACTGCTCTAATCCTAATCCTAACCCTGACCTTAACCGCAGCCTAACTTTAAAACATGTCTTCATCTCAAATAGTAGTAATTTACATTCTGGGGACTTTTGTCCCTGTAATACCAGGTACACACACACACACACACACACACACTGTTTTAAGGACTCTGACTCTGCACTGACTTCCATTCATTTTGACTGCCTAAACCACGGGTGTCAAACACACGGCCCGAGGGCCAGAACCGGCCCACGGGCCCACAAGAGGGTCCAATGAGTTAATTTGTTATGAATTAGAATCTAATCATAATGTGCAATATTATATTTTACATATTTTCCAGATACGTGTGACTAAATGTCTGTGCCTTTATAGATCTACTGTGATCCATAGGTTGTAACGCACATGTATAAATGGTCAATTTAGGCATAATATTTCAGAAATTGCACTTGTTTTGGTCAAGAAATGTCACGTTTTGTAAAAAAAGATACTTCAATAAATGTAAAACAAAGGGAAAAATTGTTGTTTATCAGTTATTATGCAATTATTTTACTGGACCGGTCTCAACAAAGCTTTATCCCAACCGTAGTTAATGCCCAACCCTAACCTTAACCACAGTTCAAAACTTAGCCCTAAACTTAACCAGTTCCTCAGAAATGAGGACTACTGGTCCTGACCAGGTCCATGTTCATGCCAGACAAGGTCCTAAAGAGACATACACACACAGACACAGACACAGACTGTAGATAGGGTGCTCCTGCAGCTCTGATTAAAGCACAGGGATTCAATAATTGATAGAGGACAGAGGAAGGGAAGAAGCGAATTATGTAAAAAGTAGTTTGAGAAAGTCATTTTCTCCTCTGTTCTCTGATCAGGTCGACCTTAAAATAAATATATGTTGCTGCTCTTCTGCTACTCATAGCTGAACCATCTGGACAAAAATCCATGTTGATGTGTAGTACTTTTTCTTTCTTTTTTTTCTCTCCCTCCCTCCTCTCCTCTCCTCTCCACTCCTCGCCTCTTTGTTCTCTCCTTCCCCTCCCCGTGCACTGTTGTCCTGCCTCCACACTTACAGGTTAGACTCTCAGTCAACAGAGGGCCACAGCCACAAACACATCAAGCACCCTCCAGGCTGGGAAGAGACACCTGTCTCCCTGCATTCATCTGAAAACAAGACAGACAAGACAGACAGACGGGCAGAGCTGAGTGGTCCAGCACGTGGGGGCTGTCAGTGTGTGTGTGGGGGACAAGCGGTGACCAGGCTATGAGTGTATCTCCGAGGGATTGTAGTTCAATGCTGAGTTGAGCAAAGTGAGCAGAACAGGAGAGACACTGTAAGAGGAGCAGCCATGGGGCTTGGACAATCCAGCAAGGCTCCGGTCTCTGATGACACAGATGAAGGTGAGTGCTATAACATCCACTTACTCTTATTAAGACTTTTTTTTGTTTTGTTTTGTTTTTTTCTATGTTCTATTTCTGGGACTCACACCGGGAAGAACACAGAGTTGAGTGCAGGACTTAACACCATTGCTTTAATCCCAGGGTGTCTCCACCTTTTGGCTCATTAATCAACCCGTTCTTATTAGCTGAAAAGATTAAGTGCACTTACAGTAAATGGTTGGACTGATGCAATGCTGATTAGGTGCCACTAGTCTTCCTCAGAGATGGAGGAAGTAACTCCACACTCCGACCATATCATTTTGACTTTGGCGCTCCACTCCAATTCCAATTTATGCTTATTGAAAATGTATAAATATTGCCAAGATATTACTGTGAGTGACTGATTTGCATCGTGGTCAACATCGACAGGAGTTCTTCTATTATTTCTCTGGCAGACAGAGGTCTCCGTCTGAATCCCCCCCGCTGCATTTCTTTGTGACCGGAGTTGATAGTACAATCTGACTATTGATCTGAGTCAGTCTCTGAAATTAATTCCACTGCGGCCTGTGCCCTGAGGACTTAAGTCAGCGTTACATGAGTCAGTGATTTAGTCAGAAGAGGCTTTCCTCGCTTTTATTCCCACAATATTTCGGTGCATATTTTTCCCCTATAGTTACAAACCGGAATGTGTCATAAAAATATGTGTTTCAGTTGCTTGTTTCTTGTGATATTACACATCTCAATACATTACAGTGTGACAAAACCAAACCCAGAGGCAACCACTTCCAAAGGGAAAGTCATTATTCATGGTTAACCTTGCAGCTTAGTCATCCAGTGTGTGTGTGTGTGTGCTGTTCTGGAAATGTCACTCAAAAACAGAGCGTCTGTGAGCTCGGAGTTAATGGAACGGTGCACCTTCACGTGCACAATTTCATCCAAGGGACACTGAGACACTTAAAAAAAAATATATACAGTATATAAATAACCCCCACACACACACACAGCACACTGGAAAAAAAGCAATTCCCTCGCTGATGAAAACCACGTCAGAGAGTAACCAAATGGGTGTTCCTTGACTTTGTTGTTATTGTTTGACATTGTAACATGACAATTATTTTCCTTATATGCACATGATCACATGAATGAACATGTGAGGGAGGGGTTAGGAGTTAGAGAAGGAAGAAAATACTAAAATAGGGGAACTATATTGGACGGATGATTCATTTTCTCGATTGATGCTCTTAAAAAAACAAATACTGGATTGTGAAAATAATAAAATAATTTGTTATTTATTCATTGTTGATGCTGCCGTGCTGAGAATCTCAATATTTAATCTCACGATCGAGGCTCAGCAGTCGCTGTTGATCATGCATCATGCCATAAACATGCAAATTGAAGTTTCCATTGGGTGTGTCAGGGATGTCAAAGGTCACTTCAAGGTTATACTGGAATTCAACAGCAATAATAATAATAATAATAATAATAATAATAATAATAAATGGTTTCGAGCTGAAACGATTAATCGATTACTAAATTAATCGACAACCATTTTGATAATCGATTCATCGGTTTGAAGATTTTTTTATGATAAAAACAAGATTTCTGATTGTTTAAGCTTCTTAAATGTGAATATTTTCTTCATTTCTTTGCTCTGGATAAAATAGAAATTAAACATTAACATTAAAAATTAATCATTTTGGTTTGTGGACAAAACAAGACATTTGAGAACATCATCATTTCCAGGTTTGACAAACACCGATCAAAATTTGTTAAGGTTTTCTGACCAAACGATGAATCGATTAATCAAGAAAATCATCGACAGATTAATCGATTATAAAAATAATCATTAGTTGCAGCTCTAAAGTGGTTAGATTAAAAGAGAAACCATCACATCACATACTGGTGCAACAAAAATTACATCCAGTCCCATTCTGTCATCATCTGGGATGTTTGTTAAAGGACAAACTGGCACAGGGATAATAACTGAAGCAGCCAACAAATTCTGGAAGGACATTTTTAATTTAAGTTCCTTCATTTCCAAAATGTTATTTCTGGCAGTGACGAATGAATCAGAGGTGATTTGATGAGTGGATTTTCTGATGTGTGTAAAACTCTTATGTGCTGCGTAACTGGGGAGACAATGGACAGCCCCCACCCACCCCCTCACTAATTGGAGATCATACTTTATTCACATTGCACGGTGACACATGTGTCCCGTGGGTTATGTTGCAGTTGTCAGAGCAACGGAGCGTGCGCTTTAAGTGATTTACAGGCGTTTGTGTTGAGAGGAGGGAAGACAGCAAACAAGACTGTGACTGCATCAGTGAAATCACTTCATTTTGATCTCGATACATACTAATGCTAGTGGCTAATGGTAATATATGCAGTATATACCTGTTTTTTTATCCCATGAAATCCCATTAAAAGACGAGTAGCTTCTGAGCAGCCAAACACAGCGAGTGTCATGTTTCTACATGAATATGATTACAAACGCACTTCGTTTCAACTTCGTTTCAACCCTACACATACTGTATATTCCTACCGCTTGGAATTCTCATCAGATCATAAAAGAAACAAGTCTCCAAACACACAGTCTTCTTAAAACACTAAAGTGCCCTACATAGACAGTACAGGTGACCTGATTTAGACGATCTCCAGCAGGGACTGGTGGACTTACAGTATGCTCGAGGCATAAAAAAGACTCATCTTTAAAAGTTCACTTCCAGGTTGCGATGCTAACGTCAAAGTACAAGTTGTGTTAAATTTGTATTCTGCGGACGTCTTTGGGGACACGTGAACCCTGAAATGCATAACTGCAACATAGAAGCACCAGTGCTGTACACGCCGTCGTCTATGAGTGGTGTAAGGAGGAAAAGAGGTATTTTCAAATTAAAAGAGAGAGAGAGGGAGGGAGGCACAGACATATCGTCGCTAACACAAAATCATATCAATCAAAGTGTGTCAGTCAAATTTATATTGACCCGCTGACGAGTCTCTTAAGTGAGAGGATTTCCAGAAAGCCTGTGTCAATGTGTCAATTCCACAAGTGCAGAATGTGATCATTACATGCTCTGTTACTGGTGTGACCATCATTTTAAGCGGGACATTAAACCGCTCTTAATTCTGTTGATAAAATATCTTTCCTTCTCCGACTCTTCATCCCTGTTGCTTTTTCTCCCCCTCTCTCTCCCCCTTCTCTCTCTCTGTCTCTGTCTTATCATCCACGACCACAGCTGTGTCTCACCAAAAACCCATCAGGGCTAAATCTTCAAGTAGCTGAGCAAGAAAATGACCATGTTTATCTCAAGTGTGTGTCTCTGTGTGTGTGTGTGTTTGTGTGTGTATGTGTGTATTACCTACTATCAACATACACTGTGTGTAAACACTCCAATACAGATAGTGTGAGGGCAGGAAGTGCCAGTGATACGTGACTAACAGAGCATAACATTAGCTGTCACATCCAATACATCTGGTGACTGCAGGTGGAGCGTGTGTGTGTGTGTGTGTGTGTGTGCGCATGTGCGCGTGTGAGAGAGAGAGAGAGGTATAGGTTATGCTTCACGTCAGCATTATGTACACTATGTGTGTGTTTTACAAAACACCGAATGCTGTATGAATGCAAAGAGCGGTTGTCATGGCAGCGAGAAACAAACAACGCCATCCAGTTCCATTTAGCGATAAATGTTGCTGATAGATGGAAGAGTAGGGGCTTCTGTGTGTGTGTGTGTGTGTGTGTGCGCGTAGTACTCGTGAACCAGTAGAACAGGGGGACTTCGGCGTCGTTACACACTCACGTTGAACAGGGGACAGTTTTTCAGGTCCCTTCTTTGTCATGCTTTAAATCCTAAAATTGTGTTTTAGAAAAAAAGTCTTTTAGAAAAAAGAAAGTGTGTGGAGAAAACCAAGCTCTGAGAAATCCAGCTAAAAATATGCCTTTTGTTCGAGGAGGAAAGAAAAACATGCACCACTCGTAAAAATATGTGCTTTGTGCTGAGGCGTACTTCACGTCTCTGGTTTATAAAGTCAGTGATCTGTGGTTGCCCCGGGAGACCTCAATCTGCTTCAGCTCAACTGTCACATTGTTGAGAAGGGCTCAAGGCAAACCTGCTGCATTTGTACTGACGTCTATAACACTATTCACAATTTTCTATTGATGCACTTACTTTTTCTTTTGCTACAAAAGGACAAAGGACGGGAAATCATCCTTTGAAATTCATAACTTGTTTTGAATTTTTAGGCTGACAAGAATCCACTACAGGTTTTGTAGTAACAAGACATATTTTGTATTGTGTCAATAGTGATGATAAAGATTCGAGGCTACTTTTATTACTGTTATCGTACATATCATCCCCATTATTATTATGCTATAATTAAAAGTTGATATCAGGATCATTTTTATCAACAATCTCTGCTGCTGCTGCTGCTGCTGCTTATATAAATGATATTGTAGTTGAATAAACACATCATCACTGACACTGTCCTGTACAAACTTATAACTTAATACAATTGTTGTGTATGTGCTCCTGGTGTCTTTCTTCTGTCTTGACCTCTCTTCTGTCCCCCATCTTTCCTTTCACCCCAACCTGTCTTGGCAGATGGCTGCACATCTTTGAGTCTGGTTCTGTCAGAGATTTCTTCGCCTTCTTCTTCTTCCTTTTTTTTCTCTCTACTGATGCCTCTAGTGTTTGCTCATCATTGTGTGAACTGTTGGGGTTACTCTGCTCTCCCTGGTGTTGTCTATGTACAGTGCCCTTGAGAGAATGTATCTTATGATTTGGCGCTATACAAATACAATTGAATTGAATAGAATTGAAATAATCCCAATCCCTAAATAATATTATAATAATATTAATATATCATTCTCCTTTCCACAGTCAACTTTGACCACTTCCAGATCTTGAGGGCGATCGGAAAAGGAAGCTTTGGAAAGGTAAATCCATGTTTTCAATTCACACTAAGCGCTAATGTTAAGCAGAATTTACAGTTGTTTTAAATGTTTTATTGTGTTTAAGATTAATAACTATGATATGTTTACTTAAAGTAGGCACATTAGCACTCCTATACTAACTATTTGATAACTATTTTAGCATACGATACGTAATAACATGCCTCGGCATCTCAATGTAATCGCCACACGACATATAATCCCACGGCCGACGAAAGCCTTTAGGGTTTAATTCGCTCGTCGCCCAACGATAGGCAGCTTTGCGGCAAACAAACGGGGGGTGATAAAAGTCGCGCTCCCTGTCACCCTTCAGCTACCGAGTGATTCACATCAGTACGTGTAAGCACATACAGCACGCACACACACTCGCTGTGCGGCACCAGATAAGCAGTCTAATCACAGTCGATGGCAAGCTGCTCAATGGGAGGAGGAGTGATGTGATCAGGATTTGGCTGATTAACTGTGCCAGCTGGCCCACAGATCACTCTCTTAGATAGCAGCGATCGCTGGCTTATTGACGCTCGTAGCACAGGCTACAATGAGCGTGGGTTATTACAGTACACTGCTGCATGTTGACAATACGGACAGGGGGTAATCATGCAGAGTCAGATGTAGACACACAGTAGCCATGGTAGGTTAATCTAATGAATGCCCAAATGATGGTTTCCCAATCTCGAAGAAAGGCAAAAAACACTGGTGTGAAAAGTTAAACGTCCAAGGAGGGATTAAATATGTGATCCCGTAGATTAAAGATTAATCCTGAATAGAGCTGCGACTAACGATCATTTTCATAATCGATTAATCCGTCGATTATTTTCTCGATTAATCGTTTGGTCCATAAAATGTCAGAAAATCTTAAAAAATCTTGATCGGTGTCCGTCAAACCTGGATGTTCTCAAATGTCTTGTTTTGGCCACAAGCCGAAATGATACATTTTTAACGATTTATTTGTTATCCAGAGCAAAGAAATGAAGGAAATTTATCACATTTAAGAAGCTGAAACAATCGGAAATCTTGTTTTAATCATGAAAAAAGCTTCAAACCGATTCATCGATTATCAAAATAGTTGTCGATTCATTTAGTAATCGATTAATAATCGATGAATCGATTAATTGTTTCAGCTCTAATCCTGAGGTTTCCTGACACAGAACATCAGAAGTATATTAACTGCAGCCAATAAGAGCATAAGAGACAATGATGAAGAGAGTTCACCCTCGTTTCAGGTCTGCATTGTGCAGAAGAAAGACACCAAGACGATGTACGCCATGAAGTACATGAACAAGCTGAAGTGTGTGGAGAGGAACGAAGTGAGGAACGTCCTGAAGGAGATGCAGATCATGCAGAATCTCGAGCATCCGTTTCTGGTCAACTTCTGGTAAGCGATCGCACACACACACACACACACACAGACACACACAGTCTTGATTTGAGCACACAGAAAAAGGCCAAAGACCAACGACGATGAGCACTCACAGATCTCCATTCACGTCATCTCACATCCTGTGAAGTCGCTAAAAGCAAAACTTAGTTTGCTCACTGATCCAAGCGCAACACTCACGGACACGGCGCCGTCTCTTGGCGGCTTCACATTTTTGAAACATTTTGAGGGTCGGAGAACGTCGGCGTTCCCTCGTCACTGTCCAAGCTGGAGCTGAACAAAGGTGACTCATCGTTCATCGTAATTTAAAAAGCCCCATCAACCACAAGTTTTTAGAGGCCTGATAAGTATGGCTTGTTAATTTTTCCCCATGTGAAAGGCATCATTAATTTGTAATAAGAAATCCCACCATGTAGCGTTTCTAAGAGGGATAATCCCCCGTTTTTTGTGTCAGGGAGGTGGAGATGCCTGCTCAGAGAGCAACAGGCACATTTATGGCAGCAGATTTTAAAAGAAATGTGTTATTTCTGCATTATGGTTCACAGATTTTGTCTCCTTTACCTCTTTCTCACAATCTAAATTCTCCATATTTCTGAAAGCACTGCCAGAAACAAAAGGGTAGAGAAACCCGTGGTGGGAATGAATGAATAGAGTGCAGCATACAGACTCATCAGACGTGAAAATGCCAGTATTGCACGCTGCGTTGGACAGAAAAAGGTTGGAAGTTTATGCCTTTGGCAGCAGAAAGCCTCCTGATTGGGGTGATTTCCTCTGGAGATGTGCTTTAGTCAGCGTGGTCCCCTCTTTCCCTCGCTCTCTCTCCGTCTTGCTGTCTCCGATTGTCCTGAGGAAAGCAGTCAAGGTCAGAGACGGGGAGAGGTTGTTTTTTTCCTGCAGTCTAAAGCACTGAGCTGAGCTTTTTCCGACCAATAAGTGATTGCCTCTTTTTTTGACTTGGTGTATAACGCTGGCTCTGATACGGCCGCTGTATTGATGTGCCGACACTGGTTGGGCAGCCCCAATGTGCCTGCACTGCACAAAGTCCCACCGTGTAAGGAGAGCCGCCGCTCGCACCAAGGGTCACAGATCCTGTCACCGTGCAGCGGCTCGGAGACGGGAGGCAAGACAGCGCGCTGCGTCGAATGTTGCTTTATTCAGCTCTGAGTCTTGCTGCCTTGTGATTTGTAAATTGTGCTGTGGGTTTGATTTTGTCGATGGAGTTTCCTCAGAGCAGGGGAGAAAACTTTTCAAAACTATGTTTATACTATTATGTATTACTCTTATTTTTCTAACTTAAGCACATGATGAAATGAACGTTATAAAATGATGACACCATGTACATGTAGATTGATTGTTAGGCTGGGTTTCACTCTGCAGCTCTGTGTTTGCCACCGGGGATGAAATCTCTGGAGAGAATGAAGGCTTAGATTTATGGCACAGAGGAAGTACCTCTCCCACGACGCAATCGAAAAATAGAAAGAAGACACTTGGTTTTGTTTTTAACCATAGTAGCAGCAGCTTTGGAATATCCTGCTCGCCCCCCGAGCCCCAAAGAAGGCAAAAACCAAGTGTGAAAGGAACACAAGTAGCACACGAGCGAACAATAGACAGATATTCACTTAACGGGGGAGAGAGCTTCAGGCCGTGAGAGCTTTTCAAAACCAACGTTATTTCTCCACAGAGGTTACATCACCACAGATCACTCTGAGTTCTTTCAGAGGCTTAATGTCTGTGACGTTTCCTGTATGACAGTTCAAGTTTCTCCACGTCTAAACCTCTCAATGCAGCTATATTTGAATGATGTATGTATGATGTAACCGTTCGCTGTTGTATGTAAAAGGAAGAAAAACAGGGATGTTTTAACTGTCAAAAGAAAAGAGGCAAAGTGCATTAACAAAAGGTTGTGAGGTAAAAGCTTTACTCTTCACTGAAGTTACTTTATCATTTTAGTGTCGCTGCCGCATTCATGTGCAAGGTTTGTCAAACGTTGACGATATGAAGAAGGCAATGTTCTGTTCCCCTCATCAATCAAAAAAAGTATATTATAAATTATTGATCGACCGTGGCGGTATTTGAGGCATGAAACGCGGCCCATTAGTTGATTTTCTTGTTTTCAAATAATGCTACGAGTCCAACTTACAGTGTTATTTCAGTTTGCCATAGTCATAGGTGTTACAGCTTACAGTTATTGTTATTATTGTGTAATAATTAGTGAAAACATTGCTTTGTAGGGCTGCAGCGATTATCCTGATCAATCAATTGGTAATCGATGACTAAATTAATCATCAACTGTTTTGACAGCAACCATTAATACAAGCTATCTGATTTTCCGGCTTCTTAAATGTGAATATTTTCTGGTTTCCTTGCGCCGCTTGACAAAAAAAACGTTTGAGAACATCATGATTTCCAGGTTTGTTCAACGCGGATCGACATTTTTCAACATTTGAACTACATTTTAAGGAGTAAAAGAATATAGTGAGTGAGTCGTGATCATTTTTGAAACAACACCATGTGTGCATATATCCATTTTTTGGTCCCCGTCCAGCCCTGCCTCGGAGCACACTTTAATCTCAATTACACCAGGAATGCAGTATTACACAGGCACTACAGGCGGCTGAGGTAAAGCTACATTTTGCATGTGTGTAAAGAGCTAAGTTGAGCTTAATTTCAGACACCGAAATGTCCCCAAGAAAGATTATTTTTACTGATTTTACAGCATCCTAACACCCTCAAAGAACATTAGGCCTGCAAAGGAACGGGATGAATGGATAATTACATCAATGGTGGTTGTAAGATATCAAATAAAGTAAAATACGCTGATAAAGTGTTGTGGCTGAGGGTGAATTCGGAAAGATTTGGCTAATTTTGTGTCTGTTTGCTTGTGCTTGTGCTTGTGCGTCCATGCTGGGCATGAAAAATAAGACTGTCAGTCATGTGGAGGTGTTTGGTAAAGAGGTGGCAGGAGGTCAGAGGGCTGCTGGCATCAAACCAGCGTGTCACTGACGGAGCTGTTGGCTCAGTGTGTGTGTGTGTGTTCTAATCAAGGGCTGAACAGCAAATCTCGATTAGCCATTTTATTACAGCGATGCATTCACAGTCGATTGATGCCGAGCCCGGGTTTCATATTTCTGAAAAGGGAGTTACATTTCGGGATATTGCAATATTGCAATTACTTTTATGACTTTTATTTAATAACGTCAAACATGTTTGTTTCCACTCTTATTGTAATGAAAAAGAAGAATGTTTTATTTTGGCTCCATATTATAGGTCATAATCTGCTTAATCTGCCTCTTATCTCGGAAAAATTAATCTTTTGCAAAATGAAAAATACAGCAGCTTATTTCACTATTTGTGTGTGTGTGTGTTGCCGTTGGAAGAGTCTTTTTGAAAGGACACCCTGCCATTAAGGTTTCAGGAGACCTGCATTTACTGAATCAGCCTGCGGTGACTCTGCCTCTAAAAGCTCCGTGCAGGGTGCTCTCCCATCAGACTGACTGCCTGAAGGCCACAGAGAGGTCATAATTGTAATGCATGTGTGTGTGTGTGTGTGTTGGAGCAGAGACAGGCATCAAAAAGAAAACAAAAACAACAAAACAAAATGTGTGTGTGTGTGAGAGAGAGACTGGAGTGGGACAGAAAAAAAGAAAAGCAAGCTGAAGAGAACACTGGTGCTTGATGCTCGTAATGTTAATGTGACGTCTGCACCATTTCAACTAAATGTAAAGGTTTTTATTTATTTATTTATTTATTTATTTACACTCTCTGCATTCAGCAACAGCTGCTGCCGTAATGGATGCTTCAAGATATTGTTTATGTTCGGTTTAATTTGCTGCGCTCATCACATGAAGTTTGCCTAAAGTCACGGCGACTAAAGTCTGACGTGACGCCTGCCGCTATTTTTCATATCGGACTTTCTTTTAAAAGTCGTTACTCGTTAGGCGTGTGTTCTGTTTGCAGCCGAAAACCAGAAATGCCAAAAGGTTCAGCGTCCGTGCGAAACAGGCTCCATAAAGTGACAGAAGTCACACACACACACAGTCATTATTTAAAAAAAAGTTAATTGGGCAACTTTTGTGACCCAGGGCCAGTATTTGTGATGAAAAATGAATTCATGAGCTCCATTTCTAATTCATTCTGACAGCAGTAGCAGGAGGAGGCCAGAGGAGACTTTATTCATATTCAAGTACAATGTCAGAAAGAGAGAGAGGAGACTATTTTTTATTGTCATGGAACAATTTACACTCCAGGTTATGAATGGCAAAGCAGTAGTTACAGGTCGGTCAGTCCCACAGTGATGTTGACTTGCAGCTTTGACATAAGGATTGTTTATGTGCATTTAGGTGGATAATTAAGTGCTGGAACAGTAAAGAAAATGTGTACATTAAGGGGTGGGAATCACAAGGTACCTTTATGATACGTAGTCCGATACATGACGATATCTGTCTCACCGAAGAAAACAAAATGTTTACGTGAAAAGTTAAAAGCTTTGGAACGTCTTCATTTATTAATTAAAGTATTGATATTTGCCCCGGGGTATCGATTATCATGTTGCACGAGGAGGGACGACAATATATCACCAAATCAATGTTTTGTAGGCTTGTACTTAAGATTCTGCGGCTGTATAATCTCATACAACAGACTTCTGTGTGGCGGTGCATGTGCAGCGCGTCTGGTGGACGCTGGCTGGACAGTAATTAGATGTACTGCGTGTGCACAACGAGGCTGTCAACACTGTTTATGGCAGCTCTGTCTGCGACCAACCATGTGAGAGATTGCAGCGAGGCAGTCAGTCTTGTTTGCTTTCCAAGACACGAACAAGTCATTGATTTGGGGGGCTAAACTAAGCACTTTGGTTTTTGTTTTTACCTTTTTTTGCTTTCTGAAACAAATAGTTATGGGGCAGAAAACACAGCGGAGGAGGAGCGGCATCCGAGCATGGCAGCGGGTTATCTGCTCAATAAAAGTGGTTTCACACAATGCACTGTTAACTGACTGCATAGTCAACTCATAAATAACTCACTCTTATGATACGATGTATGCTAATTTCCAGTTACTAAAAGGCTGTAATGACATTTTCTTTTTCTTTTTCTTTTTTTGTTATAACCAAGTCATGGGGGGGTTTCAATTTGGAAGGTGATAACATTTGGAATGGCCTGAAGCAACTGTGCATCAAAGTTAAGCAACAAAATAGTACAGTAATAATATATTAGCAAATTGAGTAATCAACATATTTAACAGAGAGAGAGACACACGATTAATTTACGTTGGTCTCAATCATTTAAATACATTTTTGCTTTACTTTAGTACAGGGTCTCTCTGTCTCCTTCTGGGGAAACATCTAAAAAGAAGCAGGGCATCAGGTCCCCAGGACCATGGTACCAATGTTTATGATCTACTGGCAACAGAAAAATGCGATTAAATGTAATAAATAAAAACAATACAATTAAAAAGGTGATGTTAATAATAAAGATTACATAATCAAATGAATGAATAATAATAATGAAATGACTTTAACAATATATGATCTTTTACTTTATAAATTGTTACTGAATGCATTTTGTAGCCTAGCAAATGAAATGAATAAATATATAAATAAGCAGCTGCCTATTGTAAAGAAGACAATGTTTCTGTGCCAAGAAAAAGAAAAAATCAAGTATCATTTGGTTTCTGACAGCATGTCTTGAGATTCTTTACCATCTTTAACTGATTTATGTAAAGAGGCGTTTACACAAAATGCCACAAATACACACTGTCGTGGACTCACGTACAGCGAAAGAGTGAGACTCAGAAAGAGAAGAGAAGAGGAGAGAGAGAATGAGGACCTGAGACACTTAATCAAAAGATTAATAGACTTGGAGTGAAATGGATTCCGTCCAGCAACAGCGAACACTTGGTCAACTTGATGTCTTGGTCTTGGCTTACAGTTTTTCTGCCAGCCTTGCTGTTATTTTTTAGTTATCATATTTTGGGTTATGAATATTTTACACTTTTTTGCAATATTGGATTCCCAATAATCAGTTTTTGTTTCCTGTTTCCTGCTTCATGCCTTAACCCTATTTCCCCCTGACTTAGTAGTATTTCCCAATATAAATTTTGTGAAAATGAAAGCTCTAAAACTTAAGATTCTATGCACTTGGTCAGTTTTGTGTTGGCTTGAAAAAAAACAACAGAAATCCTGTTGCAAAGTTGTTACTGTGAATAGTTTGATCGTTGTTGTACCAGACTCTCACACACACACACACACTCACACTGATCCACTATGTCGCTTCAGCTTTCACACACTTACATCTAATGGCAGCAGCAGCAGCAGCAGCAGCTGGAACTTTGATATTTTTTCAGATTCAATTCTCTGTAGACTTTTCCATGGAAGTGTACTAATCTCAGTAATATGGTGACTCCTTTTTCATGAGGCTTATGGGAATCATCTTTTGCATAAAAATGCTCGAGTGGATAGTATTTAACATATAACGTAGTAAAAAAAATTAAATTGTTAAATTGTAGTTAATGAAGCTCGTCTTTATATATATATATATATATATATATATATATATATATATATATATATATATATACAGATATACGGTGTAAATGCACGCACCCACTTGTATCCTGTACATCCTGTATAGTGACACACAATTTTACTTAAATGTGGGCGTCTCCTATAATTTCAGTTTGAACTGAATCCCTCTATAGGAATTAGATTTGTGTCAATATTTTCAAACAACACTTTTCACAAAGCAAACAACACTTTTTAAGAAGCAAAAATATTGTATTTTATTGTTTGAAAATACACTTGTTCTTTGTACTCCCTGGTTTGTTCTTTGTGGGTTACTCAGTAGCCAATCAGCAGGCAGCTTCCTAAGGCCCGCCCACAAACAAAAAAACCACGGTGCAAAGAACAAATTAAATCTTTACTTTTGTTGCTTCTTAAAAAGTGTTTGATGCATGAAAAGTGTTGTTTGAAAATACTGACAAATCTAATTCCATTTCCCTCACGCATATATGTTCAAAAAAGTTGTCCATTAAATATTTTCTTTATATTCATCTGTAGAGAACTGTTTTTGCTAATTTTATGTCAAACACGGAGGTTGAAGCCGATCGTGATTCAGTATTTTACACTTATACTGCGTCTCCATGTGGCTCTTTATGGCATCTGCAACGCGTGCACCTTCAGGACAGGTATCACAGCGATAGTCTTTCCACACTCAGAGGCAATCAGGAGTTAAGTGGTCTCAGCATTATCTGAGCCTGAGCAGACAGGTTGGAGCCGGCTCAATCAATCCCCATCCATCCCAGTGCAGAACAGCACCAAGAAGAAGAGCCCCAAGGAAAGGGGTTCACCAATGTGGCAAAAAAATAAAAATAAACAAGCTACCCTACCCTCAGTCAGTGTGTATTGATTTTGAGCCAAGATTAATACCTTTAGACATAGCTAAAAACCCACTGTTGATGATAGCAGCTCTCGCTTTAAGTCAGGAATGTACTTTTTATGCTTGGTAGGTGCTCAGTGTCCTCATTTATGGGCGATGTTGTGTTTCAGAGTCAATGCCAGGAAATCTTGGCTGAAGCAATTTGTTTTTCATCGGATTTTTGCATAAATAAGCCTCTTGTGAGAGAGAAACTAATTAGTTCATCGTTTTGTGTGTGAGTCTCATGGTGGTGGTGGTTGTTGGGGGGGGTCGCTCAGCACGTAAAGGCAATGATGATTTGTGCAACTGCGTCTTAATTGATAGAACGGTGAGCTGCATGCTTTCCATGAATAGATGACCACAGCGGAACACACCTCACACACTAATACTGATACACAAAAATACAATTTATAGAGCATGAAAAAGAATTTTGTTCCAATTGGACACTTTTTCTGCTACAGATGTCAACAGACGCAGAACAATTTCAGCAGACGATACTTAATCAGGCCAGACTACACCGTTCTAGGCCAGACTATTCCCCTCTAGGCCAGACTACACCATTCTAACATAGACTATAACCCTTCTAGGCCAGACTATAATCCTCTAGGCTAGACTATAAGCCTTTAAGGACAGACTATAACCCTCTAGGCCAGACTATAACTTCTAGGCCAGACTATACCCTTCTAGGCCAGACTATAATCCTCTAGGCCAGACTATAACCCTTTAAGGACAGACTATACCCTTCTAGGCCAGAATATAACCCTTCTAGGCCAGACTATATCCCTCTAGGCCAGACTATAATCCTCTCAGCCAGACTATAACCCTTTAAGGACAGACTATAACCCTCCAGGCTATAATCCGCCAGACTATAACCCTTAAGGACAGACTATAACCCTAGGCCAGGCTATAACCCTTCTAGGCCAGACTATACCCTTCTAGGCCAGAATACCTCTAGTCCAGAATATACCTTTCGAGGCCAGACTATACCCCTCTAGTCCAGGCTATACCCCTTCTAGATCAGACTATAACCCTCTAGGCCAGAATATACCTTTCTAGGCCAGACTTTAACCCTCTAGTCCAGACTATAACCCTCTAGGCCAGAATATACCTTTCTGGGCCAGACTATAACCCTCTAATCCAGACTATACCCCTCGAGGCCAGACAATAACCCTCTATTCCAGAATATAACCCTCTATTCCAGACTATAACCCTTCTAGTCCAGACAATAACCCTCTATTCCAGAATATAACCCTCTATTCCAGACTATAACCCTTCTAGTCCAGACTATACCCCTTCAATTTGAGCTATTAGCTACAAACAAAGTGATGAGACATACACATGATCAGTATCTAAATATAATGTGTGCATCTCTTAAACTCCCTTTCATTGTCCCTCTGTCCACTCACCCTCCCGCTGCAGGTATTCCTTCCAGGATGAGGAGGACATGTTTATGGTGGTGGATTTGCTCCTGGGCGGAGACCTGCGCTACCACCTGCAGCAGAACGTTCACTTCTCAGAGAGCACGGTCAAACTCTACATCTGTGAGCTGGCGTTGGCTCTCGGTTACCTCCGCTCGAAGCGCATCATACACAGGTGAGATATATCTTTCTATTAAACAGCAGCACCAAGTAGCCCAGTGGCTGTCCACGTCCACCCACTGCTGTGCAGAAAGTTCAAGGTGCCTCAACATGAAGGTCACACCTGACAGAACAGACGACGGTCATCGTGAAATGCACCAATTCAGTCTAGTTTAATTTGTTAAATGCAGGTTAAGTGCTTTTTAGGCAGACAAATATCTTTGACGATTGCAGACCCACGCATTTTTAAAGCCAACAAAGACATGGCTGCCGCCCAGTTCTATTACTTCAAGTTGAGTGCTTTAGGGAGAGAGCTCACATATCCACGATACAGACACTGCCAGTTAGAAAATACACAGAGTGAAAGGGAAGTTGTCCTGAAGTCTACAGTTCCTTACTCATAACTCATAATCTACTTAATGAATCCAGGCGCAATGCAGGGAAAAACTAAACTAGAGCAGAACTCTCTCATTGTAAATATTATACACTTGCTTAAGTATTCAAAGGGATCTAAAATTTGAGTTCCTTGTCATGTGTGAGATTGCCATGGCTTCTTAAATAATGGATTTATGAATATCAGGTGCAACACTTCCCCTATTGTGAAGCCATAAGTCAGTGAATGAACGAAAAGAACAAAAAAATGAAGGCTTTTATTTAATAATAGAATATTAAATATGATTCAAAACTAACTAACCTAATAAATTATACCATTTACCTTAAATGAAACCACTTGCTCTCGTCTTTTATCTCCACGGGAAAGAAAAGGGAATAAGTAGGATATATTATTAATTTGCTCATTCACTCTGTTCATACAGTGATGTGAATAATATAAATTACAGTTGCTACTTCAGTGCTGGTGAGGACAGATTTGCCCCTGGATGTGCACGCGGGCATCGGTTTCTACGGAATAAAAACCTTTTTCAATCTGAATTCATTAGCTTCAAATAGGAAGAGGAGTTCAACGTAACTGCAGAGCTCATCTCGATGGAAATCCCAAGTCCTAAATTCCTCCCTCAGATGTGAACATGACAACTTTGACAGTGTGAGTTAAGGCACGCAAAGAACCTCAATGTGTGTGTGTGTGTGTGTAAGCTATTCTAGTCTATATGCTTTGTAATGATCAAGATCTCCATTGAAAGAAAGACCTAAGAGAAGTATTAGTACAAGTTTAGCATATTTTTATTGTATTATACTGGAGACGTTGGTGTGAGAACCTTTTAAAGCCAATTTGTGTCCTTTTCTGAACGTAATATGGAGTTGTTCACAGGTAGAAGCATGAAATATCTTTGACCCAACGTTATGATATTGCTCACCTATCCTATGAAGATAGGATAGGTGATATAATAATGGAAATAATTGCATATAAGCATTTGATTACTGAGCCAGGTGTTTTTGGTGGATGTATAAGACAGGATCATCAGTGTACAGTATGAGGCACTTGATTTTAAAGCTACGATTATATCCTACCTGAATAACAGTGGTGTTTGGCAAACTGGACTTTAAAATAAAAGTTCTTTTATCATCTTTTGAAATGACTACATTTGGATATGAGGTTTCTCTTTTGCGTGAAATTTCACAGGGATTCACGGCAGGAATAGAACAACAAACTTCTTTCGTATAATTGCTAATTATTTTCAATGACAAACATTTTGACTTTATCCCCCTCTATGGCAAATAATATTATGAGCAATCACAGGGGACCACAACGAGGAGTTGACAACAGCCCATCATGGAAAATAAAAGAGAGAAGGCATCATCATCATGGGATAAACACGAGCCTCTGAGCATCAAGAATGATGCAAGATGAAGTTGATTTAGTCTTTCCTCCGTGTGATTAATTGGAAGTGGATTTTGCATGAAAAACACATTGTGTATAATTGCTATAATTGTCATAATTGGGAGAGGATGGGGACATGGTGATTCAGATTTATTATACATTTTATATCATGTTACATTGTCTATTATTATGTATATTGCTTTGGTGTAATGTCACGCAATGCAAAATGATGATCAGAAAAGTTATAAGCAATATTTGCCCCTGGATGTGGGCCTAAGAAAGCAAATGAGAGATAACGATCACTGTCATCGGTGGGTGTCATGTATCATTTTCAGTGGAAGTCAGGGGTTTGTTCGTCAGTGTTTTTAACCCTCATCTCTCTGAGGGGTTTGAATTACTAACAACAGAATGAATGTCAATTAGATGACATCTTCAGAGACTTGATGAGTCACTCCAAACAAGTGGAAACAGAAAATAGCAATGATGTGGCAGGGAAAGACACGTGTGTGTGTGTGTGGTGTCAGGGGTTGCACAGGTTGCAGAGGTTTTGCATCGTTTACTCAGCGAAGCCTCACTGACATCATCACCACTTCTCTCCGGCTGAATCCTCAGGTGCATTTTTAGGGCCTTCTGCAATCCGTGTAATGGAAAGACTTAGATAATTGTTATCCAGTGCTCTAAACAAGTCAATAATGCCTCTGTGGTTCATGTACGCACTATTATTGTACTGCCCATTTGAGTGGTTAAGGAATTCATTATTTGGTGGACAGTGCTCGCCTTTTAATAATCCCCTTTTCCCGTCTGGGGCAAACTCCTGTATGAAACATCACGGTGAGGAAGGAAATATTTAGTACTTCTATTTAGTCTAATGACTCACAAGTAGTTGCTGCCATTTGCTGTGTATTTGCCATTGCTGCTCTCCCTGTAAAGTGAAGGGAAACCAAACAAAACAACAATTCCCATTATTTCACACTGCTTCCCAATGTCACCATTGGTGTCCTATGGTATTGTTTTGATTGATTCTCCAGCAGCAGAAATTACATAGTGTACTGTGTGGTAGAAGCTTCTGAAACACATGGTCTCTTGTCTCACGTCTTAAGTTTTGAGCAGATCGGTCAACGTATGGTGAAGTTACAGGCCACTTCATGTTTTGTGGTGAATGGACGCAATTCGCCCCAAATTCTGATGGTTGCCATGGCCACGCCATTTTGAGTCCGAGAGACCTTTTGATAACTTTTCATCTTTCATGTGTCTTGTACAAATTGGCCCATTTTTTTAATACTGGAATGATTATCAGTTCTCAGAGCAGTTCGAAAACGTGCAAATCGCCAAGATGGACGCCCAAATTCAAAATGGCTGACTTCCTGTTGAGTTGAGGCCATGGTCTCAATGGACTTCTTTGTTCGTCTTGGGCTTTGACATGTTTCCACTAAGTTTTGTGAAATTTGGTGCAACTTAGTTTCGGCTGTGTCCCACCCGGTTTCACCTTCGGGGGTGCTACAGAGCCATTTTGCACCACTTTTACATAATCCCTTATTTTATAAAACATTTCCGCCAGTTCTGATTTGTGTGCCAATTTCCATCCATTTTCACTAACGTTAAAGAGTGCTCTTTTATGCACAGGAACTCTGTGCAGGACATTTTCTTATTTACGTCAGCACCTGCATCTGTATTTGGTAGATATAAGTCCACACTATGTAACTGTGACACATTCTTTTAATCGTCTTTATCCGTACTGAAACACAGAGGAACCCTTTGTCTTTGGTTTTGGACTTGCTGTCGTCTGTTTATTCAGAATCTTATGTATATTCAAATGAGCGACAACAATGGGAGCCAGCTGTTGTCGAGGCGAGAGCCTATTTCAGCCAAGAAGGATTCTCATTTGCATGCTCTGATTTCTTTCCCATCTCTTCTCATCTGCCTCTCTCCCCTCACACGCAAGCTTTCACTCAGTATCATCATCCTCCTCTCCCTCCTGTGATATTCTATCTACCTACTGGACTTTTATCCCCCCCCCCACCCGTCACTCTCTTACCCCCATTTATCAGTCTGAGTCTTTCTTCAACAGAGCAGCAGAAGGCATACTTCTATGTACTTCAAAATAATTTATCTGCTCCTTCATCCCCCTTTTCTCGTTCGTCTAGCAGCTTCTCGCCAAAAGGGAATATGGTGTTAATTAACCTACCTGGTTAATTGAAGGTAGAAAGAACAGTCGTCTCATAGCTGGTCCCTAAACTGAATGGATTATTCCAAAGTGCTGCATATTGCATGTCGGCAGAGTAAGTCGTTACTCTAACTCTCCATCGGCTTCTCAAAAGGGGGTGACGGGTTCTTCAAGTCTTCAAGTGCAGTATTCGTTATTCATGGAGTGTGTGAATGTTTTATTTTCCAGTAGAAGAAGAAGAAAGAAGAAGAACCGTGAGGGGGCGAAGGGGAGGGAGGAAGGGAGAAATGATCCGCTCATTTTTCATAAATGCAGATTAAAGTGCCAGCTGGTGCCAGCTTCCTTCACTTTTTGCACATTTTCGACCATGAAAGTGGCGAAGTGAGCATCCTCCCCGCAGCCCGGCCCAACCCAACCCAGCGCAGCTCGCAGTGAATGTTTACCACTCAGTCTCTGCTCCACAAAGATCACTTATGACTGCTTTTGTAACTAAGTCACATCATGCCATGCCTGAGAGAGAGAGGGAGAGAGAGAGAGAGAGAGACAGAGACAGAGAGAGAGAGGTGGATGTTTGGCAGCGCACTGGAGCAGCCAGAGGAAACACAAAGGAAGAGATAAAAGCAGAGATAGAGAGTTTAGGAGGCAGATGTGCAAGGGTTGAGAGAGCTGACATTTTTTAATGCTACTGATGCGCGGAATTTTTTAGTGCCGACTGGCTGCTTCGCACTTTGTCCTTAAATTAGACCGGGGACTTGTCAAAGCAGACTTTGTCAGCCATTCACATTCAATCAGTGAATAAGCAATGAACATCCCAACACACACAGAAACTCTTTACACATGTGTATAAACACACATACACCTGTGTGAGTGTGTGAGTGTAGATGGGCTTTCAATTCATTACGGAGAAATTGTCACATTGTGTTTCTTTACATTTCTGCACACGCACTGCATTGTGTGTTTTGGGCTTCTGGAGCTTTTTCCATGCTCCTGTGTGACAGAAGCTCTCTGGTTTAATGCTGGAGTTAGAGGAAGCGAAGGGAGAAAAAGAGCGACTATACAATGGATCGGCTGATTAAACTGCCGGCAATCTATCTCCAGAAAAAACACCCGAAAAAAACAAAACAATTTCAGCACAGCAATTACATATCTTTAAATTCAATTTCAATGGGGAAAAACTAAATCAATGACGAGAACAAACAGAAAAACAGCGTTATGCACAGCGGAGTATCAAAATGATAGAATAGATCTCAAACTATCGATTCACTGACTATATGGTCAATAGAACATGATTACATTGCATTATTCCATAATCATTAAAGTTCCTTCTTGCACCAAACGTGATAACCGATATGAATCATCAGTAAATGGGATTAATGTACGAGCGCTGCCAGTTATCTTTTTGTGTGTTCATTTATCGGCACATGTATGTTTGCAGGAGCTCTTTGTTTGGTCCGAGTGTGTGGCTGCGTGGCTGAGACCTTTCTCAGGTGTGTTTGCCTGCTCCAGTGTCACGGCAGTATCATGTGAGCAGGTACAGGGCTTCAGTTTCCCTCGGCCTCTGATGGAAGGCTGTAATGAGGCCATTAGATCCTGCTAATAGCTTGTAGGGTCAGTCATCCGAGAGAAAAGCTGAGGGGATCGACTTGCACCGAGTTCTCCCAGCCTTTAATCCTTGTCCTCAATCGGAAAAGCCCCCTACATTTTTACAACCGTTCTTATTGTGTCATCACAGCCTCCCCTCATCTTCTTCCACTCTTTATTTTCTCAGCTTCTTGTCCCCAATCACTCTCTCATGAGTTGTCATTCCCATAACTCTTTATCGCTCTTCTACTCTCTCGGTCCGTCCTTAAAACCCTTTTAGATTTTCACCCTCTTCTCCTATAATCTACTTTAGAAAACCCTCTTTGCTGCTCAGGCTCTCTCCATATTCTTTTCCTTTTATTTTGCAAGTCATTCATACACGTGTATATTCATATATTCAAGTGTCTTGGATTATAGATCATTAGGTGCTTCTGTTTATTTCTGCCTCAGAGGTAATAAAGCTGTGTGTCATCGTGTCACCAGTGGCAAAGAACACTTCTACGCATTTACTGACTTTTTTTAGTCGTGTATTTCATAGTTGACGTTTTTTTTGTTATATAACGGCGAGCACTCGCAGGCTGAGGCATCGCCGAGCCAAAGCAGTGTTGTCTTCACACAATGTTTCCTCTTTCACTACAGTGACGATGATGATGATGATGATGATGCACATAATGGTGAGGTTTAATTTATATATTATTTGTTTTGTTTTAATCCTGCATTAAATGATGGGGTCTATGGGCAGTCGCTCATGTTTCGAGCAGTAGTTCCATAGCAGATCCTTTGGGCCTCAACTGTGGCACGAATGGACTTGGATCGCAGGTTGCGAGCCTGAGACCCAATGCACTTTGGGTACAGTCTCCAGCGGCAGGTTGGAGAATGAGGACGTGCCATCCGTCTCGTCCGTCTCGCCAGTTGCAAGACAACTGCCGTTGGAGACTTGAAGGTTCCAAACCCTAGTAACCCAAGGGCCCTGTGCGGTTTCAGGTTGGGATGCACTCATTATTTGTTTTTAAATGTTTAGTCCTATGTACTTTCAGTCAGCCAGTTGTCTTGGATTTTTCTTGTCCTGCTGCTTCCACAATGACAACGTGGCCTTTAATAAAAGGAGGCTTCCTTGTTTATGGAGCATAACACACACACACACACACGCCCCTGCTCGTCAGCCTTTGAGGCAAATGTCAGCTAATTAAGCTTTACATGTCCGACCTTTCTCGCCCCCCCACCTGAGCCTGTGCCACTTGATCTGCCACAGCATCCGAGAGCTGAGCTCCGTGCTACAGGTTGTCCCTGTCGCCCAAGAGTGTGGCACACGCGCACACACACACGCACACATTATGCAAAAAAACACAGGTCGACGTGGCCTTTGATGTGCTAAAAACTGCAGCGCTTCCATAGGGCAGCAGACTTAATAAGAGTAGACGGCGTCAGAATGATCACGTGTCACATGAATGTGTTTTTACTGCAGATTCTTACATTTCGCTGCATTTGATTTCTCTACAAACATCTGTTGCTGCGACTCTCGGTCCCCTTAAATTCACAAACTCAAAGTGAATGCCCCCACACTAATACTGTACCTTCACCACACAGACGCCCAGTGAAATGTCTCCTGTCAGCAGGCACAAATGGAACATTTGAGAGGGGGTGCTGAATATTGAATATCATCTCTCACCCAGTTCAGCTTTTAAAGCCGCGGGGATTCGTTCTGGAGACGGGAACAGAGACAGAGAGGAGCTGGGAACGCTCTGTACCCGACACTGTTTCACTCTGCAGCCGCACGCACACACGTGTTTCACAAAATGCACTGATGAAAAATAAATATATAAACCCCCCAAAAAAAAAAAAAGAGAGGGTAGTGCTTGTCAAAGTCATGGTCTAAGTGGCACAGACTAAGTTATGGTGAGAATGAAAGAGCAATCGCGGTGTCAGTGTCAAGGGCAGATGAAAATGAGTGAAAACTGGGATTGAGACCACAATGTTTCTTTGAATTGAACTAAATGTGAGCAATTTCGCTGCTATATATATATATATATATAATATATTATGTTACGAGTTGCTGATTTTAGGAAGAAAAAGACTCTTGACTGACTTGGATTTATGTATCCAATGTTTTATTTAAGATAATTAAAAGTAACTGCTTATGGATGACATGTTTTTGATTTATATGCCATCAAAATACATACTGTATTTTTTTTTTTAGCTTAAACTCACCTGAATTATTATTTATCAATAGTTAAAACCAAGATAAATCATTTGACCGTAGCTCTAAAGGTGTACAAATCTTCATTTACACTGAACTGAACTGAACTGAACAAAGGTAACTTTTTTCTTTCTACAAACCTGCTTGGAAAAACAGAAAACAAATAAGAAGAAGCAGTGGGAAGAAGTGCTTACACCTGTCGCCCCTCTCAGGTTTCGCTGCTGCTCCCACAGCTTCACCTGCTGTCCCTCCCTTTGTCCCTCCCTCCCTTCACTCAAATGAATTAGATACTTGTTTGTTTGTTTTATCACACCTGGTATTCACCAACAAATCAATAGTGAGTGGCCTGCTTTAGCCACTTTTTTGGAGATTTTTACATTCTGTGATGCATTCTCTCAAAGAATTGTGCAAAGTAACTTCCCTGGTGTTAAGATTAGAGTATACCGCCCACCGAACAGCGATGTAATTGGAGACAAAAAAAACAAGTGTTTGAGACATAATGTGTGATATCAGTGACATTTGAGCAACTTCCTGTACTTAAATAATGAAGCAGGTTGTTAGCGTCTCAGCGAGCAGCCTCCTTCATATCTCTCAAACCGCACACTTTAATTGGATTATGCATTCATACAACTGCATAAGCAAATGACCATGACCGTGGTATTTTACACCCACACACACACAGCACCTTTTATTAGAAATGCTGGAAATATGAAATTAAAGCAACACTAAGCAACAGCTGCAGTTTCTGTGTGAATCCATTCTTAGTGATTTTTTTTAAAAATTTACATAAAGACAGCTGATTGACAAATTAAACCGAGACACTGAGCCAAATAATATTCGTATTGATCGCTGGCTTTTCCTAGAACCAGATGTGCTGTTGTCAGTTTCTAATGACTTTTTGGTCTTTTTTTACCTGATTGATCATTCAGCATTACTCTTAAACTTGCTGAGCCTGACTCTGGCATCTCAAGCTGCTGACTCGAATTCAGCGGGGCGATTCTCCTGGGATCTGTTTGATCTGCTCGCCATACGGTGGCACAGGTAGTCGAGGCACGAACAGGTAGTCGAGGCAGAGTGGAAAGAAATTGCCCCCATGTCAGTGTACGGACGAGCATTAGGGCCACATGTAAAAAAAATAATAAATAAAACAGCATGAATTCTGACTTTAATCTCAGAATTCTGACTTTAATCTCAGAATTCTGAGAAAAAAGTCAGAATTCTGCAATTAAAGAAAAAGTAAGAATTCTGAGATTAAAGACAATGTCGGAATTCTGACTTTTTTCAGAATAATCCATAAAAATCTGTGTCAGTGTACTATCAAAATGATTTTGAAAAAAATATATCTGTAGCATTTTTCTTGTATTCTTGTAAATCACATGCACCTACAATACTAATCCCAATGTTGTGTTTGTGTTTTCCCTCACAGGGACATCAAACCTGACAACATACTACTGGATGAGCATGGTAAGACCCCCCCAACCCCACCCCCTTTTTTTATTTTTTAAATCATGTCGATGATGTCGTTGGATGTAATTTAACCCTTAAAGTTCCAAGACGAAATATAAGATGAAAATGTCCCAGTGCTGTAACACCAGAAGAGTGAATGTTTTCGCAGAAAATGAAATGAGTTCTGCTCTCCGTCTCTCTGCTGCTTTTATCCAGAAAATAATAATATATGAGAGGTGATTTATGTCGTCATGCTTCAAAGTCTGTCGGGCCAACGATTGTGAAAAGCTGCCTGTGGGCATCGCAGCTCCTTTGATCTGTGTGATCGGCGCGGTGATCCCACAGGTTGAAGGTTTGTCAGAGCCCTTAGTCACAAGCACTCAAGTCTTGAATGTCAAGTCCATGCCAGGTTTTTAAGATTTTAAAATAAGGAGTAATGTGACGTGAATGTACCCACACACATACGACAACAGATGAAAAGAGCAGTATATATTCAGAGGAAATTATGTGTTCAGCCCGTAGATCCAATCTAAATGTGAGCATAACATTTAGTGTATATTTACAGGCCATAATAGAATCTCACTTAATAGCTGATAAAAAAATAAATAACGTAAATTGCTGCCATGTTGTGATATAGGCTTTTCCACACAGTCCAATTACTACAGTTGGTGTTGAATAAATTCCACTTAGCTGCTTCAATTTAAGGTATAAATTGAGACTACAGAGAGAGTTTTAATGTAAAAACAGACATTAAGTGAGTGTTTCTCACACATACGCAAGTTCTGATACAGATCCACAGTCACAACTACGACCATCTTTTTCACTTTAACTATGTTGTATTTTCCTTTTTTGACTTGTAAGAATTGTATTCATCGAAAGAGATGCATCACGTGAAACTAAAGTCATAGATACAATTGCAGATAAGTAGATATATTTTTGCTTAGACAGGTTAGATAGATTTTTTTTTTCTCCATTATACGAAAAGAAATTCTGTAACATGCATGCATCCATTGCATCTTTCGGGAAAAGGTTTTTGTGAAATCATGGCATTTATTTCTGCAACAGACACAAAAACAGCCTGGAAAAAACACTACAGGGATAAACAAACCAGCGACGTATATTTGATATTTGAACACACACTTTTTGGAAGCCTTGAGATTCATGATTTTGCAACTGGAAGGTCACAGGGGTCACCTCAGTATTCAAACTATAGTTATTTTAGCAACCATCGGAGGCTGGTCTTCACTTTTCAAACTGAAAGACTGTGTATATTTTTATATACAGTACATCCTCTAAGATCAATGGTGTCTACTGTACGTTTGGCCAAATACTGTGTGCACACAACGACAAAACAAAACGCCCTGCACAAAAGTCCTGAGATTTCAGAGAACGCCAGACAGCTGCTCATGGGAGCTGAGTATGGGATATGTGGGATAGCAGCAGCTCTGCTGTCACTACAGACTTGAAGCTGACAAAGACGGGAGCAGGCGGGGGGTAGGCCACAAGAAGCAGTGACGTTATGAGCAGACATTGCGATCAAGAGGAAAGAATAAAAGGAGAAGTTGAGTGACAGCTCAGTCTGATTTCCACAGGACATTTTCTCTCTTTCTGTCCTTTTTCTTTGCTCCTCACTTATTCTGTACACCCCACACTTATCGACCGAAGTCTTAAACAACATGAGGTACGAGAGGGGGCGGCCGGCAGGCTGCTTACTTCTGCTCACTACTTCAATTTTGCAAAGCTGAAATTGCCCCGTGTTCCTCGGGGGGCTGTTGTTTCATATGGAGAAAAACAATTTGCCCATGCACGTACGCGCACGTTGCTTTTTGTCTTTTTTAAAGACCGCAGGGGTCGTGAGAAATGGTCCAGGAGGGCCGTTGTTTAGCTTATCCTTACATGATGCTACATCGTATTGAGTTTGAAAACCACAGTTTTTTCCATTACAAGATAAAAAAAACCCATGATAATGACAATGTCCTGCCATGTTTTACATATAATTATGTTGTCATGGCGATGTCTCTGCGTCTCTTTGTGTTCGTAAGCAGTTGTGTCAGCACAATTTATTCAGAAATTGATTTGAATCCAAACAAGATGGGTTTTTTAGGCAATATTAGCATCCATTCATGGATACTGTGACTATCTTGATTGGCAAAGTTTTGTGGTGTTTGATTTGATTTGGCAGCTCAAGCACTACTTTTTCTGTTGCAATGTGGTGTGGTGTGATATCTAAAATCAAATTCTACGTCAGTGTTTTTTGGCAGACGGTCCCTTATTATGAAATTAACACAACACATCATCTGTCTCCATATTGTTGTTATGTTCTGGGATTGATGGGGTTTATAGGTAAAAATCAAGAGATTTATGAGATGAGATTATGAATATTTATTTATTTATTGCTTCATACATTTATTTAATAACGTTTTTCATGAAACGTTACACGCAGGTGTGAAGGGTGTGCGCTTGTGGCTCCTGCAAAGAGAAATTAAAATATAGAAGAGATGCAGCAGTGTGACGTAACCCAAGGCTCAAACGTTGACGGTCGTTCAGGTAATCCCAGTAAAAAACACATTAGATAACGAATACCAGGAAACCTGCTGCATCATTGTTCTAAGCACCTCACATTTCAACACTCACACACACGCACACGGACTGATTTTATACTGACAAGGGTAAACCAAACAGACTTTCAAGTGATTTGAATTTGGGGAAATGTGTTGTTATTGTTATTGGATTTTCAAGGATAGTAATATAATATGATATAATATAATATAATATAATATAATATAATATAATATATGCAACGAAGAACTGTAATTAATTCTCAAAAAAGAGCAATTACTTACAGGTATTTCAGTCTCCGTCAATGCAATTAAATGAATAAAACTGCTTGTTATGTGGGGTCATTTTTAACACGTTATTCCATCACAAAGGCTGATTAGCTTCCTCTCGTTCTCTTTAAAAAGCATCCAACTCTGTAGGATGCTTTTTAACTTAACGCAGTTTTGTCATTTGTCCATTCGCTGCACAAGCAAAGTGCTTCATGGACCAAAGACCTTTACCTATAGAGACTTTGCATTTTTAATCACGTCATAATCGATGTTTCCAGACGTCAACTCAATGCAGTGGTTGACAGTTGTGAAGAGCAGACTCTGTGGCATCCAGACATCCATTTTCTACCACTTTATCCTCCACAGGAGGGTCGTGGGGGTTGCTGGTGCCAATCTCAGCTGACATAGGGCGATAGGCGGGGTCACATACCGGGACTCGATCCCGGGTCTTTTAACCACTACACCAACTGTGTGTCCCGTCTCTGTGTCATAGTATCTAAGTATCTGAGGTTGTGCTGCTACTTTATCTGTATGAGCCAAAGCAGTTTAAATGGATTGCTCTTCTATTTTGAACTTAAAATTTTCAGAACATTTTCTATTCAAGAGACGAGACACTAAAGGACCAGCGGCTAAAACATTATGACGATGCTGGTTGTGTGTTTCCTGTCTCTGGCTATTTGTGAAAGTCACAAATCTTTCTGAAAGACAAGACAAGATTTATAGTTGTGTTCTCATCTTTAAGGCCCAGTGTCTCTTAGACTGACTCATGCATACTTTTTATTCACATATGCACATGCAGCCTTTGTTAACTTTATGTACAGTACAGTATGTGTACGTCGTCTCACCGTAAGCGTGTGTGGAGTTACCGTCGATATTCATTCATGCAAACAATCACTGCGGCAAAAAACTCCCCTACTCTGTCTTCCCCTCTCACTCAGTTTGACACACACACACACACACACACACACCTCATTAGTGTGTGCTCAGTGTGCATGGCAGACATTCTGGGCTATCCTGCAGCACGGCGAGTCGCAGGTCAGTGGTTTGACTTTGGGAAAAACACTGCATTTGCTTCTCCGCCCTCTGTCACGATATCAGAAACCACATAGTGGTTTAATAAGATCCACCTACAAATCCCCAGTTCACCGACAAACGGATGAATTAATAATTAATTTAATCACCGCGGGGTAAGAGCCGTATGGTGGACGAGTACATAAAGATAAACGTGATTATCTTTGCAGTAGCCTTTAAAAACCTAAGCCTTAAAATGGGTTTTTTTGGCTTATTTTAGGACAGAAAATAACAATAATAAAGAATAACTTTCAATATCTGGGAGTTATTTACAGTTTACTGCATGTTAAAATAGTTCAATTTGAAATTTGAACCGTGTAAAACATACTTAAAATAACATTTGTTTGAGTTTTTGTCTCAATGTGCAAAAACAGGCCAAAATAATGGAAACTATGTACAGGTGGTTTTTTTTCTCTCTGGTGACAAAGACGCAAACACAGTTTGCACTGATGCCATCAACACAACTCTGTGCTTCAGAGCTACAATGATCTTTTTACAGAAGTGAGATTCTGGAAAATGTTTATTTAAAACTAAAATGTGTCCCTTTTTTTAATGAATGCTGACTGAACGCAATACTGTTGTTTGTTCCGCAGGCCACGTCCATTTCACCGACTTCAACATCGCAGCCATCGTCAAAGATGACCTGAAAGCGACGTCCATCGCCGGAACCAAGCCATATATGGGTGAGAAATATGACGTGTTCTGCATGAAATCTGCCTAAAGTTCACAGTTATGGTGCAGTAGTAGATGCAGGTAAAAAGTGAACACATGGGCACTTCTTTGTTGCTGCTAAGCTCACGTCCTACATTTTCAGTCTCTTCATCTGTCCAGAATTTAGGAAAGTATGTTTCATATATTAAATATGTAGTAGTCTCCAGAGTTTAAGGCGGCGTGTTTGTGTTTTCATGCACGAGTCTAAGACCTACTTTTTTTAAGCACAGATGCACTCGTGTCCTCCCCGTGACTCTGGCGTGCAGTAATCAGATTGATGTGGTTTCAGCTCGGATCAGACAGCAGCTAATGTTATTCCAGGGAGCTTTGAATGGCGAGGCGACATGTTTTTATGAGTGTGTGTGTTTGTGTTTATGTCTGTGCGATCCTCACAAAGTGTGCATCCGTGATGAAGACTGATCTCGCGGCCCTGTGCGAGTCGAGGTTAACTCACAGCTACTCTGGGGCACAAAGGCGTCGTCTTTCTCTTATAAACTGCTCTTCATCCTCCCCGACAAGGAGGCAGAGCAAACCTGCCACGAGAGACGTCGCTGGGTTTTTCCCCGGATGAGGGATGGAAATTCATTTTATCCATTTGGAACCAAATTATAGCTGAGCAGCCATTTCTCAAGAAGAGATTATTATTCTCTTCCAGGGAAAGCGTCCGGATAAATATTTTGATAGCTCAAGCTCCCAGAAAAGCTCTTAAATCAACGGTTTATTAAATAGATTTTGCCGTGCTACACAAGCGTATCGCATTCATGAAGGAAACTAAGTAGATACCATATATTTAGTTGTGACTTATTTTACCGAAATTAGGAGAATACGGAAAAGTGTTGGCGGACAAATCTGAAACCAAAGTTGCACCAAATTTCACGAAACTTGGTGGAGACATGGAACAGCCCAAGGCAAACAAAAAAGTCAGTTGGGATGATGGCCTCAACTCAACGGGAAGTCGGGTATTTTGTTTTTCGTTTCCACCTTGGCCATCTGTTGTCCAATTTGGCGATTTGCACATTTCGTAAGATGAGAAATTATGAAAGAACCAGGTCAGTTTGTAAAAGGCGCTGTAGAATTTTAAAAAGTGATGAATTTGATAAGAAATTTAAGAGTGGATGAGACGAGAGCGAGAGAGGGGAGAGAATCCCTCCGCACTGACAAGCGTAATTCATTAAAGCTTCAACAGCAAAAGCAAGGTTTTAAAATAAATCACTATCCAGTGCCCAGACATTCTGTGAGCCCTCTCTGCAACAGAGCATCTACATCTGAACAGTGCCACTACGGCTCATTAGAGCTACGCCTGGAATTATAAATACAATATGACACGATGATGAAGGTAGCTAAACCATGTATGAAATGTGCTGTAGGCAAAATGAAGTGTTCTCTGTCTTTAAAACAAAAACAATGAGAGCAAAAATACACGTCATCCCTCCCGTGTGCATCATTTTAATGCTGTTTTTATTCCGTCTGTCAGCTCCTGAGCTTTTCCAGACCTTCGAAGGCTCCCACCCCGGCTACACCTTCTCTGTCGACTGGTGGTCGCTGGGCATCACGGCCTACGAGCTGCTACGAGGACAGGTAACGTGTCACCACCGCGTCACCCGGACGCTTTACTGAGGCAGATACACAGCAATAAGTCCTCGGAAGGGGGAAGCTGAAATTGAAATTTTACATTTAAGCTGACCCTAAGATGTTTAGATGTTTAGTCATGGCGCGAGACGAATCGCTGCGGCAGCGACGTCAAGTTATTCTGAGAGCTGTATAATTGGATTTGATTGTTTCAAATATTATTTATTAGATTCTGCGCTCATGTCCCGTCTGGGGGTGTTAAATTCTGATGTCATGGAAGTAAACGCAGGATATTATGCTTTGGCTGGGTCTCTTTCATTTATCAGGCTGTGGGGCCTTGGAGCTTAGTTGGCAGGCGTATGTGCTCGATGTGGACTCTAGTCAGAGTTGCAGCAGCAGAGTTTCCTCTCATGTTTCAGGATCAAGACGATGATGATGACACAAACTACAGTAACCTCTGTCCACACGGACAAGGACGCACGGCACCTGAAACGGATCCCGATTCTGAAATCACTTCCTGTCGCACTCCAGCACTAACCTCTCTCATAGTTAGTAAAGCCAAACATCTTAATTATCTTCTCAGTAAAAACAACAAAGTTGCCTCCGCTCATCTCCTCCGTCCGTCTGATTCTCAAGTACTCTTCAACCTCCACTTCAATTTCAGCAGCGAGTTGCCGTGCAGACTTTAAAGAGCCAGAAACTACTCTGAGTGACGTACTGAACAACTTTAGCCCCGTTTCACTCCCACCTTCTCTTGAAGCTTCTCTTCTCAAACTCCTGTAGCCTACACAAATTCCATTTTGTCTTCCAAAGCTCAGCGCTGACTTTAAAGGGTAAATCGCTCCTCAGGCGTTAGGAACTGACCGGTTGAATGTGCAGAATTATTTAGCTGTTGGAAACGGAGATTCAGCTCACTGTTTTACATCTTTTTACTGGATCTAATGACCTTGATTTAAAAGGTTTTAATCATGCTTTAATCAATTTCATACTGTTCAGCAACACCATCGCAAGAAAAACAAATGATTATTTATCAATATAAGGTCAAATTTGATCTTTTTAAAAAGTTTTAACTTTTTTTTTGCCTCACCCTGTGCATTTTTACTGCACATTTACGGCCGATCAGAAAGACTAAATAGGTCACACGCAAACATGTATACTGGCGATATAAAGAGAGGCAGCTCACTGCTCTTCCATGTATTTGAACTGGAAATGGGTAAATTTGGCGATTTTGACCACGGAAATGTTGAAATCATACAGAAAACTCGTTTACAGAACAGTCAAGTGGACTTAAATGTGAATAATTTCTTCATTTCTTTGCTCTAGATAACAAAGAAATTATTAATAGTTAATTTGTGGTTTGTGGACAAAACAAGAACATCATCATTTCCAGGTTTGACGAACACCGATCAACATTTAAGGTTTTCTGATATTTTATGGACCAAACGATTAATCGAGATTAATCGATTATGAAAATAATCGTTAGTTGCAGCTCTCCCCCGAACGCAGACGTGGAACAGCGAGATCACAGCAAACACACCTGATAATGCAAATGAACTGTCACACATAAGCTATTTTTCACCGTATGCAACATCTAACACCAAAAGAATGCATCACCGTCAACTGACACCTCGCACACTATGTGCCCTTTATGGGGGAACAGCTGCAGAATTGGAATATAATTGCCCGTGTGGATCTGAAAGAGACTGTAATAAAAGTGAGAAATGGCAGTGTTGTGTACAGCTCCTTGTTTTCATTCATCCTTCCTGTTTCTTCTAAGTCTGAATCAGCTGGCAAACGCAGGAATAACAATAAGTGCGTTAGTCCCACAACAGATTATTTGTATGCATTTGCTCTTCAGTAAACATCAATAAACCGGAGAGAACGGGCGTAGGAAACGACGACTGACGAACAGAAAGTGCACAAGCGTTTACTACGGGTTGAGAAATGTGTTGTTTCTCCATAAGCGCGGTGAATATGGCGATGAGGGAAGGAGAGAGTTTTCCAGCTGAGAAACAAACTTGACGACACACACTTTATCAAAGACACTCCTCCAGGCAGCGCTCGAGGACAACCGCGAGCTGTCTTTAACACGCTGTGTCGTCTCCCTGTGCCTCCCCTGCAGAGACCATATGTGATGAGATCCAGCACGCCAGCTAATGAGATCCTCCAGACCTTCCATAAGGTCCATCCCAGCTACCCAGCAGGCTGGTCTTTAGAAATGAAGTCTCTTCTCAGAAAGGTAAAAATATAATGTGGAATATAAAATTGGAGCAGAGGTTTTAGGGATTTATTTTACACCACGTGTTTATGTAACGCAGTGCCATCTCCACCTGTGTTTCCCAGTCTACATGTTTGGTAACGGAAGGTTCGAATGTTTCGAATTGTCCTTTTTGTGATCGACAGCCTCCAGTTTTGCATGTGTTTACTGATTCACTCTCGTGTTTTCTTGTGAAGTCTTAATTTCCTGTGGGAAAAAAATTACCATGAACTGACACCAGCAGAATTTGGGTAAAAAAAAAATAGCTGTAATCTCTAGAATCTTAATTAGGCATCGGTTTCATTGTTGTTAGCCATGTTTTTTTGGTTACATATTTTAGGGGGTTTCCTTTATCCTCCCACCATAGACATATATAAATAAATAGATGAGAAATGATGTGGAAAAATAAGAAGAACATTCTATAGCTCAGTAGTTCAGTGGGTCTCCAGTTTGTTTGAGGATTGATTTTAAAATGCTCTTGCTTGTTTTTAAATCATTAAATGGGCTGGCACCTCAATATCTGGCTTAGATAGACTAATCAGCTGCTGTTAGCTGCTGTTAGCTGCAGTGGCGGCCCCTCGGCTCTGGAGCGTCTTTAAAAACCTACTTTTACTCCATCGTGTTTAAACACAGGCCGAGTTGGACTACCATTGTTTCGTGTTTTTAGGTTTTCTATTTTTATTTTTTTTATTTTGGCATTTGACGTCATTCTGTGCAGCACTTTGGTTCAACCTCGGTTGCTTTTAATGTTCTCTTTAAATAAACTTTGAGTTGAGTTTCCAACTTCAATTGTCAATGTATCTATATATTCTAGAAAAGGCAGCCAGGTTTTATGAAAAAGCCTGCAGAGATCCACCAGCACACCAGTTAATGAGATCCTTCAGGTCCATCTCAGCTAACCCAGCAGGCTGGACTTGAGAAACCTGTCTGATCGGGGGTTAATCAAAGCAGGAATGACCTCTCTGAAGAGCACTTTGTCTAAAATATCTTTGTGTTTCTGAAGCAACAGGGAGACTCAGAGTTAGTGTTTCTGAAAAAAGGTTTTTGAAAAGTTCTGCACTTTTTATTCTCTGTAGGGACTTAATTGCTTCCTTGACCTCCGCGGCGGCTGCTGCTGCTATGGGGAGCACCTGGATCATGAGGATAGGACGAGACAGTCCAGGGGGATTGGGCTCTGGTCAATTATGAGGGGAGATCTCAGCAGAGTCAAGTGTAGAATAATAATCCAGAAAAAAATGACTTATTTCGTTTGGGTCAAAACCGCCAGGGGAAATTATTCTGGGAATAAGCTTTGAGGCACACGCCTCGTCTGTTGGAGCCGGCTCTAAACTTTGCCAGAAGATAACAAATCATATAATTGTATTGGAATATTGGGCATTTTAAATTATAAACTTCATTTGACAGAACCGTCACTTCAGGAGTGCTCCGACTTTTTAAAGTGAGAGATGAGAGAAAATGATTTGAAGCCTTGAAAGCGTATCATCGTGCTAATATTATTCCAGTTGTTAATCTGGAGTAGACGTCAATTTGTGAGGTGAGAAAAACCACTGGATTTGGATGTGGGTAATAGTTGCAGAGGGAGAAATCAACGTAATGTAACAAGTCTATTATCCAAGAGGGTAATAATAACATCTATTCTTGAGTTTCACACGTGAAAATAAAGGAAAGGAAATAGCAAACTAGACGGAAACATGGACCCTACGTGGATCTGTCAAACCCACATGGTCCACGTGAAGCTTTAAGATGTCGTCACAGTGGCTTTTTAAACAGGACGTGTCCTCCTGTATAATATAATATATAATAATAATAATAACATTATAATATAATTATAATAATCAAGCTTTCAGAGACAGGGATTTAGTCGAGTACGAGTTATTGTGAAGCAGAGAATCAACACGATTTTAATAAACACAGGATCCAAATTAAACGCGAGCAAATAAACTCACTGTCTCACGGTTGCTCTGGAGTTTGTGTTTTTGGCAGCGATCCACTGCAGTCAAACTGTTGCATTGCTTCGTGCTCAGACTCTCTCCTCATTGGTATTCCACTCGTGTGTGTGTGTGTGTGTGTGTGTGTGTGATGTAATGGGACGTAGAGAAAGTGAGAATGAATGGATGAGTGTTTCATGTCCAGTGTAATTGTCGTTCATCCTTCACACTTCATAACTTCTTATGATTTTTTTGTTTCTCTATGCGTCTCATTTTCTTTGTCTCAGACACGCTCACTGGAACCCTGTCCTCTCTGTCCTCTCTGACCTCTCTGACCTCTTTTGTCTCCTTCAGTTGCTCTGCATCGACGTCCAGAAGCGCATTTCCTGTCTAGCGGAGCTCCAGGATTTGGACTACATGTCGGACGTCAACTGGGACGCCGTGCTCAGCAAACAGCTTCCCCCCGGGTTTATTCCTAATGTGAGTAAAACTAGAGCGCGGGAGCTTAATCCTGGATGCTTTAATCCAAACTTGACAAGCATGATTTATGATTTAACTCTTTTAAAGCATTTCAGAATAACTCTAATCTAATTTTCCCAAGGGCACTTACTTGGGAAAGGAAGACGGTGTCTCACTCTCGATGTTATGTGTCCTGTCGAGCTGTAGACATCGCCCCCTGCTGGGCTGAGCGAGGTTTCCCACTGATTGTGCAGTTACCTAGACAGAACGGACAGACGCACACACAATAGGACACACATTATGTGCGTGACTGATGCAGACAAAGGCAGAGAGATGTTTGCAGGTGGGCTCCCGATCATTATTTTACCAGCTGGAGGTAAACAGTTGCAGTTACAGACTCTTTGCTTCTACGTAAATAAGAAAACACAACACGGTGTGAATGTGAATGTCCACGTGCTCCCTGAGTCACCGTCACACAACTGCGTGTTTTAAAATTAAAATAAAAACGTCATTCGACGAATTCAATCAATCAACGCCTCGGTGATTACGGTCGACTCAAGTTTTCAAGGAATACAAAAACCAGCCGGGGTCTGATAAATGTCACGGTGCTGTGGCAGAGTTAGACAAATCCAGAGAGTAATGACCCACGCAATTGAATACACATGATTTAATCTAAATCCAAGGGAAAAAGTCTGTGGAGCAGCAGGTAATCCCAGGAGGAGAAGCACCGAGGATCGATTGGCTCCTTATGTCTTTAGTTTCTGTGTTTTTTTTACACACACACAAACAAACTTGACTTAACGCTAAAACACGAAAAGATAACACTCTGTGTGTCTGTGTGTCTGTGTGTCTGTGTGTCTCTCGACAGAAGCGCAGACTAAACTGCGACCCCACGTTCGAGCTGGAGGAAATGATTCTGGAGTCCAAACCGCTTCACAAGAAGAAAAAAAGACTCGCTCGGAAGACCAAGGACCAGGGATCTGATGGATCACCACAAGTAAGGCTTTTCAGTTTAAGAGACCACACCATTACAGTAATTATGCAAAATATCTGTTATGGTCCTTTTCCACTTTGGTCCTCGGCACGGTTTACGCTGCATCTTCATTACAAAAAAAAAGTACCTAGTCAACGTGGGCGGAGTCATCGCTGCACGGCTGCGTGAAACTGCGGTGACTTCGTTTTACACTCGACACACAAACGAGTGACTGTTGACTTGTAAAGCAGTTGTTCTCAGTGTAAATGAATCATTAGAATCAGTTCATTAAAGCTGTTTGTTCAGTACTTCCTCCATGACCTGAGCACAGACTCCGTCTGACACAGTCACTGGACTGAAAAACAGCGGCAGGGATCACTGTCGCTAAGTACACCAGACTCCTCTGTTAAATATTGAGATTTTAGACATTTCCCTGGTAATTGTTGGAGATTAACCCACGTTTTTTAGGATTGTTAAGTCTTTTTAACTGACCTACAGTTCGGCATTGTTCGGCTTGATTCTTGCGTTGGACCAATCAGTGGCCTGATTGGTCAGAACTGTGGCGTTATATCTGTGCCACATTCGTGAAGGAACAATGTGATATTTTAAGCACAGGAAAAAATATATTTTGAAGAGAAATCGTACGCAAAATATAATTTTCATTTGAGCAAGCAAAAATATATTCTGTCCTCAATACATGTATTTGCATGTTTGCAATTATTCATTTTAACGTGCAATAATAATAACCCCTCCCACTCAGTTTTACTCATATGCCGTCACAAACTCTCGCTCGTGGCGCTGCAGACCGCTGCACGCTCGCTTCTCAAATCTCTCTCTCTCTCCTTCTGTGCGCACTCAACTTGACACTACGTTACAAACGTGCCACAAAATCAACCAATCGGAGACTATGTAAATTTAGATGTTACTGCTGTTTCGTCTCCAATCACAGTGCTTCCATAACACGCCAAATGAGTAGGATATTCAGCTTCTTAAATGTGAATCTTTTCGACTTTCAGTCATTTTTCAGCTTCTTAAGAAGCAACTGGAATTAACAGCCGACGACGTCGTTGAAAGGACTCCGAAATGAAAGAGAAACAGGAATTTTTGGCTAATGCAGAAGTGTTGCGTAATCTCTTGATTGTCATTCACAGCAGCACTGCTCGAGAAAAAGATTTCGACATTTCGCCCCTTTTTGTAAAAACCGTCCTTGCGTTTCTCCCTCTCTGTGCTCATCATTATTCAGCAAAGGAGGCGAAACAATGATTTCATTTGACCCACTTACAGGTGTTAACCGGCTCCATCGTCTCGAGTGCTGTTAAAGAACATCAAGGACACATTTCAGAGCCGCGTCCTCCCTCACCTTTACCAGTCTGTGTGAAACCTCCCTGCTCCTTTTAAACATTTCTCTTCCTCTTTCAGTCCGAGCACAGAAATACAGCTGTTGTCCTCGGTGCACTTAAAGGCTCATTTGCTCATTTGGTGAAGTGAGACGTGTGAGTGAGTGTGTTTGGGCAGCTCCGCGTCTAACCACAGTGACTTTATTATTTAGGTCTGCTGCAGTGGTGGGAGCTCGTTACTGTTTTCATTTCAAGGTTAAAAAGGACGAGCCAGTCGTTCTTGTATCTTCAGCCGAACTGGACGTGAGCTTCAGTGTTGAAACGTTTGGAGAAAAAAAACTATTTTTATTCAAATTCTTATTGTATTCTGTTATAATGTGGCAAGTTACTGCTGCTGTGTTTGTTATTTCACTATTTGTTACCCTTCCTTCAACTTTAGTATACATTAGTTGAGTGAGTGATGCAGTTTTGCTGTTTTACAATAGTCTTAAAATTTAATTTTAGCTCTTTTTTATGCTCCTGTCGCCATTTTACCTTTACATCTCGACGTGTGTCCGTCGCTACGATACACGCGACTCACAGTGAACCGGACGACCAGTTAAAAGTGGCCATGTACATGAGATGTGCCATCATAGGCGGGTTCACTGTCCACATCCACTCAGTCTGTCTGTTTGGTTTCTTCTCGTCACGAGAGAAACTGTAGTGACAAAGCTCTAAACTGGTGTCGTGTTTGTTTATCAGCAGGAAAGTATTTACAGCAAAAGAAAATCAATTTATCTGTAAAACAGAGGAAGCACCGCCGTGTGTGTGTGTGTGTGTGTGTGTGTGTTCCAGGCGTTTGTCCAACTCGCAATCTTTGCTATTTTCCAAAGATCAGCGAGATTAGGTGAATGGACACTTTGATGGTGATTTTGATTGGTGCACATTTGTGTCTCTCCACTGACACACACACACACACACACTGTGTCCTCACATGCAAACAGACAGTTATGCGCTCACTCGGACTCTACCCTGACGATAGCGGAGCAATTTGTTTGGCCTAGACTCCGGAGCTCACGCCCTGCCAACTCGCAGTAAGAAATCAGAGCCGGAGCCAGAGTGCACTATATTATAAAAGCTGACAACTGCTTGTGGAGATCTGTCCGTGTGTTGTAATATATCAGTGATTTCTCACCGTGCAGCCAGATGGCGTTCATCATCCGCTGGCCGGTGTAGACACAGACAGAGAAAGTCTCCCGTTTATGAAATAAAGAGAGAAGGATATGGGAAAACGTGTTTTACACTCGTGGAGACGGGCCAGGAAACAGCACACGGCCAGACGTCTCGGTCTTCATTAAATCAAATCGTTTTGTTCTCGTAACATTTTTTCTCGACTTAAAAATCCGCGTGAATGATATTCAGATGTGTTTGTTTGCCAGACGTGCTGGAACGTCTCCTGATCAACACAGAACACAGAGACGAGTGTGCAGCAGATGAGTGTGGACTAATCTGACAATGATGTCAATGTCAAAGGACATTTTAAAAGTTACACGGGACATTTACCACCAAGAAGGTCTGGGCCTCATTGTCTCCAGTTTCCTCTCACTGTCCAAAAACATCCATCCATTTTCTACCGCTTTATCCTCCCCAATCTCAGCAGACACAGGAGATTAACAACCATTCAATCTCACTTTCACGGTCAATTTAGAACGACCAATTAACCTAATCCCATATTGCATGTTTTTGGACTGTGCATGCAAACTCCACGCAGAAAGACCGCTGTTCCAGCCGGGGCTCTAACCTGAGTCTTCTTGCTGCAAGGGCCACTTACACCAACCGTGTGGCCCCCAGTCCAAGAGGTTAATTGAACACTCTTAATTGCCCCGTAGGTGCAAATGTGAGCGTGAATGAGCTGACTTTGGTGTCTGTAAATCTTTTGGAAGGATTTTCCTTTGGCCGACGTCACAGCGATTGTAACCGCCGCTGTATCCGCGACTGCTCTGCCTAAAACAAGCCCGACAACTCAAATGTAAACAGTAAAACTCTTCCTCAAAGTGTCTTGTTTAACGTTGATCTATTATTCATCCGAGGTCGTCGTATTTCACGTCGTGTGCCACTCTGTCTGTCTGTCTGTCTGTGAGGGCGTTTGTGTTTTTTTCACTGTCCGCAAATATGAGTTTGTGTCGTCTCCATTTACAAGAGGACCTGTGGGATCACCTGTGAGACAGTGATGAAGACGAGGAGAGAGGGAGGGAGGGTGGAAGGGAAAAAAGAGAGAGAGACAATTCTGAAGCTCAGCAGATCGATAGAGGATGACGAACGTTATCCCCATCTCATCTCGTCAGGCTGTTACGTATTCCTTTTGCGTAATTCCTCATCTTCCTCACCTCCTCCTCGTCCTCCTCCTCCTCTCCAGCTCTCTTATCCTCACACTTCCCCTCCTGACTCTCTCTTCTCGCCGCTCTACCTCTGCCTCTCCGTCCCTGCTACACTAACAACACAGCGCTGATTTAGCTCAATTGAATCACTGCTAATACGCAGCCGATAATTGGACTCGTGCTGGGAGACAAAATAAATTGGCTACTGCGACTACAACACACACACACACACACGTTTTTCATCAGAGATGTCACTCATGTTAATTATGTGCCGCAAATATGAAATGCACATGATATAGGAGCAGGTTGTTGCTGTAATCAGAGTTTTTAACACAGAATTCCTCATTTCTTGTGCAGTAAATGCAAGTAAACGCAAAGTAAAAGTGAAGCTGTGTTATATTCTACATGTAAACACTGCCTCGTGATGTTTGTATAAAGTCGATTTAGGGATTCTTTCAATTATTAGGGCGTTATTTTAATTATTGCAGCTTAGCAATCACATGCTCCCGGTGGGTTTGTCTGGATAAATGGAAAGTTTAATCTGGCAGTCGGAGCAATTAGCTTCTGAACTGTGTTTTGAAAATCATCCAAAAAAGAGAGCGAGCGAGTAGAGACGTGTTATTGTTGTCTCGGCCGAGGACAGACGTCTCTTTTGACACTGTGCATGAACGTCTGTATATCTGTCAAAGTCGATCCATCTCTGCAAGAATACGGACTTTCTCCACCTCGCTGTGATCAAAATATACAAAAGTATAATCTTAACAAGAGTTAATCCCATGCGTTCTGTCTTTTATTCCCCAAAACTTTTGTTGTGCCAATGAATCCTAGACAAATAAACAATGCACATGTATGCGTATATGGAATTCTAGGAGAGCTGGGTTTTTTATTTATTTACGACTTAATTTGTAATTTATTTGGCGCGACTGAGCGACTCGCAGCGAGGTAATGGGCAAAGCGAAATCATGACAGGTTTATAAAAGACCTCATTTAAAACTGATCCACCAGATGGTCAGAAGATGAATTTTAGGAAGATGTGCACGCAGTACAAATGTGGAAATATTACTATAAATGACTGCATTTAAAATGATAAAACTGCTGTTAATCCAGTCGTTTATCTCTGCTGCTGTTGTTGTTTTGGGAATAACCTCACATTCTATAAGGTCTATGGAGGTATAAAGGGTAACAAATTGTTGAGAAGGTTAAATAAATTTAAATGTAAGTGTATTTGATCCGTTATCCACTTAAGAGACAAAGCTGAGGCCTGAACTGAGGATTCAGAGTCTGAAATATGCCTCAAAATCACAATGATCACTCACAGACACAGGGCAGTGTTATAATAATAATAATAATAATGATGTACATTCATTATCTCTCTCCTCACTGTCTCCTTGAGAAAAAGCACCGGTCTCCGTGTCTTGGCACTTGAGCAGTGTGAGGACAGTGTGAGGACAGTGTGAGGACAGTGTGAGGACAGCCTGGCATGACAAATCATAGTCTGTGTGCCATGAAATGCAGACACTCCTCTAACTCCAGTCCTCTAATGTTAAGTTAAGTTAAGTTAAGTTAAGTTCTACTTCTGGAATCTTACACTATGACATGATAAAAAATGTTTACAGTGAATAGACTTTATACTGTGTGTGTGTGTGTGAGGGTTTTGGGCCATCACTTACTCCAAAACTACTGCTATAAAACTGCAAGTGCAATTAATTCTGATTAGAATATGCAGCTGTGCATTACAGTAATGAAAATGAAAGATCCCGACTTTGTTGTTGTTGTTGTTGTTTTTCCAGCACGGCTGCCAGTTGCTAACGGCTCTGTAATTGTGTCTCCTACAGAATAACCAGCTGCAGCAGCGATTGGACAACGTCCAAAGAGACTTTATCGTCTTCAACAGGGAAAAGTAAGACGCTTCCACCACTACAGAACCTGCCATATACATTGTCTACAACAAACACAATACGTCATCTTTTGCAGAGATGAAGTGGCTGCTAATAAGGGCTACTGCAGTGAAATATTGAAATAAAATCATCAAAACGTCTGTAAAATGCAAGTGAGACCCGAGAGAGCAGGTGAAAATCAAGTTTCAATGTCAAAAAACAGGTTCAAAGGAAAAAAAAGTGAAGAATTCCAAAATACACTGCACAAGAATGACGTCAAAAACTCACCTCAATGATCCAGAAATCCAAACATCCAACAACAGCAAATGTTGTTACCGATAGAACACAGGTGAACATAATCAACACAGCAGGAAGTGAAGAAAGACAGGAACAAGACACAAGCATGGCTACAAAATAAAAGTTCAGGGTTCAGAGTCATGAGAATCTTTAGCCTTTGCATGTTTATAATGCAAATTAAGATAATATTACACAAGTAGAGCGATGACAACAGAAAATATGAAATGTCTGGAGCTTTATTTGTTTCTATGATTATGTTTTTTAAAGGTCAAGTTTGTAAGAATTAGTCTAGAATCTAACATATAAAAGTCTACGAAAATGACAATAAGACACTTAAACAAACTCCGTGTCTCTCAACAGGTCAAAGCAAGTGGTGGTGGACTCGGAGACGTCTGAGCTCTCCACGAGTGAGAAGAACAAGGCTATAGAAGACGGACAGAATAACAACGTGAAGCCGGCTACCTACTTATCAGGATAGGTCTCATAACCTGAGAGCCCACCTTATCTTTCTTATCACTTGCACCTGCCCACAGCTTGTAGATCAGCTCTTCACACACAGACACTGATTCTTCTATCAGCAACTTGGCACTCGGACGTTCCTGCACCACCGTTTCATCTCTACAGAAAAAGAAAAAGAAATGCAGCGTCACTGATCGCGCCCATAAAATAAAACACATTAAATAAAAAACTGAAGGAGTGAAATTGACTCCAGGACGACGGGCCTTTTTCACTTTCCTGTCACGGAGAGGAACGACTCTGTGTTGTTGAGTGTCGCTCACACCCGCGCTCTCTTAAATCACTCTGGTGCTCTGAGGTCTGCTCGACCTGCAGCGAGCAGCCGATGTGAAAAGGTTGTCCTGCAAAAAAATAGGAGACAGCGCCGCGTCGTCTCAGCTCTCACCGTGACATAAAATCTGACGTGGTTCTTCTTACGCTGGAGCCTGGAAGGACACTTTTATTATTATTATCATTATTATTATTATCCTAATTACAATGATTTAAAATGTAGGATAACAATGGTTTCTTACGCTTCAATGAACGGCATGGCACAAAGGAGCTCACAACTACGGCAACCTACTCACTCTTCTATAATAGATGTTCAAGAGCTAAACTGTGAGCTTGAGCATGAATGGCTCGCTTTATCATAGCAGCAGATACATGGGCGCATCATACCAGCGGCATAAGCTGCACAAAACAGGCAAAAAAGAAACCAGCTGTAAGTTTTCACTTCACTATGCTTTAGAGTACCAAATGTAGCATTTTAATGTTAAGCTTCAAGGTCGGTGGTTCGTGACGTCCTCCAGGTGTGGCTGGTGTTGTTTCCTGATGGAAAATTGCTTTTGCCAAAACTGGTTTTAGAGATTTTGGGACTAAACCTCGCCTCAGTCTGCTACTGACCAACTGGATGTTTCAAATAAAAGCGACGAAGGAATAGAAAGAGGTCAACGACAGATGTTTTATTGTGTGTGTGTGTGTTCTGCTGTGAACCTCGCTTAGCACACGCTTCCTCGTTCATTGGTACATTAATGCACAGAGAGACAAAAGAAAGGTGCTGTGAAGAAGAGAGAGAGAAAGCTGGAAGTGAATACTTAACTAGTTTTATAGACCTGAGACCTAGGTAAGATGAATATCTTAGTCACTGTCTGTATTGAAAGTTTGTTTTTGTTTGTTTTGTTTTTTTTTAGTCAAATATAATCTATTGTCACCCGTTCAGTCACAGAGAGGAAATACATTTGCATCCATGTTGTGCAGACACTAGGTGTTAAAACAGTTCATCTAGAATTCTGCAGAGAAAACCCCCATTCTAGTAACAACAAAGCTAAATGCTAATCGGTGAATTATTCCTTTAAGGCAATAGCAACCCTCATACTTTAAGTAGCTAACACGATGTTAAAGAGAACCCACACCTGCCTTATCCTGTAAATATGGCACACAGCTTTTCATTTGATGTGGAAGTAAAATGGGATTTCTTCTATTGACCTAAATCGTCCTTACCTATCTCTCATAGGACTGCATCCTATCACGTCTAAAATACTTAAAAAAACACATATTCAGTTCAAAACTGTTGGCACTTTTATATTTGAAGTTGGTACATTAATGTTTTTATCCACTTTTACGTTGTTGTTGTTATTATTATTGTTGGTAGTTTTCTGTATAAGCTGTGTAAGATATAGTGGGGACGTCTTTTACAGATGGATTAACCCAGAGTGAACTGATTATCCTGATTTGTTTATATCGTATAACGGGTTTAGGTTTAAATGACGGGCAGTCGTCACGTGTGGTAGATTCCGACCGCTCGAAACCATGAAATCTGAAAAAGTAGCTTATTAATTGCATTCAAACTTTAGAATTTCATCGTGATTAACGTTTTGTTGTCCTTCAGTTGTCACTGTGTGTTTCACTTGTGTTGGAGTTTCAAACTTATTAAGGTGTGCCTTAAATATTGACTTTCATTTTCTGAACCAAACTGACTGACTTGTACTTTATTTCACTTCATCTCTATGAATTATGTAAAGAAAATAACACGTTCATTGATCTAATCGATTAAATTCAGTTTAAGGGAATGAGATGGTGAGGGAAAAGTGTTAATGAATTAGATTTGTGTCAATATTTTCAAACAACACTTTTCACGAAGCAAGCGACACTTTTCAAATCAATATTGATTTAATCATTCCAAAATATACTATTTTGTTGTTAGAAAATACATCTGTTGTTTGTTGCGAGCGGACCTGAGGAAGCTGTCTGCTGATTGGCTACTGAGCAACAGCTCAATGCACCGGAAGTCGTCACGGGTTTGACGCTGTCGCTGTCCGTCTGGAACTCGTTCCCCGAGTTTTCTTCCTTCGACATCTTTTTTTTTTTTTTTGTTCTTTATTGACAAATAAATCCTCACCAGTATATCATTATACAAAGATTAGGAACCCAAACACACCAACAAACACTTTCTAACAAAATAAATGGAAAAACAAGGGGAAATAAATAAATATAAAAACAAACAAAAAAATATAAAAGAAGATATATCTAAACTAAGTTGCATACAAAAATATTATGAGGAGATTTTTACAGACTTATTAAGGTATGCCTTAAATATTGACTTTCATTTTCTGAACCAAACTGAATGCCTTGTACTTTATTTCACTTCATCTCTATGAATTATGTAGAAAAATTAACACCTTCATTGATCTAATTGATTAAATTCAGTTTAAGGGAATGAGATGGTGGGGGAAAGGGTTAATGCTAGTATGGAATTAGATTTGTGTCAATATTTTCAAACAACACTTTTCACGAAGCAAACGACACTTTTCAAAAAATATTGATTAAATCATTAAAAAATATACTATTCTATTCTATTCTGTTTGAAAATACATTTGTTGTTTGCGCTCCCTGACTTGATGTTTGCGCTCCATGAAGTGTTCTTTGCGCCGTGGATTTTTGTTTGCGAGCGGGCCTGAGGAAGCTGTCTGCTGATTGGCTACTGAGCAACAGCTCAATGCACCGGAAGTCGTCACGGGTTTGACGCTGTCGCTGTCCGTCTGGAACTCGTTCCCCAAGTTTTCTCCCTCGACATCTTTTTTTTTTTTTTTTTTTTTTTTTTATTGACAAATAAATCCTCACCAGTATATCATTATACAAAGATTAGGAACCCAAACACACCAACAAACACTTTCTAACAAAATAAATGGAAAAACAAGGGGAAATAAATAAATATAAAAACAAACAAAATAATGTAAAAGAAGATATATATAAACTAAGTTGCATACAAAAATATTATGAGGAGATTTTTACAGGTCTAATAATTGTATTATTATACAATTTTTTAAAAACATGTGTTGGAGTTTCAAACTTATAAAGATATGCCTTAAATATTGACTTTCATTTTCTGAACCAAACTGACTGCCTTGTACTTTATTTCACTTCATCTCTATGAATTATGTAGAAAATTAACACCTTCATTGATCTAATTGATTAAATTCAGTTTAAGGGAATGAGATGGTGGGGGAAAGGGTTAATGCTAGTATGGAATTAGATTTGTGTCAATATTTTCAAACAACACTTTTCAAAAAATATTGATTAAATCATTAAAAAATATACTATTCTATTCTATTCTGTTTGAAAATACATTTGTTGTTTGCGCTCCCTGACTTGATGTTTGCGCTCCATGAAGTGTTCTTTGCGCCGTGGATTTTTGTTTGCGAGCGGGCCAGAGGAAGCTGTCTGCTGATTGGCTACTGAGTTTTGGAGCAACGCACCGGAAGTCGTCACGGGTTTGACGCTGTCGCTGTCCGTCTGGAACTCGTTCCCCAAGTTTTCTCCGTCGACTTATTTTCTTTTTCTTTATTGACAAATAAATCCTCACCAGTATATGATTATACAAAGATTATGAACCCAAACACACCACAAAACACTTTTTAACAAAATAAATTGAAAAACGAGGGAAAATATTCGTCGTTTCTATAGTTGTTTTACATAAGTAACACTCTTCTACCTGAAAGCTTGGGGAACGGTTTCCAGACGGACAGCGACAGCGTCAAGCCCGTGACGACTTCCGGTGCGTTGAGCTGTTGCTCCAAAACTCAGTAGCCAATCAGTAAATCTCTTTCTAATAAAGTCTTCTTCGTCGTAAATAATTGTAAGTATCTAACGTTTGTCAGATTATCGTTGAGATATCAGCTCTGTTCAATTCGGGAGGTTAGTTATTGGTTTAGATAATCTGGCAAACGTTAGATACTTAAAATTATTTACATCCACGATTTCGACGGAGAAAACTTGGGGAACGAGTTCCAGACGGACAGCGACAGCGTCAAACCCGTGACGACTTCCGGTGCATTGCTCCAAAACCCAGTAGCCAATCAGCAGACAGCTTCCTCAGGCCCGCCCGCAAACAAAAATCCACGGCGCAAAGAACACTTCATGGAGTGCAAACATCAAGTCAGGGAGCGCAAACAACAAATGTATTTTCAAACAAAAAAATAGTATTTTTAAGTAATAGTATTTTTAATGATTAAATCAATATTTTTTGAATCGTGAAAAGTGTTGTTATTGACACAAATCTAATTCCATACTAGAAGTTTCTTCCTCGAAATCAAACATTGCTGATTCCTTTACTCGCTCCTAACTACAACACTGCCTCCCAGTGTCAGCTGAAGGGAAGTACAGTTAGTAACCTAGAGAAAGGTTGGTAAGATTAAAAAGTACTGAGTAACTCAAGCAAAAGGAACAAGAGTGATCACATTTTTAAAAAGCAGCAACAAAAATTCACCATTTTCACATGAATTTGCAGTCTTTCTTTCTTTCTTTCCTCTCTCCCTCCCTCCCTCTCTCTTTCACACACACTCACTCACATCTAGGTTACAGAATTCTGTCTGCTGCATTTGCAAGGTCATCGAGGAGGCACAGTCCCTCCTCTGCTTCGTGGGCCACGCTGAGGCAGCACTTTTTCCACATTAATGGCTGCTCAGAGGGAAGGTGGTGGCGGCGGGTGGGGGTTCTCACAGTACAGATTAAAGCATCCACCACCAGCACCGCTGTGGTAATCCCATAAATGTTACTGTTATCTAACTAAAGGACACAATAATACACACAAGCAATATTCTAACACTTATTATGCTGTAAATTTAAATAACAGACATTACTATAATAATAATTTTATGATGATAATAATAATAATAATAATAATAATAATAATAATAATAATAATAATATCATGTCTGCTACTCAACACGGTTGCTGTGATGTCATAAAGACATTTAGTCTTAGTTTCTTTTGCTGTGCTTCACTAGTACGGCAACACATAGGCAGCACACTGTACTTTAAATTTGTGTGTACGTTATACGCAAATAAAGACACAAATTAAATTCAAGTCTTGCTTAAATTTAGTGATAAACTTCTATCTTATGGTGCATCGTGTTACGTCTTGATGTGAAGTTCAACAACAACAATGATAATAATAATAATAATAAGAATACTAATATATAAGAAAAAAAAACAGACCTGAGTCTCAGTCAGTTGCAATTCATGTTTATTCTGGGAACAAAATCATACCTTCCACAACACACCTTAATTTGACCTGCCATCTCTGGGTTTGACGTAACAGTTAAAAAAAAGAAAAGAAAAAAGAAACAACATAAAAACAATAATAAAAGGTTGTCAAACGTAACATAAATACAACAATCCATCACATGGGCCTGCCTCGGTCAAACTGCCAAATAAAAGTGCCATCTCTTTCCTTTCCTTTCCCTCCACAGTGAGATCGATGACACAAAATATCGGCTCAACCTTGACTGCACTGCAATCCTCTGCCTCTGCCAGGAAACAGCAGAGATGTAAAGAAGAAGAAGAAGAAGAAGAAAAGAGCTACATGACCCCCTGACATCATCAGATCCAGCGTGTTTTTATGTCATATTCAGGCTGATGTTGAATATTGGTCAGGTATGATAATACATCAGAGGGATTTGCTCGAATGACAAGGAAATGATGGTCTTTCTCTTGTTCTAAATAAAAACATAAAGGCCAGTTTGTCAGGTATAAAAAGTTAAAGTCAGAGTTGAGGTGCTGTTATGTGAAAGCAGGTTTTTTTATTTTTATTTTAAACTTGTTTCATTGCATCTGGAGTTGCTCTTAAATGTGAATCTCCGCTTCACAATGTTCCTTTTTTTTCTCCCTCTGTTGTTGCTGTTGTTGCATAAAATTACGTCAGGGCGACAGAAGCAGGCAATAAGCTAGATGCAAATGTAAGAGGAGGGATTTCTTTTAAACAGCCATGACGAGATGCAAGTATCTGAGATAAGGAATCGTAAAAACCCTCTTTTAGTTCGTTTTTTTTCAGTTTTTGACATCACAAAATAATTTCTAGAGCAGATTATTATTATTTTTTTTTTAAACATCAATAATTACATAAAAAGGGAGACATGAACTCATCAGCACCTTTAGAGGAGGCTGAAAAGGATCATGGATCACGTCGCCCGAGTTAATGTGGCCCATGCAGCTCCATGTCCGACCGCGCTCCTGCTCTAAGATTTAAAAAAAATATAAACCAAATAAACAATAAAAACACTTTTTACTTGGTCCAGTAACTTGCTGAAACAACATCATTCACAAAGCTACAGTACATCACATCAAGTGTATATACAATGCCACCTAGAGCTAATGAATGGTACTGCGTGATCATGTGTTCATTTACTAATGTGGGGGGGTTCTAGTGTTATGTTTTTGGATAAAGCAAAGGTGAAGTAGGGGGGGGTGACACTGAAAAGCCAAACAGGATGAAAGAAGAACCATCGCATCAATCCGAGAAACAAGTGGTATCCATTTTCCTACGAGGAAACAACGTGTCGTGATGTTATGAAGTGTTTTCAATTCACCAAAGCACCAACCGGACATGTTTTCTGTTGATTCATGGACGTGGATTATGTGGATTACGTGGATTATGTGTTTTGTGCTTTGGCGGAAACTTCAATCCTATAAGTAGCCAAATCCAAAGACCCACTTTAAAGATTCCCAAAATTCCCCCAGGAAAAGGGATACTGTTCTCTTCTGAGCAAGGTAGCATTGCGGCAGGTAAGGCATGAGGATTCAGTGTGTTGCTCTTTTAACATTTAACTAATCATGGTCCTCTGCATCTCCTCCTCCCTCCCTCACTCCCTCCCTCCTTCCCTCCTGCACTCTTGCTGCTGCCGTTTTCTGGAATGCGTCCCCTCCTCCTCCTCCTCCTCCTCCTTCTCCTGCTGCTGTTTAACTGAGGGATGTGATGTTGGAACGACCACCGGGGGGCACTACAATACGCCGGCCAGCAGGCCTGATGGGGATGTCGTCTGGGGCGGGGGGACCTGGAAGGACAGAGAACGGGACAGTGAGTGACGGAAGACGGAGGACAGAACACGGAGGGACACTGCTGTACATTTTCAACATCTTCTCCACATGAATTAGACCTTTTTAAAGTGTGCAAACCCAAGTGTCAGGGTCTCAATAAAGATCCGGTAAGGTTGTGTCTTTATATTAAGACTTCCTGTGATATAGGAGGGGCTTGTTTTGCGTTTAAATGCACGGATACTGATCGTGTGTCAAGTCTCTCAGACTTTACTGCTTCACGAGCTAATGAAAAACTGCTGTCACTGAGTCACACTATTACTTTCCAGGCACTCGAGGTTTTCCGAGACATATTATTAGTATTATTAGTCTGATATGTGGTGTGTATCTATATATACACAGTATATAATTGAAATGTCAAAGTAATAAGAATGTCAGAGACTCCAAAAGATTGTGTGAGTGGAGAGTGGAGCGATGTCAGACGATGATACACTGATACATCTAAGTCTTTCACATCTCCTGTTCCAGAGAAGTAAATCAACTCTGCAGGTGGTGAGCCTGTAAAACACACATCATCACCCACGAGGGAACTCACATATGTACATACACTAAACTTGGAGTCAAGTGGGTTATTTCCTTTTTAGTAGAGGTCACTTTTACTTCCAAAAAAGCGATACAACCCCGGGCTAAACACCACTTTTCCTTCCAAATGACTTTTATTTCAGCCATTAAAATAGTTTGTGTTTCACGGTGGATCCAGCTGCAGTCTCTCCAGGTTAAACAAGGTTACTCCCACTGATGTTCACTTACACATGGACACGTTTAGTCCGTCAGGGAGAGCGGACAGGACAGACGGACCGGCTAATAGCAACGGTTGCTGTGTCTGATTATAGAAGTGTGGAAACACTGACGATCTGGTGTTTCGTGATAGCGCACATGTGTACGGAGTCGACGCCGTTTGGGAGCCTGACAACAACAATTTCTCACATTTGCTTTCTAAAGCTACGCTAATCCGGCGCTGACCTTAAATATGGGCACACTCGCACTCAGCAGCTCGGAACAGATGTTGGACGTTGACACGTCGTGTTGTGTCCTCTCTTATTAGATCGGCTTCCTCTGCAGTCTGTGCTTAAATACTTGGACTGGAATCTTGCACACTGTATATTTCAGGCATTAAGCCAACACTCATATCCTGTGTGGGAGGGGAAACGTCATTTGTTAACCATGAACTCTGTGAATAAGGCTATAGTTACAGGTCTTAAAGCCTGGAAAAGTCATATATTTAAGACCTGTGAGATACTGGAAGGATGACATGAGTTATTAAACAATATAAATAGAAATAAAAGTGGAAAAAATGTAATAAAACTGGACAAAAAGTATCCCCTAATTCATGTAGGAGTTCTCAGAACAACATGAATAATACAGAAACACTAATGTTTGTCTAGAAAATATGTAAAATCATACATGAAAGTACTGTTTGCATGGTTTTAATCTGGTGTATGTTTAGTTCACGTCAAACTACACTAAACAGAATAAGGGGAAACAACGTGTCGTCGTCTGTGAACGACACAGGCCAAACGGACAAATTCTCATGTAAACACAGCCACTTTCAAAGAAGGGAGCGCGCCTACACTGAAGCCAAGCGCATACCATACCGTTCATATCATCACACTGGAAAAAAAAGAGAGAGATAATGAGAGATTATTAACTTTCTCTATGGCACTGGTTCACAAACTAGTTAGCAGGCCTCCCAAGAGGAGGATTGGATTTATGCAGGGGGAAAAAAAAGAGAGATTAGTTGCTTCCCTCTGTCATTGTTGCCTTGAGCAATCTGAACATGTAGAGACATAGAGAAATGTTGTGCACAAATGTGCAATTCATTTTGAATTAGGTTGAACAATAGGTTAAATAAAGTGGGTCGTCATATAAAACGTTTGGAAAACACACGTTCATGCTGCCAAAGCATCTTGACAACCACTCGTCTACAGGCCTGAGACTCTACTCTGTTTCCACTAGCATGACTCCACTCGACTCGCCTCGCCTCGGTTATTTTGTCTTTCCACTCGTGATAGTACCCGTTACTTTTTTTAGTACCTGCTCTGCCGAGGTTCCAAGCGAGCTGAGGCGATACTATGCCTGATGTCACAAGACCACCGACCACTGATTGGTCAGAGTGCCATCACAGGAAGAGACGTCCGACACAAGAACAATGCCGAACTGTAGATCCGTTAAAAAAGACTTAATAATCCTACAAACGTGGGTTAATCTCTAATTACCAGGGAAAACGTCTAACGTTTGTGTGTGTGTGTGTGTGTGTGTGTGTGTGTAAAACAAAGTCACGGCAGTTTCACGCAGCCGCGCAGTGATGACTCCGCCCACGTTGTTTGTACGTACAGTGAAAAACAAACTCAGACGAAGGACCAGAAGATCAAGGGATTGTATTAAAAAGCTGGGCTCACCGCATGCTGCAGGGTTACCTGCTAGACTAAATCCAGACTGATGCAGGTTTCTGACGGGCTGTTTGGTCGGGGAGGTGCGCGCCGACGCGGAGGGCGTGCCGCCGCGCGACATGGAGTACTCGGACACCGGGCCGTCGTACATCCCTCTGGGCACGGCCTTCAGGACGGCCAGCTGCAGGGAAAAACAAACGGGACACTTTCAAGAAAACCAGCGTCACAGGGGGAAAAAGGATGAGTAAGAACAAAGAGACATTGTAGCGCTTGGTACGACAGAGTCCACACACACACCTGTTGTGCGTTATACGGTTGTTTGTGTAACTGTTTGTGTCTGAATGATAAATGCATTTTTTTTGAAAGCTTAAGAACCAGATCCAGATTTTTACTCTCAACAACAACACACAACAGAGGTTTTTGTAAAGCGAACTGAGACTCTCTGTATTGAACACAGTCACTGTCTGTGTGTCAGCGGTGAACCTCAGTGGAATCTTGGAAGCTCAGTTTTTAAAAAAGAGACATATGTGAGTGAAGAAAGCATAACACACTGTGACCAAGACAAACAGCAAAGTTTCTGCAGCTCCACTTTCTCACCGGCAGCCAGTAAGTTGTTGAAAAGTTAAGATTTAAAGAGGGAAATTGTCACATTCTCTACAGATTGTTTTGAATAAAACAAAGTGAGTGATGGCCCCCTTTTCTATTTTTGTGTGTGAGCAGATACAGTTACATAACAACGGCCCAACTTATCTCAGGCTTTTATTGTAACACAGATTTATTTATTAGACCCACTGAGAGATACAGTATATCATCCAGCTGACCTTTAACGTTGAATTATTTTAGGTCTGTTGCTCACTATTCTCTTTGTTTGACATTGATTGAAAACACTCTCTTGTCCAAATGAATCCACATATTAAGTACCTTAATATAAAAGACAGGAATTTAAAGAAAACAGTTAAATGGACATTTTCAGGTGCTGTGACAGAGTCTGTTTGGCCTTGTTTACATATTTTATGCAAAGATAAACTGGCTTCAATGTGGTATCAGTTTTAAAAGAAAGAGTTAAGGGTGTTTTAACCAATACACAATACTATTTTGTTTTACAAAAAAAACAATTTTTCCAGTTATCAAGTCCAGTGATTACCTTATGTGGTGCCAGGGTCAATCAATCAAAAAGAAAAACTGCAAAAAAAAACCTATATTACACTGTGTTTCCGGTAGGTTATACGTTTCATTAAGTTATAATGAATTATTTCTGTATGTTTTTGTTGTATTAATAGATTAATTTCACATCATAAATACCTTTATATTTTGTCAACTATTTGTCTTTCCGTATCAAAACAAACTTTTATTTTGATATGCTGTGAAATATCATTCTAAATATTTAAATTTCAATGTCTTTTTCCTCAAAAACTCTGAATTTTTTCCACTTGACCGGCCAAACTAGACACTCAGTGGCCCCCCAGGTCATGCGTATGTAAAATAAACCTGTATTTCAAATGTGTTTTAAATGCTTTAAAGTCAGACTGGAAACTGGAATAAAACTTTATTTATAACATGTCAAATATTAATTCTACTAACCTGCTATTGTCATATTGGCTATTACAGATACTGGGGATTATTAAGCAGCCATGTGCTACCTTTTACTTTTATATAGCTTTTAGACTCATTAGACTCTTTAACTGTGTGTGTGGTCGGCCTCTTTTGGAAAACTATCCCAATTCCTTGACCACCTTCACTGCACAGCACTTTTAACTCCAAGTGGTAAAAGTGCAGTCATCAGCATGTGGCTGAACTTTGGAGGCTGATGTCAGACTGAGTGCTCCGCCCCTCCTCCCCTCCTCCCCCTTCTCCTCCTGTGTGTGTGTTAGTCACTTGTTTAAGTGTGATCATGAAAAGCAACATCTTCGTGTTTGTCTTCATTTCGGCAGCATCTTTGGTGTGTATCCCTGCGTGCACTTCTTGGCACTGCAATAACGACGGCTTACTTTTAATGCAACTGTGTGTTGACTTCTGTCTTTATATGCTTAGGCATTCAACTTTGGACAGTGCACAGTATGTCATTTACCTGCTTCCTGGCTTTAACGCGCTTGTAGGCAAAGTCAGGGAAGGCAGAGCAGGGAATGAAGCGGCCCACGCCAGAGGTGGCGTGCAGGTTTCCGTCTTCCAGAACAATCTTCCCCTGGCAGATCACCACCAGTGGGGCTCCGCGCAGCTCCATGCCCTCAAAGATGTTGTACTCGGCCGCCTAAAAGCACAAATATACATTTATTATTCCTCCAGCAGTAACAGAAAACCACATTTAGATGAGGAGAAACATCACTAGCAACTGTTACCAATGAAATATTATCTAAACTGTTTACTGTATGGTATACATTTTAATTAGGTCAGACTGACCTCATTAAAAAGTGAATTCACAAGAAATAAATTTAAATGATACAAAATAAATAACAATGGTCTGAAATAAAAAAAATGCATGTGTTTATTAGGACATCAGTGACTTAATTCAACCTTTGTGATGAATTAAGGGACAGAGGAGGTGAAGAAGGACACCAGCAGGGGGAGTTATGCGAGGCATTTCTCCTCCGCTATCTCACCATTAGTCAATCTTTTGCTGCAGTTCATCATTCAGCACTTTGTTTGTTAGTACAGTTGTTCTTTTAGGCATGAACAAACACCTGCTACAATGAAGCTGCTCTGTATTCCTTCACTTCTCTCTCTCTCCCCTCTTTCCTCCTCACTTTGCTCTTTCCAGTTGTCTGTTTTTCATCCCCTCTTCCTCTCCCTCCCTCCCTCCCTCATTCTTGCTTGATTTATGAAATCAATTTAATTTTTTCCCTTGCATCCTATGCCAACTGTTTTTTTTTTTCTCTTTCTCTCTCGACATGTTTGTGATCTGAGACGGTCCCTTCCCCTCATTCCATTGTTGATGATTTCCTCTGCACACGGCCCCGTTCTCTGCTGCCATCCAAATTCAGGCCAGAACAGGACATAACTAAGACTGTGGAGTGTGAGCCAAACATGATGTCATGAGTGAGTTGCTGCCTGTTCCGCATGTGCATATAAGCTTCTTTTTTTTTGTTATATTGACAAAGAAAAAGAAAACCCAGGGCAGATTTGATACACTGATAACAAATGAAGACGACACAGACAGAGCATGTTATGTTTCGTAAACAGAGGCAGACATTCCGCTCCAAAAACACAGTGTGCTGATAAACAAGGCTGCTCCCGTTTGGTCCTAAATCAATCTGTCCATTTGGACGGATTTACTGGAGCTGGGAGTTGCCATGCCCTGCTCTGCTCTGCTCTTCTGTCAGTTGGAGCAGCATCATTATATAAGCAAAAGAAAGCGTACTATTCAGAGTCCAGTTCTCACTCTGCTACTAGACAAACCAGCGTTTGACCTTTAAGCAAGTGAAATTAAAAAGTACAAGCTTCACTTCATCATACCTACAGCACAGCCAGCCCAGGCATTATTCACTCGCTTGAGGTTTTCTGTAAAAGCATGACTTGGGTCCGGCTTGTAAAACCTCAATTTCCTGTGGGCATGCTTCCTCTGCTGCTGCTGCTGCTGCTGAGTGGCCTGTTTGGGATCCTCTAATGTCTATTTAACGGTCGAATCTCATGACTCACATATGCCAGGTGCAAGGCCCTTCACATAGACCTTCAGGGTAAAGACAAAAACACTTGAAATGGGATATTTTTGAATAGAGTGGATTGAGTTTTTAATAAGAAAGGAAACAAATGTTTCTAAAATAAGCTTGTTTCTTTTGTGCAGATGGTGCAGATTTTCATTATACTTGTAACATATACTACACCAACTTTGGAAAAAGTAGCAAGAGGACGAGGATACAGTTATTAAATGTGATACACTGTACTTTGCAAAGGGGGGAAAAAATGCAACAGCTGTTACTCATTACAGGTTACTTACATTTCTCCAAATATTAATATAAGAAAATGAACTCATCGTCAATTTGTAGTTCACAAATCTGAGTTGGGGGAAGTTTTTTTGGACGGCGCCGCTGATTCCGTTCAGATTGCATGTTAAGTGAGACATTTCCCATGAATACAAATGTCCTCCGACCAAAGCTGTTTTCCACTTATGAAATGCGTTTGTTAGCCAACAGGCAATGTGTACAGATGTTCCAAATTCTCAGGGGTTAGCGCAGGCATTTGAAACATTGGTATTTACTGTAACATAATCCTGTGCAATGGGGGACATTCTTTAAACCTAATATGGTTTTCCAATCATGACATTTGGGATCATGTGTACAAATGAATGTCAGTCTCTAAAGGGCTTTGTGTGAATTGTTTGCATCGTGGAACATATGTTCTGTTTTGTGCTAATTTTCTGTATTAATCCATATTTTCTGTGAGGGTTTTTTGGGGATTTAGTGAGGCTCAACTTTACACTGAGCCCAGCGTGAGTCACATCCACTGAGACTTTATTTCCTCTGAGATAAACCATGAGCTCTTTGGAAGCTGCTTATAAATAATGCGCTCTCTCTCTCTCTCTCTCCCTCTCCATTGAGAGACACAGATGGATCTCATATAATAGTCTTTTTTAATAGCACTTAATGTCCTTCAGCAGCTCTTTCATACTGTATCAATACTATCCTAACATTACTTATGGAAAAGAAAGTCATCCACTCTGACCAAGTTCATGAGGAAAAGAAGAACCACCGACGTGATGAGAGCTGGATTTGACTGAAACAAATCCTCAATACAAACTTTAAACTGAACACCACTGTGCTGCACCGTACGTACCGAGTTGTGAGTCTTGGCAGTGATGGTGCGGATGGAGTCTGTGTCCCAGATGACCAGGTCTGCATCAGAGCCGACAGCAATCCGGCCCTTTCGAGGGTACAGGTTCAGGATCTTAGCCGCATTCGTGCTGGTCACGGCCACGAACATGTTTTCGTCCATCTTACCGGAAGTCTACATGGGAAAATAGGGAATAGTCAGCATTTGTCAAAAAACTAAAATGTCCTTCTGCATATTGATTAGACATGGAGATACAATACTGAGCTGCGCATGAAAAGGATTCTTTGTTTATGTCCATTTCAAACATCCTGACCATCCTTTTTGGGGACATAACCTCACTTCCCTTTTAGCCGAGAGTTAAGTGAGAATGATTCAACACTTCATAGCAGAATGTGGGGGTTCTTTTACGAATTCAGTTTCCTCTGATTTTATTAGAGAAGCTTCGGCCAAATATTTGAACTAGTCTAAAATAATAATACTGGCACTTTCTTTCGGCCGCTAAATAATCCATCCGTTTGTTGTGTATAAGATCTGGAAAAAGCTGGCGGCGATGAAGTCCGCTAGCTTAAATGCTAGCGCGTTAACCTTAAAGTCTGCTAGCTTAAATGCTAACATGTTAGCTATAAAGTCCGCTATCTTAAAAGCTAACGTGTTAGTGATAATGTCCGCTAGCTTAAATTCAAACGTGTTAGTCATAAAGTCCGCTAGCTTAAATGCTAATGTTTTAGTGATAAAGTCCGCTAGCTTAAATGCTAACGTGTTAGGGATAAAGCCCGCTAGCATAGCAACTGACTTGTTGCTCGTTTACTGGTGTCCTCTAACCTGGAAGTCTACCACTCTACCTACCTTTTGCTCATTGACTCATTGACTGTTTCTCTGTTGCGGCACATTTTGTACAGTTTTGTACAGTTTCAGAAGTCTGAAACTACAGAACACACTCTGTCCTTTAACAGTACACTTGTGCTGTGATAACTATAGGGAAAGAGGGAAAACAAAATAACGCAGCATGCTGTACCCAAGGGTCAAGGCAAGGCCAGATGTGACAATAACAACTGAAATGATAATGTAAAGAAGAGCCAGGGACAACCAGTAAATTACAGCTGGGAAGAAGAAGAAAGAAGAATAAGAGAGTATTAAATGAAGAGAGTGATGTGAGGACAAAGAGTGAAAGAAAGATCTAAAGCACAGAGAACACAAGAACAAGGGTGTCATTATTTTTAGACTGCAGTGATGACAGTGACGTGGATCTTTGCTGTCGGGCTCAATCTGAGCGTCCGAGAAAAGTGGCTACAGATGACAATCTGTGTCGGGTGGAGAGCACGTGAGAGATAAAAATAAAAACTTAAGAGAATGAAGTCACCCCGTGAATCTTTTATTGTCCTCGTCCCTCTCCTTCGAACAAAACCTTGGAGAAAGAAAACATAACCACTCCTCACCACAGCTTTATCCCAGATGAGAGCCATTCGCTCCTCCACTCCGTTGACACCCTCCGGAATCTGAGTGAAGTCGTCCTTGCCAATGGCCTTCTGGGCCACGCTGAATGTACAGTGAGCACTGCCAGTCACGCTCAAGTCTCCACTGGAAGATATAGAAACATTCATTTATAGATTAAGTGTTAAAAAAGTGTTCATTTACTGAAGGATGAGAGACGTACACTACAGTACAAAGGCTGGAAGTAATTGACATTTGCCTGGTGCCAGAGTTTTCTATTCCAGCACAAAGTCTGACCAATGTTTCCTGTTTTTAATTTGTCTCAGGTTCTTTTATTAGGTCACTTTGTCTCCTTCCTTGATCAGGTGCGTTGCTTCAGTGGGGGAGCTTATTTTTGGATAATTCCAATGTCTTGAGGAATCTTTTTAGGAGGTGCAAACTTATGTGACTGATTGAATTGTATCGTGCGTTCTTTTTGCACAGAATCCATTACACTTTTACGAGGTTTCTGGCACTTGAAATAAGAATTTGTTCTCAATGTTTTATCCAGGGAAAAATAAAGGTTAAATAAAAAATAAATAAGCTAATTAAACCAATTAAACTAAGTACCTTGACAGCAGTGTGTTCAGATAGTCTGGAGTGGTGGGATCAGGGCTGAGAGGAGGTGATGTTACAAAAGAAGCTGCCTTGGCCCAGTTCTTGCTCCAGTAATGTGTCCCATCCGTCCCCAGGCTGGCTGTGATTGGCTCCCCAAACACAACATTTCCTGGAAAAAGAAATAAAAAATCTGTGTCAGTATCAAATGTAAAGTGAATCAAATTGATTTATTTCATTTTTTGAACGCGCGAGGCCCCTCAAGCAACTGCTTAACTTGTCAGCAGCATAATCTGACTCTAAGGCTTGGGTAATGCATGTGTGAGTGTTTGCAGGTGAGGAACTGTGTCTAATCTCCAAAAAAAAGCCAAACAGGACGCTTGGCAACGTGCAAATTTAATTTTGGCTAAATCATCGCTGAGCCTGTTGCTTCCTCTCACAATGAAGCAGCGTTTGAGTCCTGTCAACTACACTTGTCTGCTCCTGTATTCCTATTCTTTTGCGCCTTGCACGCGTTACCTGATCCAAACAATGGGGTAAAAAAACCCTGGAGGTGACTGATAAACGGCCTTCTGAGGTCAACAACACCGCACATTAAAACATTTATGATGGACAATTTCCTCAAGTCCTCCTCAGAGCCTCTGGAGGATCACCTCTTGTTTTTTTTTTTTTTACGATGAGGAATGGTCTGTGTGTGACAGCACAACCACAGAAATAACAAAGCTGAGCATTCCACTGGAGAACAGAATACCCTTCTTTTTTTTTTTCTACCGTCTGTCGATGTGTACCACAGCAGAGACGGTCAAATCAACTTATACGAACATAGTGGAACTGACATGTGCATCTAAGGATCAGACAGAATAAGAAAAAGGGGGCTGAATAATGAAAAATAAGGCTGAGTATGCTGCGGTCACTGCATTCAAAGGCTAAAATACTGTAAACAATATTATCTACTGGACTCAACATCAGGTTTTGTATATTTAAGACATTTTTGGACCTTTTTTGTGTGTCTTTACCTTTCTTGCGAGCCTGTGAGATAATGTCTGCAGCGCTCTTGCTCATGACTCGGGTCACATAGAGAGGACAGTTGGTTTGGCTGGCGATGGTGATGGCACGGAACACGGCCTCTGCCTCCAGCTACGAAATAGACAGAGCATTGTGGCCGACTTGAGAATGTCTTTCCATTAGCATTTTCTACTCAAATGAAACATCTAACCACAGCAAAAAGGATTCTCTGAAGCCATGTCATTTGAGTATTTCATTTAGAACCTGAACGCTAGCTTATAATTTGACTAACCGGTGAGGTTTGGGGTTCTATTTAGTCGCATAGAATAGTACATGAAATACAAGTGATTTTTCAATGTTTTATGAACCCAAAGATATGATTTAACCCGCACATGTAATCACATAACTGCAATAACATGGAGCTTCAATAAGTTTGTCCATGTTTTTATCATTTATAAATGTGGACTTCACAGACACACGCACAGAAACTAAACTTATATCCATTAAAAAGAGTTTCAAATCCTTTTCAATTGCTGGTCAGTCGTCATTTATTTGTACTCTTCCCTCAGACAAACAACCCGTCTTGTTACATTAAGCAAATTAGTCTAACAATGAGTGATGTGATTCTACATGTGTTTTGTAGTCAGCGCTGATTATTGTGCACCCGACACTGATAAAAGCACTAATGCAACTTGGCTTTTACTCAATTGGTTTATGTTTCCAAAGCTTTTGAGTCTTAAGACTCCACTTAACTGCGTGACACTGTGATACTGGCGACGACACGCTTTCACGCCGAGTGGAAAATCTCAAGTCAAGCCCAAGGCAGACAAGTTGCTGATTTGTGAGAACATGGCTTTCATTTTGCTTTGCATTTGCTTTTTTTTGTTTTTGTTTCGCTGCAACAGTTGTTGTCAATTTGCACCCCTGCAATTCTAACATGACTGGTAACAAATGTGTCTAACGAGAGAAGTGACTGTGACAAGCACATTTGATTCAAACAGTTGAGAAGAGTCCGGCCGATGTACAATATTTTACACAAATACAAACACAGCCGTTAAACATTAAAAAACTGTGTGTCTGTGTGTGTGTGTGTACCTCCTCTGGCCTGCTGAGCACGTGTCCCTCTGGTCCAGTGATACCCATCTGCAGCATGCGCGCCTGCTCCTGTTGAACAAACACCAAAAGATCTGGCTGTTAATTCCACTCAATTCAGAGACAATCACACCGTGACCGTGGGGAATCCACACTGTGCAGAGAGGCTCTGTCTGACACCAGGAGTCTCAAACCTAAATGTCCTGAGGGCAACCGAGCATCTAGTTTGGCCAGTAGGGGGCCGGTCAAGTGAAAAACTATTCATATGAGCTTTAAATGATATCATGATGAAAGACCCGGAGGCTTTTATTTAGGTGTGGGTTTCACTACAATCTGTTTCATCTTCTTATGTCTGTGCTCGTAGCTGGAAAAAGTGAAAATATGTACTAGTGTCATTGACTTCAATTCAGTGTATTTATCTAATCACACCATTTTTTGGACTTATTTACTTAATAAGGCTGATAATTTGACTTGTTTAAAGAAAACTTAACATTTTCTTGCTGCACTGGCGGACAATTTTGCTTTGGTGATATATATATATATATTTTTTTAGAGGCATTTCTTGCAGTTTACTGTACCGTGAAGCACTTTGTGAATTCTTTCTTTGAAAAGTGCTACATAAATAAACTTTACTTCCTTACTTACATCGTGATATCGCAATGACAGATATTTCACAGAATTTCAAAATACTTGTTTCTCCATATATACATATATATGGACTTTGCTTTAATCAGTTTTATTCTAATAACGCTGGCACCTCCTTTGTAGAGATAAGTAAAATGGACAAACAATCAACCCAGGCAAAGCACATCATTCAATTTTGCTTTGACAAATCCTTTTTTAAATTGCTATTAACTTTGAGTTTACCGTATACTTTATATGCAAAGTGAAGACATAGTAGGAGTAGCAAAAAAGGAGATTAGGAAATAAGGAGAAAGTGTGCGCAATAAGACAGAGAGGTGAATTAAACAGACAATGAGGAAAGAAGGTAGAGGCAAAGATGCGGCGAGAGGACAGCTCGTAACCGGAGAACCCCGCGGTGATCCTGTGGTCATCGCACTCCAGAACACTTCTGCCGCGAGCAGGAGTGAGACCTGCTGCTGATGACAGACTCGGAAAATCTGGATGTGTCTACAGAAACGCGAGTAATCCCAGCTGTGTTACTACAAGACGGAAAAGGCTTTAATCAACGTCGCTGTGCTGGAGACACTTCCACCTCCCCGAGCCTCGCTAAATTTAGAAGGAGCCAGTCGGACAGGTTTAAAATATTACACGACATTAAAGCCGGATCTTTGTAATATCTACACTACTTATTACAGATGATATTGCAGAGGATTAATGGCCTGCTTGTTTGATTTTGGTGTTTAAAGTTGCACATACTGTAGAAAAGTCAGCACGGCAGGAGGAAAATGTGATAAATGATTCTTAAAACAAAGACAACAATATGAATGGGACGCCAACTTTAGGGAAATGTGGTAGAATTTTGCATTTATGCAAATTAAAGACAGACTTTTTCTGCCTTAAAAGAAAATATAGATTTAGGCACTTTTAGACTGCGTTTTGCCCTATTTTCACTCTTTGAGTTTTTATACTTTCTAAAGTATTTTATTTGTTTTATTTATCTCTGATGTACAGCATCATCTTTGTTTCAGCTGTTGTTGCTTTTAAAGTGCTTTATAAATAAAGTTGGATTGGATTGGATTTACAATAGGAAAGAATAGAATAGAACGCTTTATTGACATTGTATAGAATACAACAAAATAATGTGTAACCCTGGTTAATTTATACTAAAAGCAAAACTAGTGGTAGAAAAACAGTCAAATAGAGAAGAATGACTGACATCAGACGGAACAGACATGTCCTCACCAGAGATAACCAACACTTAAATTAATAAATATTTTACAATTAATTGCACATGTGAGTCAGCATTCACCCTTGGCCTTTGTCATTTCATGTGCACAAGTCGATAGTTGCCTTTTCAGGACAAAGTAATCAGGTCACTCTTTATTTAATGATATGTCTCTTTGTATTTTCCTATAACTTGGTTTCAATGTGTCCTTTCCATTACACACACACACACACACACACACACACAGGTCTAAACAAGGCGTCTCTGTTAAGTCAGGACATTACTGTAGATGTACTTTTTTTTATTTTATTTTAAAACTGATGGAAATCAGACTTCAGGCTGGATGACGAGCCAGGAATCTGATCCAACACACACACACACACACACACACAGTGACACAATCCAGACACGGTCTGAAGCTCTGACTAATACCAACCTCTTCTAAATCCACCAACTATTATGGTTTGTTCACTTGCGTTTGTCCACAGCATGACACGGCCGTGTATAAACTACACCCACACATTACTGTGCTACACAAAACACATGAGTAGTGACTGTGTGTGTTTAGTCTGAAGGTAAAAAGTGACATGTGCTAAACTAAAACAGAACAATGAGGAAAAAAGGGACGAAGACAAGGGGGAGGAAAGTTTAAGAGGAATGATCTGTCTTTTTTCTTCTTGCACTGTGTCGTTCTTCTTTGTTTTTGTGTACAACCCTCATTTACCTCAGCAATGATCTCGCCATTTTCAGCATGGACCTGAGCGATGCCGCCCCTCTCTGCCAAGAAGGTGAAGACCTCGTAGAGCTGCAGGAGGAGGAGGAGGAGGAGGAGGAGTGAGATGACAGTAAGTGTTTACACAAGTATACGACAGCCCTCCCTGGGTCAAACTGAAGCCACAATTTAAAAGACACCAACATTTAACGTTGATCTCTGTGCAGCGCGACGCACTGCAATTACCATGTGTGGTCTCAGAAACGGTTAAACTTGTGTGTTGCTGTTGCTATTGCTGTTGTTTTTGTTGTTGTTGTTACCTTTGCTGCTGCTGTGCACAGCAGAATGACATCAGTTTCTATTTCATTTCATTTCGCCTCATAAGATCATCGGACCAAGTGAGTTATTATAGCTCCAACGTCACGAGAGACAGCGAGAGTCGTGGCCTCACAGCGTCTGCACTGACAGTTATAATGCGTATAACATAATAACAAACGCTCCGCAGACAGAGTTACAGCATGAGCTCACGCCACACATTACCGGCTGTACCGTGAGTTATAAAATGACAAGGTATTTAAATACCTTGTCAGCTGCAAAAACAACTATTTAGTAGCCGGTGGGCAATATAAGACATTCATTATGATATTAGACAGAATTGCAAAGTAAAAGTGCTTGTTTTACTATAAAATGATTCACAATAAAAACATATTTATGATGCACAAAAACGGAGAATAAAATTGAAAATTTAGCAAATAATGACAAGGATAATTGTGATTAAAACAGCTTAAATATATGTAATTTCATGTTGAATGTGGTACATTTAATAAAGCAATGATTACAACCAAATGTACCTCACTGTTGGTCATCTGATAGTAGTCCTTGTAAGCCATGTAGACCTGGAACGAGTTCACACCTGTAAAAATAAAAAAAGAAGCTGTATTAAAGTAATACTTTTTAATATACTGTATATCATCATTTGTGTCTCTGATATTCACTTTTCTACAGCAACTAAAGTTAAAGGAAGGGATTTAGCCACATCGCGGAGTTAATTTGTCATAAGACACAACACAAGTCCTCCTGTCTCCGCCCCCACCTTTCTCCTTGATGAGACACTCCAGCTCCTGCTGTACGCTGTCACTCCAGTGGGTGATGTCCACGTGGAGCGAGTAGTCGCAGCACGCCTTCTCGTCAGCCCACTGCCTCCACTGGTCGTACGCCTCCAGCAGACTGTTCCCGGGGTCGGGGATCACGTGGTCCACTGGAGAAGCGTGATGAATGGCCGAGGAATGAACGGATGGGAAAATACAAAGGGGAGAGATGACAGGTGATATGTGATGAAGCGGTGAGAGCAGATGAAACGAGGTTGAGGTTCGGGTGATGTCAGGATTATCCCCTCTCCACTCCACTATTGTTTATCTTGCATAATCAGCTGTCAGTCTGGATTCTTAGTGTTCGGCCGGCTGGGACCAACCGTGTCAATGTGAATTTATGTTTTGGACATCATTGTCTGGGTGTCCTTGAACAATCTGGGGACTCTTACTTTTATAGTTTACTTCAATTCTACATTAAGACCATCCTTTACACTATCAACATAATATACCCAGTAACATTAAGGTATAATCTCACTGAGATTAGCCCCACAAAAGCAAATCTGCCTTCTTGGAACCACTGTGTTACATTTTTATAAATTTTTTAGTGCAGTTTAGAATACAAAGTAACAAAATACAAAGTAAACCCTCTTCATGCATCACAGTGGGCTAATTATCCGCCGTCTTACTCAGCTGTAACGAAGCAAATCCTCATCACCTGCCTGGATTCTTTATCTCATTAAAGAAGAACCAATCCTCTTATTGTCTTTACTGGACACGGCAGTCACAAAAAAAATATTGTTGTTCACCAAACCACTGATTTTGTTCACTTTTGTGTTCCCAGACACACACACACACACACACACACACACACACGCACACATGGTCGTCTGTTAATGGAGACAGAGCTGATACTAATGAGACTCTGGGATCTACCAGCTGTGATCGTGTTTGCTCTCTGAACTTTGTGAACACACACACACGCACACACACACACAGAAACTCGTACTGTATGCAGACAAGCATGAAGACACACACTGGTGCTCTATTTCTATGGGATTAGTGTTACACTAATACACTACACACACACATACACCCGCTTTCCCCACACACTGACTCCATTGTGTGGTCCTCTTTTAGGAGGGCTGCCAAAAATGAGACTTCGGGGTCTTTACTCTACCCTCCCTTCCCTTGTTCTCCCCCCCTCAGCTTCTTTTCAGCTTTGGTCTCGGCCTGAAACGAATCCTCCGCTGTGTCGGACGAGCTTTTCCTCCGCAGTACTTACCGACCATCGTTGTTCCCCCGGCGAGGGCAGCCTTGGATCCCTGAGCGAAGTCGTCCACGGTCGTGGTTCCACGGTAAGGCATCTGGAAGTGGGTGTGGATGTCGATGCCACCCGGGATCACCATCTTTCCCTGGGCCTCGATGACCTTCACGCCACCAGGCACAATCAGGTTGTCTCCGATCTGCCTGTTGGGGGGAACACGAGGACAGAAAGTGTTTACAAGGCAGAGAGTGGGGATTTGAGTTTAGGCCTGCACATCAAACCAGGGCCAAAACCACTTCCTGGTGGAACCATGAACTCAAAACAGATAAAGTCAGCCACACTTGAAGCGACACATTGTCACCATGTCAACATTTCACCCCAGACTCAGACTTTATAGAGGAAGACTGGCCAGACAGACAGACAGACAGACAGACAGACGAGGCTGGCTGGCTGCTGCTGAAGCAGGGACCCGGGGTGTTTATTATGCAACACCAGGCTTTTAGTGGGTGCCTTTTTCCCTGAGCTGCCAGACTGAGAACGCCTTAGAGAAAGGAACAAAGGCTTCATAATTGGGGGAAATCAAGTGGGAAAAGGAGAGGAGGAGGGACAGAGAGTGAGGGTGAGGACAGACTGATTTGGGAGAGAGGAACTCACCCAGTCTGGTGGTGCAGAGACACTCAGACCAGAAATAAAGTATGTTACTTTGGTCCCACTCTTGTAGATAAGGCTCAAACAGCCTTGTAAACATACGTTTCTTACTTGAGGAGGATGCAGATTATCATAATTATCATAATAACATAAGGTTATATGTATATAAATACCACAGTGTATGATGTTCTTCCATGTTTGCGCAGCACGTTCACAATTAAAAAGTGCAAAATGTACACTCCTGCCTGGTTTGTCCCCTGCCTAAGGTATCAGTCTATCACAGGCTTATCAAAGGCTTAGAAAAACCCCATACAACAATTACAAACATTAAAAACCAATGTATGGAAGAGGATTAGTGCCACACAGGGAAACAATATTTGAGTTATGACTTTAAACTCAGAATTGTGAGAATAAAGTCAGAAATTCTGAGTTTAAAGTCAGAAGTCAAATGTTTTTTTTCTGTGTGGCGCTAATCCTCTTCCGTACCATTGGAACCTCAATGACACATGCACCTATAAAACTAGTAGAATCTAGTTTAAGATCACAGGTCATGACACACACACACACACACACACACACACTTTGGTTTCACCTCTAAGAAGATTTTCAGAGAAACACATTTACCAGTTAAATGTTGTCTTAATGGATTTTAATTTTTTAGATGTCCTTAATCTCCAAAACAGCAATGGACGTCAGTAACAGAGACGTTAATATCTGCAGCAGCCACTGCAGCACCTGCAGTCTCATTACAACGCTGTGGCTGAAACTGAAGGCGTTGGATACGACAGGAAATGAAGGGTAACGACGCGGTTGAGGATTGAAAGAATGCACGTGGGAATAGATGAGAGAGCAGAGCGGAGCAGAAACGAGGACAGTGGAGCGCTTACTTAATGAGGCCATCCTCCATGTAGATGTCGGCGTGAAAGGACTGGTCATCGTTCACGATCCGCCCGCCTTTGATCAGAAGCCGATCGCTCTGCAGAGAGAAGAAAGAGAGATATGTAATTGTAAAAAAATTCTCTTTCTGATCTTTTGAGATCTGCATTTGGAATTACACAAGCCGCCTTTTTTCTTTCCCCTCTGAGGCAATAAATAGTATTTTATTCATTCATTCAGGGCTGGGAAGAAAGAGGCCATTCTTGTCTGAGTAAACACATCCCGCACAGTTTCGCTCTGACTGTGGATGTTTCTTGACATTTGTTGAACAAGTCAATCAAATACTACAGCGATTAAAGAGCCGATAATGAAAATGACACAGTAGGTGTAGGTGGTTTAACCAATGGTGCGCAGCTCCTTAAGTGTACAGTACAGTCATAGAAAACGTTGGTCAGAAAAAGTGCCGTGGTTCTTACGTCAAGAACTTCAAAAATGTGACCGGTCTCTCTGTTGGTTGTCTCGTGTGTGGTCCGTGTGCCGAATAAATTCCGATTTAGAAAACTATTGATGCACCATCAAAGGGAAGCTTGTGACAATCATTACTGCTGCTTTCAAGCTCGCAAAGAAGTCATTTTTCTTGGCAATAACTTGCTAAAAAGGATAATTGTGTGTCTGATGACATTATATCTCATTATATTAATATTCTTTATTCATTAAAATGACTTCCTGACACTGGAGAAGGAGCAGAGCTGAAGTGGCTTTGAAGGGTGAATCGTGGATTTTGTCATGCCACATTTTTTTTGTTGGACGCCATCTTCCACAGCACAATACGATCCATTCATCGTTGGGATCAAAAACACGTGCCAGTACGCTGTTGATAATTGAGGACGTGGACTTTTTATTTTTTGATCTCCAAACCACTGAATGTGATTTTTTTGAAGTTTCAAAATTGAATTTGAAACCACAAAAGTACACAGTCATCATGGGTGAGGAAGGCCTTCTTGTGGCGTGATCGGGGCGTTGCTATGACGCCACGGTCAGATATTGAATCCACTGCTGCTGCTGCGCCACCATGGACGAGCTCTAGCAGCCTGTTGTCATGGTGATTGGTTGGCTGTAAGAGGGGAGAGAGAGTGGAAAGGGGAGGGGAAACTTATTGAATGGTGTGTTGGTGAGTGGCTGCATGGCTGAAGAGGCAGTGTTCAGTGGTCTGTAGGTATTTATTCACCTTATATGACACTGGACTGACTTTATTTGAGGGCTCGAGCTCTGTTTAACTGTTATTTGTGACACTACTCATATATTATCATTATTATTATAATAATATTCATGCAGATTTATAGAGCAGCCATTAAAACCTGACACCGCCGACACCTTCATGACATATGCTTCCTCGTGAGCGAAGCCGTGGCACCGTTCATTACGCTAATTTACTGTGATCTTCACGTACATGTTAATCAAATGTTATCAACTCTCACAGCAGGTCACTTGTTGCCACTCCCTGATAGAGTTCTAACTGCACAGCCATATTCTCTATAAGTCCTGACAGCAAAAGAACCATTTAAATAATTTTTCAATGATAATATTGTGTCATTTGAAGTCACTTTTTGATAAAATCATATCATTTATACACATAATGAATGTGCTGATTATTCAATTTGTCCATAAAACATCATAAAACGCATCAAATATAGAGCTGAAACAATTAATCGATTACCAAATTAGTCGACAACTATTTTGATAATCAATTAATCGGTTTGAAGCTTTTTTTCATGATTAAAAACAAGATTTCTGATGGTTTAAGCTTCTTAAATGTGAGTATTTTCTTTATTTCTTTGCTCTGGATAACAAAGAAGTGAATCATTTTGGTTTGTGGACAAAACAAGACATTTGAGAACATCATCATTTCCAGGTTTGACGAACACCGATCAACATTTATAACTTTTTTCTGTTATTTTATGGACCAAACGATTAATCGATTATGAAAATAATCTGTAGTTGCAGCTCTAATCAAATACACACATTTGATCATCTGATGTTCGCCATGTTCTGACTGACTAATATATGATGTGATTAATCCATTCACTGATTGTCCGTGGGTCCTAAATCTTTTATGACAGCTCCAAAAAACAAAAAACAGCCCCTATAAAGAAAAGTGTTTTCTCCAGATTAAGTAAATCATCATCTATGCCTTGGAGAATATAATCTAATTTTATATGAGGCTGTCCGTCGAACATGGATCACCTCAGTAATCCAGACTTCTCTGTTCTCACCATGACCACATGTGTGGAATGATTTACACCGTCTGGCGGTGGACCCACCATTTCATCACTGCAATGAATCGCAGCCACTCCTTCGCACATCGGGAGAAGTTACAGAGTTTTGTGTGTGTCCGCTGAGCTCATCAACACACATGTGTGTTTCTCGTCTTGTGTGTTGTGCGATGTGAAGGCGTCTTCCAGCACGGAGACCACACCCTCAAACGACAACACGTTACAACACAGTCCTCACAATCATCGATCACTCTGCAGAGCGACGCTCGCCCTAAAACTGTCGCTCCAGAGCAGAGTCTCAGCTGCTCCGACTCCAGGAGAACACTGTGTGTATCAAATATGGAATCGTGTGGATTCTGACATGATCAAACCTGACAGCAGAGTTTTATTTCCTATGGGTTTGATTAGATCAGAGCAGAGTTGCACTGATTAAATGATGATGATGAGTCAAATTGTCAAATTGCTGTCAAACCATTAAAATATTTAATCACAATTAATCACACATTTTGATCTACTCTAAATGTCCCTTGATTTCTTTGTCCCATTATTTTTTCTCATTTTAATGCTCTTATCAACATAGAAACGTGGATCTGCTTGCTTTGTGCAAATGTTGCATATTGTGAGTTATTCCTCTTATTGTGAGAGCCGCAATAAGAGGAATAATAAGAGAGGCCGTGTATCGCCCTGCAGTGCTGTGAATGAAGTGCATCCCGTGGTTTAACGCGTTGTTGCCGTAACGAGCTAATCCGAGCTAAAGGAGCTAGCGGTCTTCGGAGGTCTCCTTGCTATGGTTCGGGGGTCACCGAGCTCGGTTGGTAACACTGCATACATCATGACTTGGAGATGGGGAGCGCATCGAGAAATGATCCAGGCTGCGTTGGATACAGAGAGCCACACAGCGCTCGCAGCAGCACGGCCACAGACCTGCTCCTTGTATCTGATTTATGATACTGCAGCCACTGAAGGCCGTGCCAGCATAGGCCTCTCTCTCTCTGGCCTATAACAGCATGTGAGACCACAACTATTTTGACCTTCCATAGTTTCCCATGTGATGTTCCTTTACTGTCACTTGTGATAAGATATTCATGTTCATGTTCGGTGGAAAACTAGATGTCGAGACGCTGCTTAAATCATAATAGAAAACGAGAAGAGCAATAACTTAAATTTGAGTTTGGCAAAGGGCGTGACCGTGCTGTCAAGACACAAATCTGAGCTTTCATGAACACATCTGAAAGCACACTTCATATATCTCAATGTAAAACAATACTTAAGTCTTGTTTGCAGACGGACACATGTGCAGCCACTTAAATGTGATATACGGCGCATGGTAAGTGACAGCTCGCCGCTTCCCAGTGTAGCCGCAGTTATGTCGTCGACGCCGTCGCCAAAGGACAGGAATTTACACAAGATTTCAACCAAAATATTATTCTGACATTTAGACTTCCATCTTCCTTTTTTTTTATCATTTACTTCCTTCAGAGAGAAAATTTTTAAAAAGTTAAAAGTCCGTTTTAAAGTGGATTTTTCTGGATTATGGGAATAATCCACTTTAATGAACAGACACAGTCACAATGGGGTTGGAGTTTTTCTTATTTTCCTTTATTTTTCTGCTCTCCTGGCTCTTGCTCGAACGAATAAACGGCCTTCAGCGGCTGATTCAAGATGGAAATCACAGCGACGCATGTGCAACTCATCAAAAACTATAATACATCCTCATTGAGCAGTTATTACAGTGTCGCTGACAACCCACTGGGATTTGAACGTTTACAAAAAAAACCAAAACAGTGGTGATGTTGACGCTGATGTGCTGTGATCTGCAGAGGTCACTGAACGCGTCATGTCAATGTTAAACCGGTTCTCCACAGTAATTGATTATGATGGATCGTGAAGGAGAGAAAACTGCAAACCTAACAGCCGAACAGCAGCACATACAAAAAAAGAGTTTATCCAGGGATGATGTTTAGCGTCACTACTGGATTCAAGTATTTGACGCATTCTATCCACTCAGCAAATGTTTATTTCCTGTTCTCTTTCTCTTGTGTTTCTTATGGCGTGTTTCTAGAGCTGAAACATTTCATCGATTACTAAACTATTTTGATAATCGATGAATCGGTTCATGATTAAAACAAGATTTCCGAAGCTTCTTAAATGTCAATATTTTCTCATTAAAAATGAATCATTTTGGTTTGTGGACAAAACAAGACATTTGAGAACAATGGACACCATTTTGTAAGGTTTTCTGATATTTTATGGACTTTTATGAACGATTAATCGAGAAAATAATCGACATATTAATCGATTATGAAAATAATCGTTAGTTGCAGCTCTCGTGCCGTCACAGGAAGAGACGTCCTACATAACATACATAACAATGCCGAACTGTAGATCAGTGAAAAAGACTAAACAATCCTAAAAAACGTGTGTTAATCTCCAACAATTACCAGCAGAAATGTCTAACTGATTCTAATGATTCAGTTACACTGACAACAACTGCTTTACAAGTCACTAATCACTCGTTTGTGTGTTTGTGTCGAAACAAAGTCACGGCAGTTTCACGCAGCCCTGCAGCGATGACTCCGCCCACATTGAGTAGGCACTATTTTTGTAGTGGAGATGCAACCAAAACCGAGCTGAGGCGAGCCGGGACCATAGTGGAAAAGGGCCATTCATACATAAACCCGTGCAGGATGAGTCACATTTTAGTTCCACGCTCAAACACTCTGATTTTTTTTAGCTATTTTTGACCCGAAAGCTCAGACGTGTGGACTTAACACAACTGCACAGCAAACTGATGTTTCAATAAAGACAGTGAGGCTTTTTATTTGATCTGAAAGCCTGAATCTTATCTAATCTAATGTAAGCATTAGATTTCTCTACTGTGCGACTGTGACTCGCAACATTTCAGAGCTGAGTAAACAGCAGAGGATTTTTTCTACTGTAAGTCACTGAGTGCAGGATTTCTTTGCGCTGCCAGAGAGTCAACAAATCAGGACGGCTGGAGGAGGAGGAGGAGGAGGATTATCAAACCTGTTGTCATGCAAACACTTCACCAGAAACAACAAACGAGGCCCATTCCAATACGCTGAAATCAGACCAATGTACACTGGCGTCTGTCTTCAATCTAAACAGATCGCATGAAACTGCGTGTTTCAGCGAGCCGTCACACCGCTCTACTCCTACTGCTCTGAGGCCTTCAAGGTTAAGTCATCATGGGAAAAAGTAAAAATAAAACACATTTCTGGTGTTGAGCAGCTTATCTGGGAGATCTCTGGCAACAGAGTGGAGTTTTGGAGGGGAAAGTAAACGTGTCTTATTCTTGACGCACAGTGAAAACAAAGCACTTCACACTACAGGAAACTGTCAGTGATCCAAAATAGATGACAGGATGTTGTTTCTGTGCGACCACGTCCACTGAAAACTCTTTTTTTTCCACTCCACTGCGAACCAGACTGAGGGAAGACGTGCTCAAAAAATGCAAACTCACAACAATAGTCCTCTCTCCAGTCCTCAGTGCTTTATTATCTGGAGAACACGACTGCAGAGCAGACCACAAGTGTCTGACACGGGGATATTAACGGGGATAAAAACCTCCATTAAGTGTGACAGAGAGTGTGGGTGGAGGGAGAAAGAGAGAGAGAGGGAGGGAGAGAGCAGCGGGGAGGCAGCTCTGGAACAAGGAAGTCATCCTGAATGTTCACCGCTGCCTCTGCTTCAGCTCGGTTGCCTAGCGAGCAAAAAATATTTACTCTTCACCCAAAACTGCACAGGATTTTTTTTCCTCTTTTTCACATTCTGGAAAAGTGAAAACAATGAGACGTTATCGCTCTAAATTAATTGCAGGGGCTCGGGTCCGAGGCCAAGGTCTTGCTTCTTTTTTTTTTTACTGGAATGTTGATCCTGTGATAGGCCGAGGTGAAGTCGTGTAAGCGCGTAACCATGGCGACGACAAAAAAAAAAGAAACCTGGATGTGATTGGGCCAGACAGCTTGAATTACACAGTCCTCCTCCTGCTGCTTGTGCATGACACAATCGTAACGTGTGTCAAATCACATTGCTGTGTTTTCCTGCCATCACAACTGTATACCGGTTGCCATGGCGAGTCCCACAGCAACATCTGGGTGGCCGCTCGGTTATTATGTTTGCACTAAAGCTCACGTTGCTGCCTGGGCTATGGCACAGTATATGGCGTGTGGTGCGGCGGTGGCGGCAGCGGCGGCCCTCGTTTTTGCAGTGCCACCGTCCGTCTGTCCGTCTGCCGGGTTTTTCATGCCCAGAGATGACTGTCGCAGCTGGAGCAGATTAGTGATGACATGATGTTGCCAGCCTGGAACAACACTGAGGCCTCAGTGAGAGCATATGAGGCAAGGGAAGGAGAGCCACACCTAGAAATGTGACGGAGCCTGGCCGAGACGTAAGGAAACAGCTGGAATAGAAATGGACAGAAGCTGGGATACAGGGGGAGGAGGCGGGGGGGGAGGAGGGTCACGGTACTTTTGTGTCCTATAGAAAATCTCTAAACTTTGATCACTGTATCTCCATCTGTCCTGTGAATGTCAAATAAACACCACAGTTTGTAAAAAAAGTGTAAAAGGATAATAAAGGTGGTGTTTTATGTCTTTAAGTGAACAATGTTAACTGATGTCTAAAAACTATACGACACGATGTATCCAGATCCAGGTCCTAGTGCTTCATACTCAGGACAGGAATGTTTAAAAAATGAGTCACAATTGTACTCGTTACCGACTCAAATGTTGGACGATGTCTTGTTGAAACACTGTTGCTGCTTAAGTTCAGTTTGCCTCCCCCGGTGGTTGGTGCAGGTACCACACACACACACGCCTCCCTTTACAAACTGGAAACCACTTCCACCGGAAATGAAATCTTCATTTCTATTCTATTTATTATACATTTCATTTGTTAAATACAGTCTGTGAGTTATTGTAAGTATTGTATTGTATGTGTAATTGTTTGTTTTATGGATGTAATTTAGCAAGTGTGCCAATTCCGGCACATGTGCAGTGACGCTTTCTACAGATATGTCGACTCACGTCCTAAGTCAGATAATGAGACATATGAATGAAATACACGGCTCATCATAGGTGTAGAGGATACATATTTCCTCCCCCCCCCTCTCTCTGGTTCACCATCAGTCGAGAGAAGGGCAAAGACAAAGGCTGTGTCACCCACAGCTGTATCATGGCCAACACACCCCAGACTGCAGCCTGCAACTGCAACAATGAAGACTGGAAGGCAGTCATTTTGGATTCTCTCACATCACTCACACACACACACACACACACACACACACACACACACACACACACACACACACACACACACACACACACACAGAGAAAAGGAGTGGGAGAGGTTTGTGACACAAACCAACAACTGGCAACACAACCACCACCATCAGCTCTCTGCCTCCACCCCCGATGCTGGAGTCTGAGTCGCCTCATCTCAGGGGCCGGCCTGGCTCATTAGAACATCTCGTAGAAAATGGGCGTGTATTCCCCCATCCAACCCCCACCTCTCTTGTTCTTTTTATCCTCCTCACTATTCTCACTCCCTCTGCACCAGCCCTGCAACACCACCACCGTCCCATGTCTGGTGGTCTGCGGCTGACAAGATTCATTCTTTACATCTGAATAATTAAATAAATAAAGTGGAAATAATGAGCTGATGCCACATGACTCAATTCTTTGTCATCTAATGATCACAATGACAGGTCCATACTATTATCAGGATGTCAGTGAATCAATGTGCATTAAAGAAAAAAAAAAGGAAGTACTAAGGCCCAGAATAATCTCTGTTAAGAGAGATGAAAGGGTTGGGCTAAACTGGTGATCATGTGATTTCCCTTTGCTTTAATCTAATGGAAAATACACGAAAATGTCAAATAGCAACAAAGCTCATTAAAAACACTATGTTACTGCATGCTGAAGAAGGATCGGAGCAGATTAAATCCCCCCAGATTGTGTGCATCACAGTGATTTTTAAGGGCGAGCCGGCGCGCGCGTCACACGCATGGATCCGCGCAACAAAGAAAGCGCGAGGACACCTTTAAGAAAACGCCTTATTTCCCTGCGCGGCTGTCACTATGGCAGCCGCTCATTCTGTCTCAGTCTCACTGTGCGCAATTTTTTTTTTTCCCTTTTCCTCCTTTTCATTCTCTCTGCAGTCTCTCACTCTCACAATAGAACACACACACACACACAGATTATAATCCCGGGTGGAGGATCTGGTGGCAGCGCGCAGGGGGAATAATGATAATAATAATCACGTCTCTGCTGTGATGAGCAGTGATTTGCATCAAAGTTGCCACAGAATAACTGTTTTACTCACTGTGATCTTCGGGATGTTCTTTTTCCCTTGATAGGACATTGTTTTTTCTCTCTCTCTCTCACTCGATTATACCTTGAAAATTAATCTGGTAAAAAAAAAAAAAACGTTATTCCCTCTTATTCCTAGATGCTGCAGCGGGCCTGGGATCGCGTGGACGGATGGGAGCTTCGGGGAATGGTCGCCCCTCTGTCAGTGCGATGTAAAGTGCCTCGCGCTGAGCTATAGGAGCGTCTCTGCTCCACAGTCTCGCGGCCCCTCCCTCAATGAACTCGCACTGAGAGCTGCAGTGCGACAATCTTGCCACTCGGGGGCGCAGTGGAGCAAGAACCTGCAGACATGCGCTCACATTTACAGTTATTTATAATTAAGTATAATCGGGTTTTCGATTAGTTTTATAGTATGTAGTATGACTTGTTCATTTGTGTTGTATTTATACTTTCTACTGTATTTTTTATTGTTAGTTGTTAGGTCTATATTGTCATTTTTATATTTTATTTGTCTTATTTATCTCTGATGTACAGCACTTTGTTTGGATTGGATAAATATGTTATTTATAGATTATATTATGTCAGTTTCCCTGAATCCTGAATCAAAATCATTTCACTGGGCCACTGAATTAATAATAATAAATCATTTTATCCATCAAAATCTGCTATATTTCTTGGGTCAAATGACCGTTTTAGAGGAAATATCGTCCTCATCATATTATACAGACATCTTTGTTTGTCACAGATCTGCACAAGTGTCACACAATCACTCAATTATTTATCGATGAATCGGTTTGAAGCTTTTTTCTGTGATTAAAACAAGATTTCTGATTGTTTCAGCCTCTTCAAATGTGGATATTTTCTTTGTTTCTTTGCTCCATATAAACAAAGACGTCATTAAAAACTCAAAAACTCAAAAACAAGACGTTCGAGAACATCATCATTTCCAGGGTTCGACAAACACTGAACAACATTTTATGGACCAAACGATGACTCGATTATGAAAACAATCACGAGCAGCAGCTCGGGTTTGTCACATATCTGCACTAAAGTCACATGTTAAATATGGCATTCAAATGAAAATAAGAACAATAATAATCACATTGTGAATGATATATTGCAAAAAATAATCCTACTCAGATATTTTTATATTTTTATCAAAGCGTTCAGCTGTAAAAGAAAGAAAGAAAATAAGAAAGTAAATTATTCTCTGCGCGGTCGACATTATTTACTTTATTTTAAAATGTTATTGCTTCATCGCAAGCAAGATATAAATAGATATTCTACTCATGTAGGTTCAGGGTTTTTATTATAGATTTCACATCTTTGTTTTTCAAAAATGCAGAGTTGGGGGGGGGGTCAAAATGGTGTAGCAGCTGTCACAGAGGCTGTCCACCACATTACACACACACACACACACACAGCACGTCCCCACCCATCCATGTGTCTCTTTTGTTTGGGCCTAAAGTGGACCCCCCCACACACCAGCCATTTCCTCCCACCCACCCCCCCGCACTAATGCACTTCAATCCTATTGACGTTTCTGTGAGAGCTGCCATGTGACTGAGGGTGTGTCTGCACATGTGTGCATGCAGACTGGGAACTGGAAAATCGTCTCCGTACTTTTCGAAGTAGTTTTCAATGAACGTGCAGATCAGGGGTGTTTTATGGTGTCCAGGGCCAGATGATCGCGTCAAATAAAATTAATATTCAGAACAAACTAATAGATAAAAGAAACAATTCAGAGATCACATTTGACATGTTAGGATACATAAGTGAACACAGTGCATGGCTTTTTTTTTTTTGGACGACACATCTCAAACAAAAGACCATAAATGCCGAAAAGTGGTCAAATATTATGGGAGTAAATCATTTATGAATGATTTCCCTCTGAAATCAGCAGGTACTTCATTGATTTCCTCTGCTGTGTTTCACACACACACGCATCTTAACCAATTATAAGAGGAAGAGGCTGCAAAATACAATTAGATAACTCCGCCCCCCTCTGATTCTAGCTCTGTGTTCTTTAAGTCCACATTTCATTTGTTCATTTCTGTTACAGACGAGGTAACGCTATGTGTGGCATTTACGAGTTCTGTTAAACGACTTCGTTTAACAGAACTCGTCATCAGAACGTCATCGTTAACTCCTTTGATTTCTTTTTGTCCCATTAGTGTGGTGCTGTAGTCACTAGTTGTTGCAACAGCACGTGAAAAAAAACTAGAAAGTTTGCTTGGCCAAAAAAGAACGTTAGTCTTGCGATAAAAAAAATTAACGCCGTTAAAATGGGTTTGCGTTAACACTGTTAATAACGCGCTAAACTGACAGCACTAGTATTTATACACGTGTCAGTGGAGGAGCAGGGAAGACATCATCATCATCACCTCAAGGGCCAAATACAGTTGTACGGTGGGCCGGATGTGGCCCCCGGGCCTTGAGTTTGACACGTGCGTACAGTGTAGATTGCGTTTCATTAAACTGGATGCTGAATCATCATCATGACCTCATGCATTGATTGTTTTTCTTGCTGCTGTTAGGACACAGCTACTTGTCCTTTCATGGCAGTGAGACAGTAGTGAGACATTACCTCAGCGTTCCCGGGTCTGAGAGAATGCATCAACAACGTGCTTCAGGGGTTTGCAGGCAATGCTTCCTGTGTGCAGCATAATTAACCAGCTGACACTGACAGACAGGACAGATCAGGGACGTCGGGTCATCACACCACACTCGCACCCGCCGACTCTGCACCTCTGCGGCTCCTTTGCTCGCGTGTGATCACTTCCTCACGAGGACCGGAGCCACTGCCTTTTGGGTAAAGGTTTTGAATTTCATCCACGGGGGAGTTTGTATACAACTCACTCTGCCATAATAGGATCAATGTGTGCACTTGTATTTGTTTCTGCCAGTAGTTCCTTCCTAGAGAGACCAAAACCTGGTCCTGATGAGGCTTAACCACATTTCTGAGGAACTGGTTAAGTCATTAATGATTGAATTGTGGTTAGATGAACATTACGGTTTATTGATGTGAAAAGACTTTGTACCTGTAGAAATGAACGCATTATGACGTTTAAATGTTGTTTTAATGGGATTTTGTTCTCTTGTAATCCCATGAAAGGGCCACTTCATCCCAAAAATACAGTGCTTTACTCATTTCCAGAGATAAATGTGTTATTCGATCATTCCCCACAACAACAGAGGAAGTTTGGATTGTAAAAAATGTTGACGTCAAGCACCGCGCTGCTCTTTACTGTGTTTCTGTCAAGTTTTGAGTAAAAGATCAAATTTAATCCAAATCTGTGATTAAATGTGAACAGCAGCATCATCATAATGCTTTTAAGTTTATTTTTCCATAGAAACAAGAGAAAAAAAGAAAGAAAACACTGGATTATTATTATCTCCTGATAGTGAGGAAAGGTTTCACAGAATGTCAGGAGAGTGCGCGTGTCCTGTCTGTCCCTGCTGTCAGCCTGATGTCCTCACACACTCTCTACTCGCAGCCAAAAAAGACAAAAAACTTGCACAGTCATGTCTGTCTGTCTGTCTGCCTGTGCCGAGTCATCTTTTACCTCAGGAGGCGCAACATTGCAGTTTAGTGCCGGGGCCACAAGGTGGGTGGTAACTGGCCACGTGCCACACTGGATCAAAACTGTGGAATAATGTTGCCTTCAATGCTGTTGTAGGAAGGATACAGTTTACAGTTTGTACTATTCCAGAAGAGATCGATACAGTTACATACATATTGTTAAAAGTGTGAGCGTGCTCTGTCCTGGACTGTCTCGCTTCAAGAATCAATGGCACAGCAGGAATCGATGAGGGATAAAATGGTAAAGACAAACCATTAAAGCACCCAAACAGGGACAACAATATTGACAAGGAAACATTTTGTTATATCTGCCACGAACAGATGTCTCACATGATGTCTGTCTGATGTCTGAGTGTCCACTGGGACAATGATGTGAGACAACTAGAGCTGCAACTAACGGTTATTTGCATAATCGATAAATCTGTCAATTATTTTCTCGATTAATCAATTAATCGCTTGGTCCATAACATGTCAGAAAACATTAAAAAAAATGTTGAGCGTCAAACCTGGAAATGATGATGTTCTCAAATGTCTTTTGTCCACAAACCAAAATGATTCACTTTTAATGATTTCTTTGTTATCCAGAGCAAAGAAATTCTGAAAATACTCACATTTAAGAAGCTTAAACAATCGGAAATCTTGTTTAATCATGAAAAAAAGCTTCAAACCGATTCAGCGATTATCAAATTAGTTGTCGATTAATTTAGTAATCGATTAATCGTTTCAGCTCTAGAGACAACAACAGAGAGAGAGACAGACGTGTTTAAGTTGCTGAGGCGACATCAGGACACTCACACGTAACACAAGCGAGTGTAGAAATTCCAATTTCAACTCACTGACTGCATCGATGTCGATTTCCTTTACGCAAAACAAAACATTCGACGGTCTGACTGGAGCAAACACAGTCACTGCTGCGGATTACTGTACTTAATTACATTTATATCAGATCAGATTCCATTTGACCACAATCTAGGACACACTCTTTCCTGCTCCCTCGTATTTTGAACCAAAATAATGTTTTCAACCTATCGATAAAAAATCTACTCATGGTTTTATCAATAAAAATACAAGATAACAGCATAAAGAAAAGAGCTTTAGGAAAAAGACGTTTGTCATCATTGTTCCAATGAATTAATTTGATTTTGACTTTGTCAGGAGTGTTAGTCTTATAATTTCCTCTTCCATGGAGCTGAAAAGTCCAATCCCTGTTGTTCTCTGTGGGCCTCCCTCTCCATGGTGCTGAAACATGAAAGCCCATCCTCTCCTTGAACATCGCTCCATGGTTCCACATGCCCTCGTGACCCACAACGGTCACTGTCACACACACGGTTAAGGATGACTTAGAAACTCCACCCACATCTGAGCTGCTTGTGTTAAGTCTGGAGTGTGCAATGCTGAAGATGTAATTAAAGCGTAAAGTCGAGCTTCAGATGTGTTTGAGCGTGTTACTATAATGAGTCTGCAGTTGTCGCGCCATAACAGCAACACAACACATTGCTGGACGTGCAGAGGCAACACTTGCTGCGTCGTATTTGTAACAGATGCTCGCCGTGGGCTTAGCGTTGTCATATAAAAATCATCCTTCAACATTTCTTTATTTATTTACTATTTCCTTTTCTTATTTGAATATTTTTAGCATACTTTGCAGTGTGACTACTCGTTAAAAATGGCATTTTGTTCATTGTTATTTTACTTTTTACTTTCTATTTCCTTAATGTGCTCATGAATAATCATCTTATTTTCCTGCCTGTACAATAATAGCCTCCATACCTTGTTAGCGGGGTCAAAATATCGATTTGGTGATAAATTGTGCAATAGTTTAATCGATACACCAGGGCAAATATCGATATTTTACTGGATAAATTGAGACACTCTACGGTGAACTTGGGGGGGAAGTTACCTGGCCGAAGAAGAGTGAGTTCACTGCTATAATAATGGTGGAGAAAGCTATGTTGAGATGCCCCATCCGCGTCCAATCCAGAGACTTAATCACATTAACGGGTTTGTTTTCTTCAGTTCGACAGATATCGTGATGTATCACTATATGATTGTCTTGCAATATATTGATTATCGCAGAATCGACGCATCTGGATATTATTGGTATCGTGGGCCGTGTATCGCGTACCATATCGTGTGATCAAACCTCTAGTGTTAACACATTTTGTTAGCAGAGAAATTAAATTTGAGACACATACATCAGTCCAAAGGCATTAGGTTCATTCATTCATTCATGTAGCCTGTTAATCATCAATCCATCCCTTCATTGGTCATGTTCTAGTATAAAATATCTTTTATATGAAGGTGTGTTGACAGCATCAATGCATGAGTCAGGTAATTGTGTTCATAGTTAACCATGTGACGTCATCATATTAAAATAAGTGTTCAATAATGCAATAATGTTATGTATATTGCATTAAATCACCATACAACAGCCACTAAAGTAAATACAAAGTGGAAACCAGCACACGTGTCATTGTCACTAAAGTTTCTCCTCTTACCTTCTCCTCCTCCTCCAGGTTCTGCAGCACTTCTTTAGCGCCGCTGCTTCTGGGTGATGATGCTGAGTCTTTGCCTCCTCGCCCGCTCTCCACACCGGCGGAGCTCCCGCTGTCGCTCACTGTGGCCGGGCTCCGGGGCACCTCCTGACCGCCGCCTCGCTTCCCGGTGGTCGGAGTGCGCACGGAGCCTCTCTGACCGACGCTCAGCGCGTCAAAGTCCAGGGTTTTGCTCTCAAACGCGTCCTCGACGCTGCAAAACAAACCGCCGCGTTTCTGCCGGGCCACCTGGTCAGCCGTGCCAGGCCGTGCCAAATACACCGGGAAGTCTTCCTCCTCCTCCTCCTCCCCGGCTTTGCCCGCTTTTACCCTGCGCTCTGCCATCGTGGAGACCTGCGAGTGACAGAGGAAGAGAAAGTGTAGAGCTGAAGAGCTGCAGACAGACGGACACAGAGACAGACAGAGAGACAGACAGGATGTTAGGTGGCACCAAATGCAAAGGTATTCTAAAAGAGACATACATTATGGACTTAATTGGGATGTTTGAACCTGAAAATGAAGGATTGAATACACCTGATATTGGATCCTGAAGAATGTTTCACAGGTGTTTCTGATCACACTGATGTGACTCAGTTAATGAACCATAATGCAGCCTGAAACAGAGGAAGGACACATAATAAAATCATGCTTTTCTTTACTGTCAGCTGCTACAAAATAATGCCCTTTAACAAAGTGTATTTGACCCTGTTCGTGTGCCAAGTTTTGCAGCTTCATTCATTACTTTTCTTCAAAAATTGCAGTGCACACAGGTCACAAGTCAACGACAGAGCTGGTAACCATGATAGAAGGTCCCATTTTTAATATTTTCAGGGGTTTCTTAGGTCCAGTAATTTCCCAACGCAATCTTACAATATGTTAAGATAAGATCAACTTTATATATCACTTGAAATTCACTTGTTACAGCGGCAAAAATATGTGTGCGGACAGCAAAGTTAGACAACACAAAACAAGAAAGGGATTAAAGAAAGATAAAAACAGATAAAAAGGACTATAGTCTATGTGCAGTATGTACAGAAGTTGCAGCGTAAATAAATATTGTGTATACAGACAGTAAGAATACAGTAAGGATATAATATGTATGACTATTGCACAGGATGTTAAGTTAGTAGAAAATACTAACTAGTTTAAAATACTGTTTAAACTGTGTGCACTTGATACAAACCATCACAAAAACTGTTACTTTAAGCAGTCTCGTGTAAAGTACCTTAACGTGATACTTTAGTAAAAGTACAAGTATGTTACCAGATGTTGAAGTCACTTTTTTTAATAATATTACTTAAGTAAAAAGCCTTAAAGTTTATAACATTTACTGCACTTAAGTAGCAAAATCATTTTCTGACTCTGCTACTCTATAATGTGTCCTTGAGCAAAGACACTTAACCCCCCACTTAAATAAATAATTTGATTCGGTAGTGACGCCTAACAAAGGAAATGTATTAAGTATTAAAAAAGTGAAGAGTTGGGATTGAGCCATGGTGGCTCAGTGGTAGGAAGAGTTCGTCTTTCAACTGGAAGGTTGCGGGTTCAATTAATGGTTCTGTTCGTTGATAACATGTGTCCTTGAGCAAAGACACTTAACTCCTGTAGTGTAGGGCACTAGAAAAGCCCTATATAAATACAGACAACTCTTCCTCTTCTGATTTTATTTCAGTAGTAACGAGTAAAAAAGTCAGTTAGAGGAAATGAAGTGGAGTAAAAGTTGCTAGAAATATAAATAACAAAGTAGACAGGCAACTTTATTAATCCCTTTGGGAGGTTCTCTCGGGGAAATTAAAACTACAGATAAAGTACCATAAGTAAAGTACAGATGTGTGAATTTTGTCATTTGGTTACATTACAACACTGACTTTAAGATGCATTACACGCTGCTTCCCTTAAACTCTTTGGCTCTAGACTGAGACACTTACTGTAAACATGAAGTGGGATAAAAGCTGCTGCTTCTGTAAGTGTTTAGGCCTCCAGTGGCAACTCCTCCCTGAGGTGTTTACTTTCTTAGTCTGCACAAATAAGACCGGACCCTGTCAACACCACGCACTCACTGAGAAAACCACTGAGTGGACAGTCCAAACAGCCGTATGTCATCATGTTTCCCCCAAGTGTAGGATGTGTTTGTCGGCTCCTGTCTCCCCCGAGAGTAAATATGACATAAAATAGAAACACTGTAGCCTCCTAAAGTCAGTGCTAAAGTTGGGCCCAAATGAATAAATGTCACTTTCTGGACACTAAGTGATGCTGAAAGAATGAGGACAACACATCACTGACACCAACTGGTCGAGAGGACTTGAACATAATATGTAAGAGAACAAAGACACAAGGACAGAGCTCAGAGGCTCGGACTGTGTTTGTAAACTGTGAGACTGCACGCTCGTCAATGTCGCTGATGTCATAATGGCTGCAAACCATAAAATCAAATGAGTTGCATTCTTGTTTTTCGTATAGAGACGGTGTGTTGCCGTCTGGCAACTGGGTAAAAAATCACTGGCGGGATATTATTGTTCTGACTTAATGAGGCTTTTATAACAATGACAGCATCGATGCTGGAACCAAAAACAGAAGGTTATCTAACGTCAAACTCATACGTGACTGTTAAAAAGATTAGGCTTGTAAAATGAATGTCCCACCCTTTTTTTTGTTACTGGGTTAAGTGCATTCATTCAGACGAATAAGAATTTGGCAAATGCAACGTGAGTGATCTGCAGGGATCTGGCACCAAAGGCCTCGCGGCAAGAGGTGAAGAAGTGGGTAAGTGGGCCAGACTTCCACAGACAAGTCAACAGGAGTTTATTCATGTGAACAGTCCATGTCTCTTCTTGAAGGAATACTTCAACATAGAATTGTTTCCAATGCAATGATGCAAATTCGAAGGATGGGTTTCAAATTCAGGTTTTCTTAATGCAATTATTCAAGTTTAGCCGTTTAAATTCAAATATAAATGATTCAAATTCAGTTTCTGGTGGCACATATTTCAGCACATATGACCTTATTCTGTACTCGGCTCAAGATATACTAAGTATTAGTACTTTGTGGCAGAAAGAAGTAAAAAAGTATAAGCTTTAGTATTAAAGTATAAGTATAAGTGTAAGTCTTAATAAGTATTATTGCACTTTTGTTTATACTTTTCAGTATAGTTACAGTTTGTTGTTTTTATGTCAAATAGGTCTTAGGACTGGAATAATATGATGGAAAGTTGATCTTATTTATTGTTATTTATTAACTGTCAATGAGTTGAACTCTTACAAGATACAGTATGTGTCTATAGAAGAACAAACACAGGTTTTACCACTAACATTAGTGTTCCACTAGATATACATACATATTTTATACTGCACTACTTTCCACACAGTTCTTTTGACAGTTTTAGTGTGTACAGTTCTGTATATTATACTTTTTCACACTTTTATGTCTCTATTTGCAGATAATCCCTCTTTTTTTAATCTTGTTCTGCAATCTTTCTGTGGTGCACGGTGGCTCTGTGGCTGCATACATACCTTCTTCTGCTGCACTGAATGAATGAATGAATGAACGCCCATGAATGAACCTGTGCTTTACAGACAAAAGACAAAAAGCACATGAAGTGATTGACACTGATTGAATGAATCTTTCTGCTTTAACAAGATCACAGTGCTGATGATGAAGAGCTGCAGAGAACAGTTTGGGAGCAGCTGCTTCCGCCGGCCGGTGATGGTGTTTGGCCGTTGACCAGCTGCCGCTGAAATAAGGTTAAAGAGCCTCCAAGGATGCGGCGTGTACAGTGTACTCGGAGGACTTCACTCGTGTATCACAGTGAGTCACTTGCCCATTCTGGGTTTCTGTCAAGAATCGGTGCTGGAGAAGCGTCCACGGTTTCCATTAGCACACAATAAATATGTCATTGAGGATTATGTGTTCACAAGCAGGAAGAAGAAGCTGAATTTAATGCAGATCGCAGGAAAGCGGCTATTAGACGTTGTGACCTCTGCGGTGACCTCTGTGTGGATTTTTTTTGGGAGTATAGTGCAGATAGAAGTGGTTTCCTCATTGACAGACGTCCTTTGGCAAAGTGAATCCACAACAACAAACTATCTGGCTCGACCTTTGTTCTTTTCTGGCTTGGCAGGAACAGTCGTGACCAAAGTGAAAAGACAGGCTGTTATCCTCGGCTGACTCTGCCGCTGCTGCTGCTGGAAAACCCCAAACTGTTTCATAAGCTTGTGAGATAACTGGGTTTTATGGTTCTCTCTTTTTTAACTGAGCACGCAGTGCCACCGAAACAAAAGCTGCCGGATTATGAAACGTGTTTACGAACAGAATATCGCACAAAAAAACGTCCACATCAAAAGGATATGACTGGCCAGGCTGAATGAGACCATTGATTATGAATGAGCACGCAGAACACATGACAGGACGGGATAATGACGGACTAACCAGCAGCAGCAGCAGCAGCAGCTCGCTGTGTTTTCTGCTCTCTAATCTGACCAACGCAGGACCACTGATGTCAGTTGTTAAGGAAAACGCAACAAAAAACAATAAAACTGTGCATTGCTGTGAAATATGGCAGAAAAACAGAGGTTTAGTTGACAAAAACAATGGAGTATTAATAACGTGAAGGCTGTTCTGGATCCAGAAATACATACGACTATTGACAATTTAAAAAATATTGATAGCGCAGCTTAGTTAAATAGAAAATTGTAACATATATAAAGGTAAATAAATCTTTAAACTTACTGGTGTTAAATATATAAAATCTTTAAAAAAAAGAAAAGAAGGCAGGTCAAAGCCATAATTTTGTTTTATTATCATTTTTTTTAATTACAGCAGTTCTCCTTTTTCCAGTTTATTTATTAATTATAATAATGATAATAATAATAATAATAATAATCTAGGGTGAAATAAGGAATAGGGATTAAATTTCTTGTTGGAAGACAGACAGGGTTTAAAAAAAATAAAAACAATATACATACATATATATTTATACTGTACATGACGTTAAAATAACAAATCGCCTGGAAAAATAATCGTTAAAAAGGAACACGCGCAAGAGAGAGACATAGAGAGAGGGGGGGAGAGGGGGAGAGTGCAATTTAAGGCAACTGCTTAAGTTAGCTGAGTGTGCACAAAAATGGTCTCGGCCGTTCCCCTTTGTTGAGTCGTGGTGTGTAACGAGACGCCGGAGAGGCTACACTAGACCTGTGAATGGAGCTGGGGGAGGCGGGGGAGGTGGGGGTCGTGTAATGGCAGATACACGAGCTCAGGTGTACGGGGGAACAAGTTGTGAATATTGCAGGGAGGATGGAGAGAAGTGGAGCAGCAGCAGGTGTAGAGTTGCTCTCACTTTCTCCCGTTTCATTTTGCACGAGTGGAGAGGAGAGGAATGGCCAGTTGTGTGTGTGGGGGGGAGGGGGGGGTCAGTCAAAGGTAAACTGTTAGTATCAAAGACATTTTTGGTTAGTAAAAAAAAGCAAGGGGAGAGAGAGAGAACCTGCAATATTCAGAGACAGGAGTATGGTTGACATTAATGTATAGATTTCTTTTTTTTGTGTGTGTGGACCAAGATTTGAATTCAAACCAACTTATCACCCACCCCGATATTTACATGTTGGCTTAAAGATAATGTAACTTTAAAGGGTGCATTATTAAATGTCAACTCAGTTGGAAAGCAGGGCCCCCCGCTGGCCACCAAGAGCAACACAACCACAAGTCTGTGTTGAATATAGTCTGTATAGAGGGAGATAAAATGAGGCAAATATTCCATTTTCATATTCTGACATTAAAATGTTAAAATAAAATCCATCTTTTGCAGCCGTCACCACAATAATACTGAGCAATTAAGTCATGTGTGTAAACTGCTCAAGCTGCTTCAGAGTTTAAAAAAAACTATTCAGAGAAATCAAAGGGGTGGACGAAATAATTCACTCATGTACATTATCCACAAATGTGTATATATACATATGTATATATATATATACATATATATATATATATATATGTATATACATATATATCCATATATATAGGTCAGTGTTCAGAGTAGGGATTCAGTTGTAAAAAAAAAAATAACAAAACCCAGAAAAAGACGACCAGAGAGTAAAGCTGCCGGCTTTGGGTAAAAATGAAGACGCAGTTTGACAATCGGTATGTTTTTCTGTGGAGATTCCGTGTTATTTTTTTCCTTCCTCTTATTATCATCAGGTATGTGCCGTGTGTCAATCTGAATGTTGTCCGTACACACACCTGCCGTTCCTCCCGTCTGTCTGTCTGTGTAACGCAGCACCATCCTGGGATCAGTGAGACACGAGAGTCCAGAGTCCGCTGCTCCTCTCAAACACACTCAAGGGCCCTGAGTTGACTCGTCCTCTCCGGCTTCGAAAGTGAAAAGGAATGAGAAGATGAAGAGAAGCTGTGGTCTGGTGTTTCCTCTCTTTTCTTTCCTCTTTGTCTGAGTTGCTCTATCTGTCTCTTTATATTCCCACTGTGGCTAAAGTGGTGGTGGATGACATGTTATTACCCCTGCATGGCAGAGAGAACTTCTTCCCAGGCTTTGGTTTTGGATTTGTCAAAGCGTGTGTGTGTGTGTGTGTGTGCGTGTGTGTGTATAAGTGTGGTTTGCATCTGCATGCTTCTCCGCATGCCTGTCCGTAAACTGTACTGTACTGTACGTAAGAGTGCATAAGTGTTTTTGATACGGCTCTCCCAAACCGAAAAATATGTGTGTGTATCGTCATGGGAATCATCCTGAGGACCCGTCTCCATTTGAAAAAGAGAAGAAGAAGAAGAAGAGAATGTGGAGTGTGAACATCTACAGCCATTACACAACACTTTATCCACCGTACACTGACTGACTGCTCCACACTCGTCCAGGAAATAAATAACACTGCGGTCACACAAACAAGATCTCCAAGCCGACACAGCACCTGAGAGAAGGAAACACAGAGACGAGAGGATTACAACAGTCAAAAACACTGAGCAACCAGTGCTTCTGTTGGTATTAAGCAGTATTCATCACTAAATTACTGAAAAACTATTTCTGTTTACAGAATTGTAAAGTCTAGGGCTGCAGCTCACGATTATCTTCATAATCGATTCATCTGTCAATTATTTCAGTAATCGTTTAGTCCATAAAATGTCAGAAAATGTTGAAAAATGTTGATAATTCTTTCTCAAACTTAATGTAATGATGATGTTCTCAAACACCTCAAACACCTTGTCTTTTGACCAAGAACCAAAATGACACTGTCTGAATGATTTCTTAGTTCTATGGAACAGAGAAACTGGATTAAATCCTTTAAAAATCCCTTAAACCAATGAATCCGATTTAGTAAACGATTAATCGAGTCATTGTTTCAAGAATTAGGAAATGATTGCCCCCCTTTTTTGGCGTAACATGACAACATGGCAACTACAGTGCCGTCACATGTGCTGCAGCATTTTGGGGTTCCTTGTGTCGTGTTTACGGGGCAAACTTTTTGGCAAACAGCAAAGGAAAAAGATCGTTTACGTTCCGTGCCGTTTACGTCCGGACTAAGGCCTCAGTCAAAGAGACGCACGCTTCTGTTGCTCTGCATCACCTCATTTGTTGACACTTCGTGAGTGTTGTTTTCACAGCTTGTTGTGTCGCCCCTAAGTGGCTGAAATAACCCGAAATATGTCCGATACATAAAACATCACAGGGATTATTTTAAAATTAAAGATTTATACATATTTATACATACAGAGAACGTCTGACTCAGCAATGTACTCAATGTAGAGAGTGCAAAGAGAAAGAAGGTGAAATATTCATGAAAAGGGAAAGCAAGTGAGAGAACTAAAACCAGGGTCAAATTGTATTTAGTGTCTCCAAATGTCAACATTATACATTTTGTTGTTGTTAAGACAAACAATTAAGTACTGTTTCAACTCTTCTCTCACTTTCATTGTGCCTTTGTTTACAGCATATTTTGAGTGCTTGTCTGTAGCCCAACTATTTCCACATTTAACTTTAGCAGCTGCACAAAAAAACCCACAACACTTGCTGTGCAAAGTATTTGACCCAAGGTCCAGAAGAGAGACGGCGGTGGTTTACTGGAAGAACAACAGGACTCACACTCACCTCTTCTACGGGACACGCCAAAGACTTCAAGGCCAAAGGATAAAGGCAAGAGAAAAGAACAAGAATAGAAACAAAAACTGAGGAATGAAAGAGAGGAAGGAAGGAAGGAAGGAAGGAAGAGAGAGAGTGACAGAGTTAGAGAGGAACACTAGCAACAGCAGAGGCAGAAACAGGTCGAGAAAATGTGCGGAAATCTTTTTAAATTCAATAGAAACTTGACATCACAGATTTAAAAGTAAAATATTTAACTGTGAGTTACTTTAAACCGTCATACCTTCTCCTCCAGGTCTTTAATCTGCCTCCTCTGAATTTCTGTCTTGTCCTCCAGGTCACGGATTCTCTGCAAACGTTCAGATCATGACACGATAAGATGATGTGTTTCTTTTTTATTGCAGATCATAGATTATCACCCATTATTGTAATGACAAAGACAGACCTGGTGCGCCTGGTGCAGCAGCTCCATCCTCTCCTGGAGGATCTGGCAGTCGTACTCTCGACTCTTCCTCAGCATCTGCCTCCGGAGCTTCTCCACTGCCGTGCGCAGCTCGTCCCTCTGAAGCTCATCCAGAGGCTCGCCGTATTTTATCACCTGAGAGGAGGAAAAAAAAAACATTCTCAAAAGATGGCGGTGGTGATATGGCTACTTTTTTTTGGCTTCCGTTGATTTCTAGATTTACAGCCTGTGATCATATCCTTTTTCTTAGATTTCATGATCATCACACGGCAGATGGAATGAGTATGGAACACCTGACTGTGCCTTGTTTTTGTTTTTTTGTTTTTAACTCTTGCTGTTCTCAATGTCAACTTTTTAGGGAGTCAGGTCAGTGTTTCCCAGTCCTGATTCCCCTGCATGTTTTAGATGTTTCCATGCTCCAACAAACCTGGTTCAAATAAATGGGTCATTATCAGGTGTGTTGGAGCAGGGCAACATGTAAAACATGCAGGGGAATCGGGTCCCTGAGGATCAGGATTTGGGAAAAGACAGAATTTCACCCTGGATTTGATTCCAAGGTTCGTATCAACTTATCTTTCGACTTAGTGACTAACTAGTTTAGGTTAGTTTAGTTAAGTTGATTAGGTCAAATTGAAATAATAAACCATTTTACATAAAAAATGATTTATTATTATATATATGCATATATTGACATCATTTTTATGCATTTTTTAATATTTATTATTTTAGTTTATATGAATTTGTTAATACTATTTCTTCTGTATACTTTATTGCTGGTATTTTTTGAGTGGACAGCAAAGTAAGAATTTCATTGCACAGGGAAACGTGTTTCTTTACTGTGCATATGACAATAAACACTTGAATCTTTACACGTAGCCATATGTTAAAAAATAGGATGTCTGTAAGTGCTCAGTGTTGCAGCCATTTTCTATGATCATAATTTAAGTTTATGTAAATTCAAATTTTGTTATGTTAGGGCTATTTTTTAAATTCATACTCATGTGTTGCAAATGCGATATAGAAAAGGCAATATTGACCAGTGACTGACGGCATTTAACAAAACTCACTTTGGATTCAGGACGTTTGCTTTCTGACGGCGATGTCCTAAGCTCGTGAGTCAGCTGAGCTGCACCCACACTCAGCGAGAGCTAGATTAAGGCGATGGCACAAAGCAAGTACAACGTCTAAAAATAATCAGAAAACTAAAAAGTACAGTTTTGTTATTCTGTGAAAAAGGCTGCAGTGTGCAGTGTGTGTGGAAGAACCTTGTCCTGCTGCAGGGCGTTGTATAACGTTGCTTCCAACTCCTGGATTTGCTGTTAAAAAATAAGAACGATCATATCACATCAGTCCTGTCTCCACAGTGTCTTAAAGCTCCATATTGTCATGTAAACATACCATGTAGGCCTGGTCCAGGGCCTGTTTTCTGTAGTCCAGCTCTTCTTCTAGATATCCTTTTTGTTTACAGAACATCTCCTGCACAGAGGAACGACGTGTGAGAAACTACCATATGAGGAAAGGACTATTTCGTCTCAGACTCCTGCAGTAAACTGTATTTTCCTATAGGGGGTGTGAGTTGACTCACCATCTCTATCTCCAGGTCCATCATCTTCTGGTGCAGTGCCGCCTCTGTGCCCTCAATCTGCTGAATCCACTAGAGGGCGATAAGCACGGGGACACAGACCGGTGCAGTTTAAACACAATTCCGTGCGTTTCATATAATCTCTGATTTCTTACATCAAATAAAAACGTACCTTTTCTGCGAGTGACAGAACAGTGCTGGCCTGAATAATGGCCACTTGCTCTTCATTTCTTAAGTTCTACACCATAAAGGGACAAAATAAACGTTGATTAATAAATAATGAGCCTGCTTTTGCATCACAGGGCAATTTATTCAATGAATTACCCCATTGTCTCCCAGGATATCGAGAAGTTTGATGAGATCTGGTATGCACACATCCTAAAAGTCAGGTAAAAGAGATAAAAAAGTAAAGAAAATGTTTATTTTCTAAAGCTTTACAGCCGTCATTTGGCTGCAGCCAGAACAGAAGAGAAAAAGGTGGCCATTTTGTCAGTGATAACTATCTTTAAAGCACAAAAGGTCTTGGTTGCGTACCTTCACGCCCTCCTTCATACAGTAGATCTGAAGAGCGCTGACTCCCTCAGAAAAGGGATGCATCCTCAGGTGGTTAAAAGGAGGGGATCTCCTCTCACGCTCCTACACGGGAACAGGAGTGCACATGTGTTATCAACAGATAAAGATCAGTGATGATGTTTTGTTGGAATTAGTTTCATTGTTTAAATCTTCATTTTGTTAAAAATCAATAACTGTGAATGAAATAATAATATTAGAGTTTGTTACTGTGTCTGTTGTGTCTGATGTTCTTAGAAACTTGAATAAACAGAATGTTGAGTTAATTCAGGGAAAACATTTTGTAAAAAACTCTTTGTTCGTCACCTCCAGCTCCAGGATCCTGAACTCTAACAGTTCATTCTGGTCTCTGGAGTCTTGCAGCTCCTGCTGCAGCCGACTGCACTCGGAGTCCAGCTTCTCCACCTGGACGACATTAAAAAAACATCAAATCAGATCAGTACACAGAAGATATATTCAAGAAACTGTTGTATTTAGCTTCTATTAAACGTGTCATCATACGAGTAAACATCTACAAACCTTCTCCAGTAGCTCCTGATTCCTTCGTAAGAAAAGCTGCTTCTCCTCCACCCATTTGGAATCCTTTACAAAGGAAGTAAAAAAAACGTAATTTAATATACTGATGAAAACTATTGGTTTTTGTCATAAGTAACATTGTCCACGTGTGTCCTACCTGTCCCTTAAGGGTCAGTTCTTTCTCCAGGTCCTCTATTTTGGCTTTATACCTGAGAACGTCTGCTTGGAGCTGCTCTTGCGCCTGAAACACAGCAAAACAAAAGATTAAAGAATATTTAACTGCTGCTTACAGCGTTCTTATGAATATTAAATTGTTCCTCTCATTCATCGTACCTTGGCTTCCATCTCAGCGTCCAGTAAGCCTCCTTTCTGTTCCTGCAGCAGGGCATAGGCTCGCTGTAAGGCTTGGTACTCCCTGGTCAGTTGACGGAAGCGGAGCTCGGACTCTTCATTAGCTAGACCCTTGTTTGACACACAGACACACAATGTTGTAAATTAAATATACTATGGTTACACTTCCATTAATCAACTGCAATTTTAACACATTTTAAACCTCTTCCATGTCTTCATCGGGAGTAGCCGGAGTTCTGTCCATTCGGAACGAAGCCACCGAGGACGTCTCGGAGTCCATGGACTCTTCGTCGTACCCGAAGAACGTATCGACGACAATGTGCCTCTGCGGAAAAGAAAAGTTCAAAGACTTAGGTCTTAGGTGCCAAAAAAGGTATTTTCTTTCATACTGTATTATCCATCCGTCCATTTTCTACCACTTTATCCTCCTCCTCCTCCTTTATCCTGACATAGGGCGATAGGCGGAGTCACACCCTGGACAGATCTTCAAACCTCTGCATTTTCCTCCTCTCCAAATCTCCACGCCCCCCAGCTGGGTATACAAATCACTATTCCCTTTCGTAGAATTCAGAGTTTTGTCTACAAGAAAAATAGAGTAAACCCTTTTTGGCAGCTTGTGAGTCAAACTCTGCAGATGCTACTTTTTTTGAGGGCTGTCGATACACTTTATAGCGATGCCGTCTGTTTGTTTGTTTGTTTGTTTTATCTGAATAAACGGATTGCTCACCAACCTGCTTTTCTTTTATTTCTGCAAGAAATCTTTTGGAGAAAAACAACAAGGAGTTTTCTTCCCAGCCGGCTGTTCGTCAGCTAACTAATCACTGGTGTGTTTTTGGGCGAGTGTCAGTGATTTCCAACTGTGTACCAGACTACATCGAATATGGCCGACACACCCACGGGGGTTCATGTTGCTGCAAGTGTGTTTGCGGCTTTTTTTAAAATCACATAACACAAAAAATATGTGCTCTTAAAAATAATAAGCCATTAGCAAATTAAATAGTTTCTACCTTTATTGGCCTTGAACTTCTTTTATGCCTTTTCTTTCTTAGTAGCTTCTCACGATCCTGGAAAAAAACAAAAACACACACACACACAGAAATGGTTAAAGAAGAAAAGATGACACATCACAATCAGATGAACGTGTCATTATGAGTCAAGTTCTTTTCTTTAGTTAAATCATGATTAATGTCCGTCCCACGTTATTTATCACCGTCATTTCATTCAACGCCATTCATTTCACACATCACCAGCCTTTGTGCTTGTTACGTTGTTACGTTTGAAGCCCGATGTACCGTTTTAGTCAAATAATAGACATGTAGATTGACTGGTTACACGTACATTCAGCTGGTTCAGCAAACGCTGCGGTGATTTCATACTTTAAGTTGTCCGTGAAAGACAACAACACAGTGTTTGAGTAACATCTTGATGAACATGAAGATGATTTATGACCAAAAATGTACTCAAAACGCGTGGATTGATTTATCGATAACAAAGCACGTCATGAGGAGCGAGGAGGTGAAGACGGTCCGTACTCTTGTCAGTTCGTCGATGATGTTTTGTTGCTCCAGGACTTGGAGTTTGAGGAAGGCGATTTCCTGGTCATCGTGAGCTTGGTCCAGGTCATTGAGAGACTTGAGCTTCTTCAGCGGCGGATGGGAGCTGATCTTCTCCTTCTGCGGACACACAACACACACGCGCACACACAGAGAGTATGTCATGGACACAGAATAAATAAACACAGTATGTGTAAATAATGTCAGTGTGACTGACACATCACACACTGACCATCTCCAGGTTCTCCTTGGCCAGACTCTTGAGTTTCTCCTCCAGCTTCTGGATCGTCTGTGTCAGATCGTCGTTCCTCTTGTTCAGCAGCTTGTTCTTGTCGAGCAGGGGCTTGCACTGCTTCTCCGACTCCCGCACTCTCTTCAGCTGGCGGACACACACACACACACACACAGGGACGAAAGGATAACACGTTAAGTTGCGGCTAACGCGAGGAAAGTCGGGATGTTTAAGTTTAAGCTGCGTGGAGAAGAATCGTACAAGTTCGTTCCGCTCGTCGACCAGCAGCGAGTTGCGGTCCTCCAGTTTGCGTATAGTCGAGTTGAGATCGGCGAGACGCCTCTGGTTTCTCCTCAGGTCCTGAAGAGAGAAATCCGTAGTTGCAAGTCAATACAACAGTTGTTTTTGCTCAAAATGTATCTTGGGTGGACAAAGAGAATCTTGATTACACTCTCTCTGCTTCACCATGTGTATTTGGAATCCTCGTTTTTTAAATGAAACAATAATCTCAGCAGGGAAATAATGGCAACTTGGCGACAAAAGTTGTGTTTAAGAAACTATAGTCGAGAGGAATGGCACAAACGTCAGCCAGCTCCACTCACCGGGCTGCCGCAGTGTTCCGCTCCGTCTCCGGCTCGGCCCGGTATCTCTCTCTTCGGGCTCCCCAGGCCACACTCGGCCTCTTTGACGAGGAAGAGTTGCTCGTCGAGCGCGTCCTTCTGCAGCTGCAGCTTCTGCAGAAAGCCCGCTGTGGACTCCAGCTCCTTCTCCAGAGAGAAGATGGTGCGATCTTTTGATTTGATTTCATCCACCTGTGGCAGAGGAGAACGAAACAGCGACGGAGGGAAGACATTGCTGTTAAAACATCGACTTTTCAGGACTGACGTGATAAAAAGTCATAGCTTCCACATCTTTGGACACATAAGACCCAGTTGTTATTGTTTGTGCTCCAGTGATGAGTACCAGTCTGCGGATGTCCCTCTCACAGTCCCACTTGATTTTGGAGATCTGCTCCTGGTGCTGCTGGTGCTCCACCCGCAGATCCCCAGCCTTCATCTTGTCGGACTGGATCATGTTGCTGAGAGCCTCGTCCGTCTGCTTCTTTGTCGATTTCAGCTCCACGATCTCCTGCAGGAGCTTGACTCGCTCCTGGTCAAAGAAGCGACGCGCCTCCTCCTTGGCTTCCAGGGTGAGTGCAGTGCGCACCTGAAGAAGACAAGGTACGGTTTAACCCCCCCCAACACATCCGTCTCTCCCATTATCTGCACCTCACCTTCTCTCCGCTGCCGTCGCGCATGGCGCTCAGCGCGGCTTTGAGCCTCTGGTTCTCCTGGTCTTTGATTTTGGCATGGCGGGCCAGCTCCTGCTCATGCTGCCGGGTCAGGTTCTCTCGGAGCGCCTGGAGCTCCTTCTGCTTCTCTTCGTGCCACTTGGCCCGCTGCTCCGTTAGCGTGGCGGTGTGACGGTGCTGCTCCTGCTCTCGTACGCGCTTCACCTCCTGCACCTTGTCGCGCTCCAGCTTGCTCACCTTCGGGCGGAGTAGAGGAGAGAGTTATTGTGAAGTGTGGTTAAATAGTTGAATTCAGGTCTTAATTGACAGTACCTTGCATTTTTCCTGGTGTAGCTCAATTTGAATGTCAGTCAGCTTGGACCGGAGATCTTCGTTGGCTGCCTGCAGGGCTGAGATGAGCGCTTCGGGCTTCTCGCCCTTCGTACGCCCTTTCTTGGCCATTTCAGTCGAATCCTAGACGAGAGTCTCGTCTAATGTTTTCATTGAGACTTTGCGGCGGGAACTTTTGCAACGTCCTCCTACACGTTCCAGGTCTTCCTCTTCCTCATTCTTCCATCAGACAAAAGGGCTGGAAAGACACAGAGAGACAAAGAGAGACTAAATACAGACAGCAGAGGAGGAGGACAGTGGTGCAGTTTCTCATGTATTACATAATGACGGGTGTCTTCACTGTACACTTGTGGTCAACTATGCACATGAGTGCATATGGATACAAAAGTGCACACTGTCGTGCATCATCACGCTTATACTGGAGGAGTTGGTGAGTGTCCGAGAGAAATGACACAACGTTGCTTTAAAAGATTCTGACATGCAGTTAAGAGATGAAGCCGCCCGGCGTCATCGCTGGCGTTCCGGAGTCCACACAGGCTTTTAACTGCTGCAGAGCGTCGCGGCCTCAGACGTGCTGCTGCTCTTTGTGTAAGTATCACTTATGGAGGAGGAAGTCCACGGAAACACTGAGGAAAACCACTGGATTGGTAAGTGCTGTGTATGCCAGTATGACATGTGGGAAACCAATGTAAAAAAACTATGTACTGTACTCCATGGGGATAATCCATGGGGTCACTTTACATTTTTCCCACAAAAACATATGCAATAATAATAATAATAATAATGATAACGATAACAGTAATAATAATACAGCTTTAAGGGTTTCACCAAAGTCAGCACAAAAATGTCAGTTTGTGGCAAATACTTCATTAACCTACAAACCATTCACAGCAGCCAAATACTGCTCCACAGGGTGGGACTAGAGATTAATTTGCAGCAAGTCCTGGGTCAATCTGATTACTGTCATCGCCAATGTTCATACTGCAGTGAGATATAATCCTCTGGCTGCTCGAGGCATAGCCACAAACAGGCGTCACAGACAGCTGATGTAGCATAGACTGCCAAATGTATTTAGTTTATCTCAATTTTATCAGTACAAGGCAAACTACTAATAATTGAGAAATAGATCTCTCATGCAAGTGCAGTCAGGAAGATCTACAGTATATATAACAACTGCATTTAATCAGTGTTTTTGCAATAATTAAAAAAAGCTATCTGATTTTTCAGCTTCTTAAATGTGAATATTTTCTGCTTTCTTTGCTTCACATAACAAAGAAATCATTAAAAAACAAGCGGAAAAAACAAAACATTTGGAGAAAATCATCATTGTTTCACTGTTCAACATTTTCTGACATTTTGCGGACTCTGCGTACTGTGAGTGATCAGCTGTTAATCTCGTCTCGTCTATCCAACAGCACAGCGACACGATCATCAGGTAGCAGCTGTCTTTTTAAATGAATTCACTCGTCTTTTACCATTTTATCGTCCACATGAGGGTCAGAGACAGGTCGCCAGTCCATCGCAGAGCCACACAGACAACAAACAAACATCAATAATGTACCGCTTTAATTCAAAAATACCGATCCTCGTCCCTTCCGTCACTGCCCCAGTCTTCAGATTCCTCGTTCTTCCTTCTCTATCAATCTCAGCAAAATCATCAACCACCATCGCCACCAGTGATTTACCTTTAGCCACTGCTCAGGACGGACGCCATTGATCTTTCACAGTTTAAACACAAGTTACCCTGATTGACTCGTCTCTCGCTGACTGAAATATTCTTACTCAGCGCTCTCCGATCTTCTCAAACCATAGGCTCTGTGTGGAAATCATTTTAATATTTAAACAGAGGAGCTGTGTCTCCTATGTATGAACTGCTTCACTGTCTACTCTTACTATAGCATCATATATAGCAATGCACTTCCTCTACAGTTCACTCAACAGTCCAATAGTTGCAGGTTTAACAGCTAGTGATGAAATTCTCAAATGCTTGCAAAAAAAAAGATCTGTTCCATGACAAACAGAAGAACTGTGTTAAAAGACCTATTGATCACACATTATGTTTGTAAAAGTGTTAAAAATGACTGGTATTTTCGAACTAGGAACGAAATTTTACCGAAATCGCAATGCAGCCTACTGCAATTTTCAAATCGCAGGAGGCGCAATATTGTTTTATTTAATATTTAATATCATTTTACAGGAATTACTGTCTTGATCTATACACAATCTTACTCTGCAGACTGAAGAGAATGTCTTTGTTCACACAGTAATCATCTTAAATGTGTTTTTCCAAAAGAAAATAAGAATTATGCAATCGAAAAAATTTGATATTTATTCAAAATCGTTCAGCCCTACTTAGAGCCACTACAGCTCTCTGAAGGCAAAACTTCCACGTCAATATTATCAATCACAAAACAGCATCGCACAAAAACAAACACCAGGAAACACAACTGAAGCAGCATCTTATAACGAACGACACAATGTAATGAATTTACACATTTGTGCCACAGCCAGTGCACTCAGAGCACTTCTCATGCCAGAGGTGCAAACACACTGTGCACCTAATATTTCATTGATTTTCTAACTGGATATGTCTGCTGGAAACGTCTGCCTGAGCAGATTCACTGAGGAAAGAGATAAACCTCACAGAGACTCCCATTTTCTCTCTGTGCCCTGGCTCAGAGAGTCAGAGTGTGTGTGTGTGCATGTGTCTCAGTGATGGTGCATTAAATACTACAGCATGAAGCACACTGGCACCATGACCCAGTTCCATGACTCCCTCAGACATCAGATTTGCTAGTTTTCAGAGTCAGAAAGAATCCTCAGTCGCGTGCTGCTGCTGCTGCTGCAGTTCTGCTTTAATCTGATGACACTGAGGTCCTACAAATAATTATCAGTTTAATGGTTACTTGACTTGGTTAAACAAATCTGGCTCATTCAGTGCAATTCAATTTATTTAATGAACAGCCTGTGCTGTGTGTTCCACATCAGAGAAATCTCACTCACTGCGAAACAGCAGTATACATGAACTGGAATTAAACGCAAGTGCCTACATCTTCTCGGCAACAGTGTTTTACTTTTCCTCAATAAATAATGGAACCAAAATCTTCTTTAACAGGATCTACATTGTCTACAATGCAAGCTCTCAATCAGCAGTGAGATTTGGGGATAAAATAGGCTTTAGCTGCTTTAATGGATTGAATTTTCCTTCTTTTACTTCTACAGATTTGTTCAGGCACTCACTTTTATTACTTTTTTTTGCTATCCCAAACCACAATCCTTTTGCCGCTTAAACTTAAGTACAATACTAACGTAGTAGTAGTAGTTTGCGAGGTATTAAATAAAAGGTTTTTGTACAAAAGCCAAGAGGAAATCATGATCCCCTTAAGACAATTTAGCCAAATTAGTGGTGTCTAATGTCATTTATTTACACAAAATATGATTGTTCATAAATGCCTTTAATACCCTAAGATAAGAAGTCAACGCACACACAGATGTAATCTCTAATCACATAATAATTGAGTAACAAAGAGAATATATTACATCACAATAATAAACTATAAAAACAGATTTTTAAGACTCTATTTCTAATCTATTTTTTGCTTAATTTTAAGGCAGAATTGACACATGTGTAACAATCTTCAATTTAAATAATGTCACGTTGCTTCACATTTGATACATAATCCATGATATTCCCACTAGTTAAGTGTCAAAATCAAACAGATTTTACAGGAAAATACAAACCGACACCACTCACTGCTTATTGGTCCCTTTTTTTTTGCGCATTAATTTTTTTCCCAGGACATTCTATTCTTGTTTGTAATCCAGATTATGCAGTTGAGTCCCCAAAAAGTTCATCAAATTGATGCCAGCAGCATTGCTGCCCTGAGAGTGAGCAACTAAAGTGTAATCTTTCTGGCTGTGATGTACATTAGTTCAAAGAGTCGCTGTCGCATCAGGTGGAGTCAAGCATGTTTTTGGATTACGTTGTAAAAATCCAAATGTTTTCTATTAGTTCTTTCTATCTAGTTCCATTCTGACATTTGATGTAAGCATCATTTGCAGTTGCTGTGCAAATACAACTAAAATTCACTATTCTGCTCTACATAACAGTTAAATAAATCAATGAGATTGTCTACTGAAAACACACTAACCAGCCACTTTATTAGGTACACCTGTTAACTGCTTGTTAAAGCAAATATTGAGCCAATCACATGACAGTAATATAATACGTAGACATGTTTAAGATGCATCAAAATAAGGAAGAAAGGCAATACTTGCTGGTGCCAAATGGGCTGGTCTGGCCTTTTCAGAGGCTGCCAATCTACTGGGATTTCCATGCACAACCATCTCTAGAGTTTACACAGAACTGTTGTCTGAGAAAAGAGAAAACATCCAATAAGAAGGCACAAAATTCCTTGCTGATGCCAGAGGTCAGAGGAGAAAGTATGCAGGAGACCATCTCTGAACACACAGCTTAAAGCAAGTTCAAGTTAAGACTTTTTGAGACTTTTTAAAATGCCTCAATTTTACAGTACACAAAAACAACAAAGCTGCCCAAAAAACACATGCGTTAGGGACAACTTTGCCAACATGTTTAATTCAACATAAAACATGACTTTTTTGGCGCAGTGCAAAAGTATTTCATTCCCGGTGTTGGTATCGCGGCGTCCTGGCTGCAAATTTTTACATTTCATTGGTTCCGCTAATCTGCGCGATCTTACTGCAAGTGGCATTTGATAGCAATTATTTTGAGATTTTCAAGACTTTTTAAAAAAAGGGATTTAAGACATTTCAATACTAATTAAGGCCTTGTTGTTACATTTATGAATTTAATTCCTTTTAAGGCTTTTTAAGGATCCGCGGGAGCCCTGGCAGCAGAACAAGTGCTACTTTATCAAGTCTCATGTGTACCTAATAAAGTGGCCTGTGAATGCAAGTGAATGAGACCGTCAAGTGATGAAAGACGATGATAACAGGTGGATATAGACGATTAAAGTGTCCACTCTTATCCAACTTTGCTGATCCTGGCATCACAGATGAGACTTATTGATTAATTCTATTTACAAAACATCTGAAGCAGGATGTAGGAGAATCTCCATGTACAGTATTTTATTGCGCTATTGAATGGAATCCTGCAACTGCGATGCAATCTATAAACTATTAACTTGTGGGCTACATCTGTGCTGACCCTGAAACAAAGAAATGTGACAAATGCCCTCCAGGCAGCCAGAGCTGATGATGATGATGATGATGTTTGTTAAAGCAGGCCAGTGAGAGAATAGAGGGCCCTGGACACAAACTCACAGCATCCTCTCCATCTCTGCTCTGCAGCATCATTTTAATAACACATGCCATGCTGTGATGAGCTGTCAAGCATGAAGAAGAAAAAAAACAACCAAAAAAGAGGCAGCTTTTCGGTGTCTAATTATGCATGGAAGTCAGTCAGTCAGTGAACATCTGGCTTCACCTGGAGCACGAACATCAACAGCTGGAGGATCCACAAAGTCCACAAACTGCTCGAATGTTCAGCAAGACACAGGATGAAAGGATGAAAGGACGAGTTTAAGGTTGAGGAAAACACCACCACACACACACGGCAGCCTGCCTCCTCCATCCCAGTCATGTTTAAAGGGCTGCTGGTTGAGTGTAGGCCAGGATTCTCGAGCCACTTCCGACATGCAGGCTACAAACCGAATGCTACACCGTCAAATGACACTAGCGTCTTTACGGTTTGGTTGCCACACGTAACACCGTGGACGTGGTATTTTGTGTAGCTTCAACTGCTTGAGTCGAATTAAAACCCGAGTGTAATATAAAGAAATGTTCCACGGATAAAATTAACCTGTCACAAAAAAAGAAAAAAAAAAAAAGCCCCGACAGGCCTTGCTAGTTCCCCCCGTGAATCCCAGCAGCTTACCTCGTAATCGATTTTCAACAATGGGACGCGTCCTAAAGCGTGTGAAGCTGTGTCCATGGCCTCTTCCTTGAGGCTGTTATTATTATTATTATTCTTAATATTAATAAAAGGAGAGGTAAAATAATGGCTTCCTCCGCAGCATCAGCGTACAACGAAGCAGGAGCAGTGATGGCCGGTGCTGCTGCTGCTGCTGCTGGTGGTGATGGTGATGATGCTGGGAGCCCCGCCCTCCTCAGCATGCAGCCACGATGAGCTCACTGGTTTGTCTCCAACAGGAAAACTGGCTCCACTACAGCCGCAGTCACACTTTCACAAAGTACTTAGTATTATTTTGATTTTTAATACAATTATTGCAATGAACGTTCTGTACAATGACAAGTGTTGTAATGGAACAAAGTAGAAATACTTCCCGACTGTCCAGTACAAAATCACACATATCTGTACTTTAATTTGTTATTTATATTTCTAGCAACTTTTACTTTTACTCCACTACATTTCCTAAAATGAAGTATGTGCTTTTACTGTCTTATTTGTGCAGACTAAGTAAACACTTCAGGGTGTTGCCACTTAAGGCCCAAACACGTATGTACAAATACTTTTTTTACTATACTTTAGTACAAAATTCACATTTACTGTATGTACTTTATATTTCTTGCAACTTTTACTTTTATTCTACTATGTTTCCTAAAACAATGTGTACTTTTACTCCAATATATTTACCCTAATCAGGAGGAGTTGGTAAATGGTCTGTATTTATAGTGTTTTTCTAGTCCTATGATGACCACTCAAAGCTTCTTTACACTAGTTTTGCCATTCACCCATTCAATCTGTCACTCAATTTTAAAATTGTTCGAAGCAGAAAAACACAATCTAATACAGTTTGACAGATTTGTCATTTTGATTCCAAAGTGACAAACTATGTATGTAAAAGTGAATGAAAGAAATAAACATTTTATATAGAAAACACTGTTTATTGACTTTCTTGTTTGCCATTCTGTAGTAAGGACACAACAGTGTAATAACTTAAACTCTACATAAATAGAAATGTTAAAGACGTGATTTGAAACATGATTTGTGGAGAAACACAAAAAAGTCTTATGATAGTAATGCATTTGATAATATTTATCTTCTGTTTTCATCAACAGAGAAATCTGTTTTTCTTATTCAAATGAGCGGGTCTTCAGTTTTACTTACAAACTGGTTTTAAATCAGTTCACACCATAGAATTAAATGGCAGAAGTAATTCATATTTCAGGTGTTTTTAGTCCAAATGGTCCATGTTTCACTGTTATTTCTCACTAATACAACTTTTGCTTCACTCTGTTGCTGCTTTTTTGCTCACATATATGAACTCATGTGCATGTAAAATTAAAACAAGTCTGAAAAACACTTTGGTAAAGCGGGATAATCCTTCCTGCACTGGTGTTCACTCACTAAACACGATATCATCTGTAATGTCTGAAGGACAACGGTATGATTTTCTGGTATCAGTGGGAACATTTTCACAGTAGACTTTTTTGAATTTCATGTTGGGATTGAAAGTTGCGGTTTATTAGTTATTCCAACCTAGGACTGACAAAATTAAAAAAAAAGAAATCTGTCAGATGTGTTTTTGAGAGTAAACACTGATGTAAATGTTGCAGAAGGTGAAAGTCACATTGATAAAAGAGGAAATAAGACAATAAGGCGCATGTATGTGTATGAGACTGTGTGCACGTTTTTTTTTCTAGATGTTCAGTCCACTTCCGTCAGGCCACACGGTCTCCTGAACTCTTGCCCTCGCTCGTGAATCCACTTGTTTGACACTGAAAAACAAGAAAGAAATAAATCAAAAACAAAACAAAACTTAAAGTAATGCCTGGGTAACAGAATGAAAAAAACACTATAATTGACAATTTTCCACATCTGCATTTGATAAAAGCTTTTACTTTTTACTTTAACTGTGCTTTTTTAAAAAGAACCAGACGTGGAAATATCAAGTTCCAAGTTCTCCACATCAAGTAATTGACAATTCAATTTTAGGAAAACTACTTGGTATAACCTTGTAAATCTCATCAACATCACAACATACAACAGCCAAAATGAACATGAAGAGCTTTCCAGAGGATAACTGACCAACTTACTATTGTTATACTGACAACACAGTCAGTGTGTGAATGAAATAAGATTCAGTATTCATGAAAAACTACTTTCACTCACCCCATTTACACCCTACTAAGACCGGACAGGCCGCATGTCTGGTCCGGTAGTCTCCCTCCCCGCTCCTGAACAGATTGTACCAGAATACTGCTGTTCCCTGTGGAGACATGAACTTCATGAAATAAATGATAGTAACATCTGGTGCTGACAAGAGAGAGAGAGAGAGAGAGAGGAGGAGTGAGAGGATCCAACACACGTCAAGACAGATGCTCGATAAAAAAAAAAAGGAAAAAGAAGGCCCAAAGGCAGCAACCTAAAGAAACCTGAGAGTTCCTGAAGGATATTTAGTTGCTATTGCTTTCCACAATAGCAACAAAGAACAAAGTCACCTTAGGGCCTATATTTCCATCCCTTTGATGATTGGCCAATCAAAAAATATGTGTATGACAAGACAAAACACTCTCATGTGGTTCTCACACACACACACAGTACCATCAGTACCTTTCTAGGTCTGATTGCTGCTCCAAAGTCAGGAAAGACCGTGGCACCTCCGGCCTCGACATCACTCATCTGAGAGAAAACAAACAATTAGAAAGTTTATCAGTACAAACCGTCATTCAACTGTCCTTAAAAGGTTCACTCAGTAGGATCTTTTTTTGGAGTAATGTCTGTATGGACTGATCTGAGAGAAAGAGAGAACCAGATTTCCATTTAGAGTGTTGGAGAAATCTGGCCTTTTTTTTTAGCATATGAGTCACTAACGTGGAAAGATTGGATCTCATGCAAGAACATTTTCATATTCTTATCTTAAGTTTTTGCTCAGATCCAAGCTTCTAAATCTAAGAATGTATTTAAGAATGTTTTTCAGTGTTTATGTCCAATATTCATTGGAAACAAAAAAAATCAATGTGCGAAGTAGATGTGTAGAGATTAGAGAGATTAGTTGTGTATAAAATCAAATAACAGTGTTAACAAATTACAAAAATAGGGTTTTATTAAAAAATAGACAGTCAAACTGTTTCTAGCACTTCAACTCTCCACACCGTATACCTTAAAGTTACAAAGAGGAATCTCAACCTTGTCCTTCCTCTCATCAGACTGGACAATCATAACAAGGTTTACATAATTTAATGTTTACCACATAATTACTAAAACCCACCAAGTCACGAGAGGCGACACCAGCACCCATAAAGCTTGACTATGTCAAGCCCAGTTTTGATTCTGCCTGGTGAACTGACGATTGACGACTGTCAAATCAGATTTACTGCAGTGAACTTCAACCTCTCACACATTCTGAGAGCTGAATGAGCAGGTGCTTTGCATTTATTCTGTGCACATGTATGAACATAGATGAACATAATTTGAGCTCATGTGTCCTGTTATACTGTTATTTAAATCGGGTTCTATACTGAAGCACAGCATGCACCAGGGTCAACAACTTAACACTGAACTTCAATTAAAGTCCATCATTGAAAAAAACAACAACAATGTACATTTATTCCATATGACTTAAGTGTAAGGTTTACAGGTTGGCTTCTATTCTGAGTATGTTAAATTAAATAGGAATGGCCAACAAAACTCTCCACAATATCTACTGGAACTGAACGACGACAAAAAACTTTCTTTGTAACTATTTGTCTGCCAATTATTACGTCTCTGTCAGTCAATGAATGAGCTCAGCTCTTTTTATCGGCGGCGACTAGATGCACATACTTACGTAGTTCAAAAATGTTGCCACACGATTTCCAGTGCCTAATCTTTTGAAGGCATCTGGCTCATCTCTCTATGAAGATAGAATTCAAAAGTAAACATACGTGAAATGCTGCACACACACACACGTACTTACATAGTTTAGGAATGTGGCAAGTCTATTTCCATTGACCTGGAGGTCACTGTCGAAAGGACGCTGCAACAGATGTTTAAAATAAAACAAATGTTGAAATCAACAAAAACATGCATTTAAGCCTAATGCTCGCGATTAACAAGTTTGAACTTTGAATAGTGGGGGGGGCAGCATTGCACCTCTCTGTGTACAACCTGGTGCTGGAAATCAGGAGAAGAGGAACAGTTGTGAACAGTTGTCAACAACATTAAATAATGGCCTTTTAAGTTGATAAAGACTCAAAAAATTGAAGCAGTCCTTTAATATCATGCTCACAGACTGGTGCAATTTGCATTATGATTCAGTCAGCTGGATACCTACTGTATGGGAACTGGTACTACAATAGCACCGAACAAACCAAAACCTTATTCCTGACACTGACCCAAATCTGAACTCTATTAATGCTCGTTGTAGTTGTGAGGATCTGTCAAAATGCATCACACTTTGTCCTAAAAACAATGAATGCCCAAGCACACAAACACAGGGAGGCAGGAACTCACCCTGGAGAAGTCAAAATGTGGCTCGTACTGTCCTCCAACTCCGTAGTTTGCGACCTGCAAAAAAAATAAGACATAATCTCATTCAAAGAAATGTGTCTAAACTGTGTTACACAAGACATGACTGATCTTTCTCTCACTACAACTCTGAACTGGATTATTATGAGTGACAGGGACATTAATCCGGAAAGTCTCACTGTTTTTGCTGCTTGTTTAAGAATCAGTTGTAATTGGACTATGTCATTATTTTCATTTGTAGTGTTAAAAGTGTCCTTGGTGTTCATTGTTTTGAAACAGCTGAATAATGATTAGTAGCGATACATGTGTCATTATAATGTCGTATGTAATGTGACATGATAAATGTCATCCATTACCTGTAGTAGCTCTGCAGTTTGGACGTTAAGGCCTGTGATGTCTTCTATTCTTTGATTGACTCTTTCAATAACGGGATCGTCCTCTTCCTCCAACCATGCACTAAAAACACACACACACGGAGTGTCAATGATGACTGAAATCCACAAGAGGGCAGTCATTACCCTTTCCTGCTGAAGGAGTTACCTTTTGGACACTCTGTAGTTTGCTGTGGTCAGGACACCTGTTTTCGGATCCCGGACAGTAGCTCTGGCAAGCTTAAAAAAAACAACAAGACAAAAACAGATGTAAGTATTTAGTAAACCTGAGGAGACAAATCCACAGTTTAAGGACTATTTAAAATGCTACAGCTCATCCTAGTACTGCAGTAGAGCAGGTTGTATTTGAAGCAAGAGGAATTAATGAAAGTTTTTCTCACCCTGGGTTTAGCCAGCTCCTTAATCTTCCCAATCTCCTCGTCCGACAGCATGTTCAGGTAACGTACAATGTGAGGGCTGTCCCACTCATCCTCCTCCATCATGGGCTTGAAGAGGAGACGAGGGTTGCGTTTACCGTCCTGGTAGCGACAGAACAAGCGGCTGCGTCTCGCCTCAGTCTGGTGAAACATATACGATAAGATCGGCAGAGTATTATATGCTTTTTTTTCCCCATATAATTTCAAAAAATATGAAAATGACAATAGTATTATGGTAAATTATGAGTTTATGTTCATCATACTGAGGGCAATATGAGTAAGAAACACAGTTACAGTATACAGTTTCACAATTTTTGCCCTCGCTCATCAGCAGTATGTTAAAACATTGAGTTTTATAGATAAATAAGCACATACTTAACATACACACACAACGATATATGTTCTAAAGCACATTATTCTCATTGCTTCTCTGCTCCTTTATTTCCATTTTCATGTCTCACCATTTGGAGCCCCTCTCCTCTGCAGAGGGCCTCGTAGGCCTCCCTCTCTGGGAGCTGGTCTTTGGGTCTGCTGTAGGTTCCCAGCTGAATGGGTTCCTCAGATGGAGGCTGGTATGGCTGGTTCAGCTCATTGAGCTGCTTGAACAGGAGGCGCTCAAAATAACGGAGGTTTCCTCCTGCCCTCTCATGTGTGGAATCTGCCAGTGCAAGAAAAAGAAAGTGTTAGTTGGTGGCTCAAATCTCCAAAAAAACAAACTTTATTCTTTTATTATCGGCTGATATCGTTCATAAAAAAAAACCACAGACTCTGCGGTGCAATGGACTTCTAGTCATCCATGTGAGATGTGGACTACCAGAGTCAGTGGTTTTACAGTGGAAACTTTAGTTGCAGTATAATCAATGTGACTCTCTGGAGTGCATGTAAAGCAAATACTCTTTAACCACAGGTGTTGCTGATTCAAGTACTGGTACAGATGCCCCAAGGCGACCCCACTGGAAAATACATATTTTTAAGGCTTGGCACTCTGCATTACATAAGAAAACTGCCGTTACTCTGACACCTGTTGGTTCAGCTGCAGTCAGTGGCTGCTGGGCTTGTAGCACTTTAGGCCACAAAGCTTTGTCTACTGCATCTGCTCCACTTCAGTTGACAAGTAAACAAGCATACCACAACTCGAAAAAAAGATCGTCTGCAGCCGTCAACTAAACTAAAATAACAAGTTAGAAACCACCGGCCCTTACTCTGGAAGGACAACACCCTGTCGCTCTGGCAACCACTGCACTAAGAAGAAGGTGAACTGTGGTGATTAGTTTAACAGGAAGAAGACGACCCATTAAGTACACCCGCTCTGCTCCTTAATCACATGTTAAATATACCTTTTTCTATAGTTTCTTTAGAACTGAGACCATGAACCCATTCACTGGTCACTTATGGTTATAAGACAACCAGATAAAGCACTGTGAGATTATAGGCTCTATCTTACACTCAGTGCATACTTGTGTGTCTTTGCTATTTTCAGATTTACACAGATTTGGATTTTCCTGTCCAGACCTCGCACTTTTTGAAAAGCAAATACACTCTGAATTCCTTTTAAATGAATACAGCTACAGTGCACACTATTGACACTGTGTGTTAGACTAACAGTAAATGTCAGGCACGTTAAACCCTGCACTTACAAGTGAAACATTAAAGTATATGCGCAATGGATATTAGTTTTCAATGGTGATTCAAGCTCATGCACGCCTATGCTGCACCTTACCAATCGCCACCAGCCGGCGAGTCAGCTCAATGGCCCGAGGCAGGTCTCCCATTTGGTAAACGGAGTAGCTGAGGTAGTCCAAAATGTCTGCCTTGGAAACCACCGACTCATCACCAGCGTCCAGCTGTTTTAAAGACTGCTGCATCCATAGCACAGCATGGTAATAATCTGCGTCGTTGTAGGCAGTTTTGCCCATGTCGAAGCAGTCGTCCACCGTCAGCATGGCATTGGAGTGCACACCTGTGACAGGATTCGCGAAATGATGACAATATTGTACTGTGACCATAAAAATAAACAATTTTCTTTAAGTAGTGACGACTAAAAAAGACACCATGTGTTTCTAACCCCTGTTTCTTCTTGTAGTATAAATGCTGAGTCAGTACCTCGTGGCAGATCTGTGAATAGTTCAGTAATTGTAGCCTTAACTGCACACAAAAGTTAATTATCAATCCTGCTTTGCCCAAAAAACAACTGGGATAACTCTAAAACAACCATATACTTATAACTCCAACCCAAACTTTAAACTAACAGTGATGTTAAAATCAAACCAAACCCTATTTAGATGTATTCTGACATCCAAAAACTAAAAATGTCTTTTCAGAGGAAGCAACAAAATAAATGGAAAAAAAACACACACCAGTTTAAAAGATCAGTATGGATGAGTTCAGTTCTTGGTTACCTGGCAGCTTCCCTTTGGAGAAGGCCTCAGAGTCCAGTTGGTACGTGTCCTGAAGACGCATCAGCGCCTTGGCTGCACCCGTCTCATCCTCTGCATCTGGGAAGTATTGTCTGTGTATAGACATGTTGGAAATGAACCCTGAGGAGAAAGTGAGGGAAAAAAGGTTATGTTAGAAATGTGAGGAAAATTTATGACAATTCTGACACTGTCGGTGAACTAATGACTCCCATAATTAACCCCAATGTTGAACAACAACAAGTATGGAAATCACTAGTTTTTCTTCCAGGTTGGGCCTATTGCCATCTCATTTTGAATTTAAACATAAATTATATTGCTTTTAATATATTATATGGGCTTTTGAAGTAATTTCCTCTCTTTGTCCTCTGTCACAATGTCTAACGTAAAATCATGAAGGAAAGCAACATCAACAAAGTACATAACAATGCACTTTCTATATCACCATCAGTGTAAATAAACACTTAAACAACTTTTTTTCCAGGTGAAAACTAGGATATCTTGCTAATCAAGGTGCAACTCTTCACAGTTTAATGTCAAGTATTGAAATTATACATAAAAATCAGTGCAGCTACTGCCTCTCTCTCTGGTCAAACACCAGCTATTGCGTTCAAATGATTGTGTCAGTGGTACAAGCTTTCCTCACCCTCTTGTCCAACCAGTAAGAGGTTCATTGTCCCAGACTCCTCTCATCTTTTATAATGTAAATGCAAAAGCTGATACTTCTTTGCCTTTGCCTGTGAATTTGTCTTTCATCTTTGCAATCATGTCATGTGAATACATCAGTCTTACCAAAATGAATGAGGAAGAATATATGGAAAAGGAAAACTATGCTGATTACAACTCAGTCTGCTGACGTAAACTAAAAAACCTCTATCTACTTATGCTCCCATCAAGTCTCTCTAATCTCTCCATCCGTCTGACTCACGGCCACGTTTACAGATTCACTCGTACGACACACACTCGTGCTGACATCATCTGCCTCACACTGATACGGACCCAAGTCTAAACACTCCCACACACACACACACACACAAATACAGAACATGAGGAAAGCATGCAGAGATGCAGAGATGAGAACCAGCTGCAGTTACAACACGACTCTCTGCCTCTCGACCCGCTGCGTTAACATAAGAGAGAGCAGCAGAAACTCAAAGCTGTAATCACTCCCTGCTCGCATCCTATTTTTTTCCGTTTCGTTGAATCTGTTTTTTAACTTTTACCACAGTGGTAAATGCTGCCCTTTCAAATGCACTGTACGATGTGAAGAGATCACTTGAATGAATGCAATGTCAGCATGGAATGTTGACAAAGGCTGTCTCGAGATGCAGATTGAGCCAAGGCAGCATGAACTGATACCCAGGGAATTTTTTTATTAGATTAAAACAGAAAAAAAACCAACATGTTTTCTCATGAAAGTGGAAAACAATGATACACAAATCTTTCCACAGCAGAGTTAAATACATTGTCTTACCATCAGCGGGGTTCTGAAGCACCAGACTCTCCACTTCAGACCACTCCGTGTTGAGTCTCTTCATCAGTTTGTAGGCGTTTACTGGGTGGGCGAGGTAACCCTCAGGGTCAGAGGTGGACACTCGGGTCAGTGCGTCAAGTTTACTGGCCCAGCTGTGAGACAGACAAAACATGCACGGTGATGTTGCAGCTCTTAATTGTAAACGTCCATGACTCTAAACACGAAACGGTTAAGGGAATATTACCCTAAACAACTTCATCAACATTCAGGGGTGATGGAGGATAAAGTGGTAGATAATGGATGGATGGATGGGCTGGTTATAAACTTACAAAATCAAAATCACAAGACACAGGACAGGACTTTTATATATTATCAGCAGTACTTGATCTGAATAAAAACACACAGTCAGTCCAGTAATTCTCATCCCCAAGGCGAGATGATGGGTCATGATTAAGAGTTCCGTCTAAATTCAGTCAGATAAGATAATGAATAAATATAGTATAATTAAGTGAAGTGCATAGCTCTCAGTTTTTATTAAGTGATGTTATCGTGCTTCATAAAATGTACCCTTTGACCGCAGCTAGTTTGGACTCCTCTGCTCTTATGTATTCCCTCAGAGACTGGACCAGCTCCTTCTCTGTGTAGATCAGGTCCGTCATTTGACCTGCAGAGACACACAGGTCAAATAAACCAACAACACATAATGAGTGAAGAATTCAGAATTCAAGGTGTGGGTTTAGGCATTTTGGAAGGAACATGCATACTTCCCTTCACAGTGAGAGAGTTTCTGGTGCTTGAAAAACCCTATAAAATGTTATTTTTTTCTCCAGACTGAATCCTCCGCCACAAACTTTGGAGTTGCTTTGATTGTGCATTCCTCCATGTGGATATGAGGTGAAGCGCAGTGTGCATAGTAAACAACACCATGGACATTTTCAACCGTGATTTATTCACAGGGGTTGCCAGGGACGATGGGATAGTAAAAACACTTTCATTGTTTCTGCATGAAACCAGTGTAACTGAGTGGCCAAGTGCACGTAAATCAGTGAGTGGTTAACTCACGATGCAGCAAGTTGTTGAGTGATGTGACGCACACTGAATCTCTAAATGGATCTGTGTAAATCAGCGATGCTATGTTCATGTATTAGATGCAATGAGGTAAACGCACACAGGGCAAAGAATGGGTGTGGACACAAATTAATTTCCATGTGTTTGAGCACTGTATACAACACTACCTCAAAAACAAATTATGCAGCAGGCATTTGAGGTCATTGCAATTGGGTGAGAAAAAAAAGTCCATAACTTGAATTTCCACCATGCAGTGGAAGCATATTTTGCAGCCAAAGAGTGAAGTCACAGGAAATGCCATCAATGTTGACAACAGCATTGACTTGCAATTGACTAAATTACACATTTAACATCATAATTTGCACCTTGAGTTGTGGCCAGTGTGCTTGAGACTGTAAACTTTACCCAAATAAATCAATTCACCTTTGAGCCCATGTTAATATTTCCCTCAGGGTATTTCTGGGAATTTGTGGACATATGTCAAAAAACATGACCTCTACATTTGACTTAAAAATAGCAAATTCTAATGAATGCATCCTTGAGTGCCAAGAGGAGAAATTCCTTTGAGGTCTTGCTGATACATTCTCGTACAGTATAAAAATGCAAATACAGATTTTAACAGTTCTGAGGTCTAATGAACATACATATGATCAGGAAAGAAAGAATAAGTGAATAGAGGAGCCACATTATTCTGAAATTAAAAAGAACAAATGAATAAACAAACCGACCGATAGACGTGAAGACCTCTGCCTGCGTGTTCCAGCAGCAGCAGGAGAGCAGAGCCCAGGAGAAGAAAAACAGGGATTTCCCCATTCTTTCCTTCTTTTTTCAACAGCCTGTAATGAGAAACATGACATCTCGTCACAATAGATTCATACAGATCGACCTCGGCTCATGTTCATCTCACAGAATATTCCTGTTGATGAACATCATGAAGGCTGATGAACATGTCGTGTCATGGGTTAAACTTGTTCTATATCATGTGATTTGTCTTCACACAGGCGATATATGGCTGACAATGAGTATTTTGTATCGTAAAAGTCACCCCCCCCCCAATTCTTAAAAGCACAGACAATAAAACAAACTTTGCAGTGTGCATTAAACCGAGTCAGCCCCTCGACGCACTGATGCCGTGTTTCCAAACTACATGAACTGATGGTCTAACAGTATTCAAAGTTTCCAGCATGTTTCCTGTGGATGAGTCACTACTGTCCGCTGCCCAGTTCTACATGTTTTTTTTTTTTTGTGCTGAAACATTGTTTCTATGCCACAGTGACATGTGGACATACAGTACCTTGCATATTCAAGCCTTTTTTATACGTATGTTAAAAAACACAACATAAGACATCAAAACATCTGCTTCATGTAAGTTTGGTATGAGTTCATTGTTGTTTTTAATTGTTCTAGTGTCGAGTTCAACGTGGTCACCAGAGGTCTAATAAAAAAATGTTCTTGACTAAAAAAAGCCCTGCTTGCACTGCAGAAACTCCTCAAATGTGGAGTTCAAATCAATCCAAGCACAACGGCATAAATCCCCCATGTTCTGAATAGATATTTTTAACACATAGGCCAGCTAAGCAAAGGCAATATTTCAAGGTTTCTTGTGTTTCTCGTGTCAGATGTTGGCACAGTGACCTCATCCCTTTGAGCAACAGTGTTATCTAATGCAAAAGGCAGGGCCAACAACAGGGTTGAGGCTGAAAGAGCTACAGATAGATAATAACGCATCACCTGGCAGACAGTTCCTGTCCACACTCCCAAGGCTTGAAAGCAGCTTTGTTTGGCGAAAAGTGACACGACTCAACTTTCTCCCCTTGGATTTCGCTTAAGTCTGCTTCTTCACATCACTTCTCAGTAATGACCGCTTACTGCCACGCACAGTGTCATCAGTATCTGCGTCACTGTGTCATCAAAGGCTTAGCCTAACAGAGGATCTGAAGCAGGAAAAGGTGATACGTTGAATGCAAAGTGCGGTAATAACGCAGTGAGGAATTCTCTCTCCTGGTGAAAGAAAGATAACTTTCTATTGCTACAAAAATAAGTTATGCATTAGGCCGAAAAACGTCAACATGCATAACTTGTTTTTTTGACAAGATGTCAAGGGTTGAAGCTGAAAAATAACGCTGATCCTCAGTTAGAGCTGCAACAAACGATTATTTGTCAGAATGTCAGAAAACGTTAAAAAATGTTGATTAGTGTTTGCCAAACCAGGAAATGACGATGTTCTCAAAGGTCTTGTTTTGTCCACAGTTCACACAATTCAGTTTTTAATCAATTCTTTGTAATATGGAGCAAAGAAACATAAAACATTCCCATTTAAGAAGCTGAATGACAATCAGAAATTGTGTTTTAATCATGAAAAAAGCTTCAAACTGATTAATTGATGATCAAAATAGTTAACGATTCGTTTGTTTCAGCTCTTTCCTCAGTGTTCAGCTGGTCCTCTGTAGTAAAAAGGAACATGGTAGAATTTCATTGATTAGTGACAAAGGAATACTTGAGGTAACGAGGTATGGGGAATACAAACACCAGCGCTTATTGGTGAAAAGCCGTGAAAACACAGCAAGTTAGTGTGAATTCTTACCCACTATCCCGTGTCTTTAACTTCTGCAAGTCTTAAGAATAAAATCAGGGTTCCATAAATGTCAACAAATTCTTGGATTTTGCAATTTTATTTGACTCACGTTTTCTAAAGAGTCAGCAAAAAAATTAAAATAAAAAATAAATTATAGTCATCTCGCTACACAGAATGTGAGACAGCGCCTATATATTTAAGCGTCTCGGAATGTGACCAACGCATATTTTGGTGTTGGAGTTTTTTTGGCTCGGGATTGATCAATTTTCTACGTGCAAAAACAGTCATTCTTTCTTTCTTCGCCACTGTACAAGACAGCTGCAGCACTGTCCTGACTTGTCGAGAGCTGCCAGCAGGTATAAGGAGGACAAACATGCTCCACAGATGTAAAATAGAGCACACTACACAAACAGTACATATATATACAGTATTTATATATATATATGTATATATATGTACACACACGTAAGCATAACATCAGTGCCAAAGCATTGATTGCATATTTAGTTCTTATTTGATTATTTCACATCTTTTACTCATAAAACTTGACAGAAACACGGTAAGGAGCAGAGTAGGGCTTTTATTTTCCCGGAAAAGGAAGTGACTTTGACGTCGACTTTTTTGTCAATTTTGTTTATTTACTTCAATCCCAACTTCCTCTGTTGTTGTGGGAATGAACCGTGTATCTCTGATCCACTGTCTGACGATCAAATAACACATTTCACTCTGGAAATAGTAAAAAAAAAATATATATATATATACTTTTTGGATGAAGTGGCCCTTTAAGTAAGCTTCTATGTTTGTGTGTGGTTTATATTGTGCACTGTGTAGAACCAGATTCACTGAAAAAGAGACACAGCATTTAAAGAAGGCAGGTTTTTGAACTAATGCTCAACTGCATATCTTTTCAGCATCATGTACATCATGAGGGTGGAGTGGCTCAGTGGTTAAGACCGGTACCCTATGTGCAAAAAACATCATGATCGCAATGGTCGCGTGTTCGATTCCACCCCTCGCTGATTGTACTCAATACCATTGTAAGTCGCTTTGGATAAAAGCGTCTGCTAAATGACATGTAATGTACATTAAATGACGTTAGAGTTTTGCAACTTCTCTGGGCCAAGAAAACATCTTCTGAATAATCAGATCACAGGAAAAGGTCTGAGAGACAAATGACTTTAAATACAATCCCAGGGCAGATGTGACAGAGCAGGTGCTCCACAACATCTACTCATGCATGTCGGTCCCTTCTATCACTGGATGCACTGACAAAAACGTCCTATGCTGCAAGAGAAAGGGGAAAGAGCTCTAAAAAAGCAGAGGCGGAGATACTGCCTTGGGTCATCTGTCGCAAATAAACCAGCGTATCCGTCCATGCTCATGTAATGAGAGGAGCTAAGGACAGAGAGCAGTGATCCAAAAGTGTCTTTTTATAACCTGTGAATGAGAGTCAACAATCATCCTCTTTCCACCAACAATCCTGCCTGCCGCAGCTTTAAATGTAGTGTGGTAAACAGCGATGTCCTTAACTTTGTTGGGGTTTCTTTCTTTCCCTTTGGAAGCATATGAATTAAGCTCGGTTTACTCAATGAGACCCTGTCCAAATAGCCATTACTCCCGCCCTAAACAACCAAATCCCTCTCTCTCTCTCCTTGTAATTTACCGCCTGCGTGATTGACCAGCCCAAACACAGTCTCGTCTGTTATTGCAGGCTGCAACACCCATGCCACATTCCTGGGAATGGGCCTGCTACGTTCAAGTCGTGACCTCCTTTGCCTGGCATTTCTGGCAAATGTGCAGGAACAGCACAGAGTCCAGGCCGAGATGAGATGACAGGACAGAGCAGGTGTGTTTTGCTCCATCAAAATCTGTATATTGGCTTGCTTTACTTTGCGTGGAGCCAACGGAGAGATAAGGATCCAACACTGTGAAGCAAGAGGTGCAAGAGTTTACCCAGGGAGTAAAATCCCCTACTGTACATCTGTAGTTCAGGCTTGTTCTACTCTGCTCTGCTGGACTGCACTTCACGATTCCACAAAACAGAATGTGGCTGGTGAGAGATAACAGCTGCCCTGGCTGCGACAAGTTCCAGCAGAGGAAACAAAACAAATTAAACACAACAAACAAGTCAAGCTGAAGGGGATGAGGTCTATTTTACAAAACACTTTGGTGAAACTCATCGTAGCAGTGCCAAGATTTAAGTACTGGGGCTTAAAGGAGAAAAAAAATGGGTGATTTTTTTTGGTGGCATTGACAAAAGTCTTTCACATTCACGGTTCACAGACAATTTCAAGCCGAGTCAAGACAGACTTTCACTTCCTCGTCGCATCGTGAGGGGTGAATGGAAAACATCAGCGTGTCCACTTTGTGAACTTCACACCCAATAGAAACACCACTTGTGGCCTTTGCCCTACACTGTGAAGAGAGAAGTGAGAGCATTTCCACCATGTTTCGCTGAAGACATCAGGAAGGAAGGACAGTGTGGTAAACCTCTGATGGATTTCTGCTGAACACATGTGTATGATGAAAAAAAAAAATACTAATCTGTCTCAGATGCAACAAGAACCAAACAATATCTAAGGCCACGTTTCAGAATTCATCCGATTTAATGAAACAATTATGAACTGTACAAGATGTTAGAAATTACAAAGCCTTGATTTTTTTTTTTTGGGGGTTTATTATTATTTGTATTATTATTTTAACAGTTTATCTTGTTTTGATTTGCCTTGAGAATCTGTCTCGTCTCATCCAGAATTTGAAGAAATATCGTGCATCAGAGTTATGTGAAGTTGGATGAGTTGTGTATATTTATTTATCCCTTTATTTGTTTACCAATTGTTAGCTGCTGTGGAACTAACTATTAATTGAGACATCTGTCTGTTTTTAAAAATCACTTATCCATATGAAGAGCAAGACCATTCAGCACTATCAGAGGCTTGTCAATGATCCAGACACGGTGCATCTTTTTTTAATCTAATGTTGATTTTATTTACATGTGTCTCAGCTACGGGTGCTGGCGGGCCAGTTTTGGCCCACGGGCCACCCATTGCTGACCACTGATGTATCATGAGGACAGTGGTATTACGCCACACTGAAAGGGGAGTTAACTGAATAATAAATTCCAGATTCTTGCAGAAGAACAGACAAATTCTGTATTTTTGTTAACCAATATTATTATGTTAAACATGTCCTTATGTCATCATCGTCATCCTCTCCAGCTGGACTATATTGTTGTGCCGGTGACGTCACTCCAAGACAGTAGTTTCTAGAAATCCCCAACACTAGGAGCTCTTCATACCGGTACCGAGGCACGTAGCAGAGTGAACCTAAACCCACTAAACCCCCGTGTGTCATTATCTATTATTACAAATTTAGCTCAACGACAACAACACCGTCACGTGGGGCGGGTGGAGGTTTTGACCCGGCACCAAGTTTCAAAACTTGCCCCTGTTTTCGCTGTAGAACATTGTAGAACGTTGTAGAACGTTTCTGTGAAGCGAACATGTATAAACAAACACAGAGCTCACGAACTATCAAGTCACTGCGACTTAAACTTGGCACATCTGCGAGTCACTGTGTTCTAAGTCACAAATGTACTAAATAAATAGATAAATAGATAAATAAATAAACAAAACCATCCCAGCATGTTCTGTATAGACACGCGAGCTCAACGTCTCAGCTTCCCTCTCCAGAGATGGAAAGGGGAGCTTCAGTGGCTAATCACAGCCAAAATGTAATATTTGCTTACCTTAAACCTCGCGAAATAGGAAGATAAACGTCTCTGGATGGTACCTAGATGCAAAAACACTTGGCAGCCCAACGTTCTGAACCGAACAGTGAAGTGTTTTAGTCGCTGCCACGTACAGAACCTCCTGCAGAACTGACCTTAATACGAAGAGTAGACGCTCAAAGACATTCCTTTTTTTAAACTTTCCCCATGCTGCCTTCAGGGACACCTTGTAATTTCTGTCTGCAGAAGTCCAACGTAAAAGACCACACTTATTAAATCCTGGACCAGGTTTGTCGTATAGTTGGTTTGTGAAGCACAAGGGAGACAAGAGGGCAAAACGAGGGAAGTTTAAATTCACTTTAAAATAAGGTGTTGAATATATTATATTCATTATATATATTATATAATAGATTTGACTCATCTGCTCCTCTGGGCTCAGGATACATTTTGTGTGTTTATGAAGGCACCTTCATCTGTCAACAATATAACTTGAAGAAAACTAAAATAAATGACTTTATAAATTAGTTTATGGTCAACTTCACACAATGTACTCCGATAATATTTACTGATGCGTAACTACAGTCTTTGATTGCAGTTTAATATGTATTTATTTTATCTCCCAAGTCACTATTTAGTGACAATACAAAAATCTATTAGGACATTTACGGCAATGCAAGCCATGCAGTTGGTCACGTTTGCATTTGGCATGTGTATTTTCACAGCTTGTTCTCTGCATGGACTGAACTCCAGATGTCCATGAGTCAAATGGATTCGATAAGATTGTATTGAATTTTTCAAAAAAAAAGTGTTATTTAAAATATCCCTAAAATAGAATAACACACCATAATCTAGTTCAATTCAATTCAATTCAATTTATCTAGTAGGATTTAGTTCTTTATTAAACCTCAACTGTGCATAATTGTTCAGAACTTACAGTATTAGAATTACTCCAAAAACTTCAGTTTCATTCTGAGTGTGTTACAGTGCAGATATTATTATCATTTTGTATAACAATAATAATAAAATAGTCAAAGTTAAAGCTTCATAAGGCAAAAAAAGGGATTTTATTTCAACAAATAAACCACAGAATATCTGTCAGCATCATACAAAAGCAATATCATTTTGGATTTGAACTGTTTTTTAACCTTATGAAATACTACTTTGTTAGACACACATTGTAGTGTGGAAAGCAGGGACGCATCTGATGAAACACTCTTGGTTAGTGCAATAACAGAACTAGCTGATACTATGAGGGAAAATAAGGGTTTTGTTTTGCTGTTCTTTTGACAAAATGCATGCATGGACCATAACACATTTTACTACAAGATTAGACAATAGAATAAAATAAAAACTTTTTGTTGCTGATTTGGTGCAGTATATTGTTATATTTTATGTTATTATTATTAAATACAGTGATCTATTATAGATCATGATGACACGTGTATAGTTTGGTATAACCACCAGATGTCAGTAAAGGTTTGCAGTCAGTGGTGCAGACATTTAATTATTATTCTAATTTGCTCAATGGACAATTGACAATATGTATTTATTTATTATAAGTGTGCAGGTAACAACCCAGGCACATCTTTCAAAGGGTTTGAATTTTCTCACTCATTTCTCCCCTCCGTGACTCATTATTACTCACTCACACAACAAGAGAAGACAAATAGCAGATGGTCTGAATATGTTGTTCATCACTAACATTCAGTAGGAGGTGTCGACCACAGTTTGGCAATTAATTGAGATGTCTTTCAACTGGAATGCTGTGGGTTCAATTCCTGGCTCTACTAGTCTACATGTGTCCTTGAGCAAGACACTTTACCCCATGTTGATGCGTGTGAATGAGTGAATGGCAAAACTATAGTTGGGTGGAGAAACAGACCAATGCTTCTTCTTTTTCTGATTTGAATTGGTGGTAAAGAGTAACAAAGATAGTTAGGAGGAGTAAAAGTCAAAGTTGCGAGAAACATAAGTAACAAGGTAAAGTACAGATACGTGAATTTTGTACTCAAGTACAACCCTGTCTCGAATTATCATCTCTCACACAACCTGCGTGTGATAACAAGTAATAACCCACAGAGTTTTGACAAATGAGCTCAGCAGAACATTTCATGTGCTCTGTCAATGCTTGATATTATGGTTTACAACCCACTTGACTCACAGATAACAAAAATAAAGCACATGTGTTCACTTTTTCCACATCTTTTAGTACAGATTTATTTTTGTTTTGCCTCTCAATTCATTCATTTTTTTAATTTATTTTAACTTCACAACCTTACACACTCAAGACAACAGGTGGCGCCCTCTGCCCAATGATCCCTGAATGTGATCATCATTACCAGTGTTATCTCACTTCCAGGTCCTGGGGACCCACTGTAGGGTTAGGGTTTAGGGTGAGTGGGAACAGGGAAGCATGGGTCCCCAGGACCAGGATCAATTGAGAAAGCCTGATCTATGCAGATTAAATCAGTGGCATATTTGCAGTTGTGGCCCATATCACCTTTCTCTCAGATAGAAATCAGTAAAATAAAGTGGTAAAAAAGACAAATTAAATCCTTGTTTGTTTGTTTTTACCATTGAATTAAAAAACAAAGAATGAATTCACATGTTTATTTCACTGATATGTAACACAAACGACTCTTTGTGTACAGCACACTTTGGCCAGTGGGTGTAGCTCTTTCACCAATGTACATTTTTACACTCAAATGTGTTTTCCAATTTCCCACAGTGAGTGAGTGAATGAGTGTGATCAGTGCAGGTGCAATCTGTTATATTTGCAGAACATTCCAGCTTTCCCACACGCAGCAGCGTTCTCATTGCACAATAATGCAGACTACTCGTGTCGTCATATTTACTGTCAATAAATCTGGCTTTATTGACACAACATGGTGTTTTTGCCGTGTGCTGATCACAAAGGTATTTTATGAGCCTGAAAATAGGACGACCGACCATCAGGTAATGTGATATAATTACACAAAGGAGAACCAAAAACCTGTCAGGTGACACACGGTAAAACATCCACCTCTGATTAATGGTGCCACAGACAGTGTTTTGTGAGTTTGACGTCAGTGCACAGTCTGACTCTGTGGCATCATGTTTTGCAGAGTCACATGATCATAAAATGACTAGAGGAAACGTATACGCATGTACGCGCACCCAGTCATTTTAGGTGAGGTTAAGGCTTTCCAGATGTTTCCCATGCAGCGCTTCCCTCCTCCTGAAGGAATCACGCTGCACTTGGCTCAGGCTGGTGAGTTGTGAATCACAAGAGATCACAAGGTCAAAAATGCACACACAGAGAGAGAGACATGTGTACATGTGTCTTCTCTCCTAACATACTACCTGTGCTTTTTGCTTGTGAGTGAGTCTGAGTGATTGTGAACACACACGGTGCAACGTTTTGGGTTTCAGACGCTTTAATCAAACCTCATCAGCTGAACTCAGCGGGCATGACAGTGACTCCGGTGGTCTGTGGGCCATTTATTTCGCCCTCATGTGAGTTTAAATAACACAGAAAGATCTGTGTGTGTGTGTGTGTGTGTGTCTGCTCCAGTGACACACGACAACCAGGTAATGAGGCGGAAGAAAGACAAAGGAGGGATTCACTCTGCAGAGCTACAATCACAGCATTCCCAGGAGTTTCCTCTCCGTGTGTGTCTGAAATCATGAAGTAAAGCTTTAACACAGCGTGTATCGTCGTGGTCTCTCTCCCTCTCTCTCTCGTGTGTGTGAGCCATGATGAAGCGATGATTCAGGCCTGCCGTATACCCGAGGGTTGGGTTACATGAGCTGTCCGTCAGCACAGACAAAACGAGCCCCCTCAGGACACAGGAGACAGTGTTGTTCCCACCTCGCTGATGTCAAATGTGGTTAGGGAGTAATCCTTCACGTTTGGTTTCAGCCAAGCTCCGAGTCCCAAATGGATGTTTGTGTTTCACACCCAATACCTTTTTACGCAACTTTACCAACAGTCCGTTCACTCTCAAAAGGCACTAATCATGTCCGGGGTAACGAGGGGCTCGTGAAACTGTGGACACTCTGTCACCGCCAGCCAGAAATAGCAAAAACATTCACAGCTACGGGCGATTTAGATTCAATCGCTCCTCTAAAACTTCACCTCTCTGTAAGTCACTGTAGTGGTAACTGAATGCTTTCTTTCCACAGGGTGTATTATCTGATTTCTTCACTAAAATAATAGATAAAGAGAGAAGTCAAGTATCATAGGTTACGGTGCACCGGGTCACAAAGAGCTGAGAAGTCGTGTGAAAGGATGATCTGATTGTCTTTTTACCTTAAAAACGGAAACACAGTATAGACTTTATGTATCTGGTGCTTTATAAACGCTATGGATTATGGAAAAACACTTAACCACACTTTATATTTACAACACATCAGAGATAAATATGTAGTAGTAATTAGTAGCATTTGTAATTATGACTGCAGCGACCACATGACACGAGGAGAAACGCCTTCAGCTGGCTTGACCCAGTTGCAAGAAGTTTCCCCACTTTCCTGTAGCTGCATCTTCTTTTTCTCTTCTTTGCTCATTTATTTTTCCCTCAAACTATTCAAATTGAAGACAAGAGGGAGGCAGGCAGCGGCCTGTGTTTGACATCTTGATTGACATCAGACGACAGATCTGCGGCCACAGCACGCCCTCCTTCTCTGGCACAGCAGTCAAAGAAAATAAAATGTGGGTGTCTTATATTCTTTTTTTCAGCACAACCTAGGCAATCTGGTGAAAAAATAAATATTTACACCCACTATTTAAACTCAAAATGTACTCAAAATGTTTAAAAAGGGATTGAATTTGTGAAATTTAGACATACGTCACAGTTCAAAGGTCACTTGGCTTGTTTTTATGAACAAGAAAAAAGAAAAACGGGTCTAATTTTGTGACTTGCGCACAATTATTGCTACGTTATATCACGGCTAAAAAAACGATCTCTAACAATTCAACTTATCAGTGAGTTGCGGCTTCGGCCAATATTTACACAGCTCTTTCCAGTGAAAGACAAAGAACACACGCACAGGCAGGCAGCTGGAGCAGATGCACAAACAGGTCACACGGCCTCTTATATTAGTTGTGAAATACAGGAAGCAGGAAAAACGGGAGTTTGTAACAGATCCTCACTTGACGAGGGCGTGCGTGACGTCATTTGAACAATGCTCCACAAAAAGCAAAAATGTGTCAGCATGAGAGAATCAGTAATGGAAACAAAACTGATGACATCTGTGACTTTAACGACTTTATTTTCAGACTGAATTCTCCGTCGATAAGATCGACTGCATCTATGCATGATCTGATGCTATTGACTATTGAACTTCTCCCATAACACAAACAAGGCAGTCGCCAAGCGAGGGGGAAACAAAGTATGTATGTACTCGATTGCTTAATTGCAGAAAGAGTGTTTTCTAAAGAATATAAAGCAGTTTACTGGGATTTTCCAGCTTCTTTAATGTGAATATTTTCTGGTGTCTTCACTCCATTATAACAAAGAAATCATTAAAACTGACTCATTTTGGTTTATGGACAAAATAAGCATCATCATTTCTAGGTTTGGTCTCAGAAAATGCAGAAAAACATTGATCATTTGATCACTGGTCAATATTTTTCAGCATTTTCTGTCGATTAATCGACAAATAATCACTGGTTGCAGCCCTATATTGGACACTTCATACCACAGTGTCCAAGGACCGGAAAGGTCCCTCACGTCTGCTGTGGCCGTCGTTTTTCCCACAGCAATAAAAGACGTGGATGGGAAAGGCAGATCAGCAGATGCTGGTTGAGGAATAGACGGTGCTTTGTGACCCACTTGGCCCCGTTTTCTCAAATCAGTGTTTTTACTCGAGCCCACGGACGTTTTTCTTTTCACTTTATTTATTTAGAGTGTGTCTTTTTTCTTTTGAGACCACTGACTCTGCCAACACTACAACTCTTAACCTGACTCACACATTGGCAGCAGTCAGGCAACAGGTTCCCATTCAGAAAGCAGGTCGGTCACATCATCCTTGTTGTTTAGAATGATGAGCCGACCAACTCCACAGCAAAACACATTTGCCTGACCTTGGGCTTGTGCAGCACTGCTGCTGCTGCTGCTGCTGCTGCATCCAAAGCACTTTTATTCTCATTTGGAAAGAGTGGTTGACCAGTAACAGCACAAGCAGGCATAGAAAAACACACTCCCTCAGACATGTGCTGGAGCAATCAAGCACTGGAGACAACGGAGAGGGAGAGAGGGAGAGAGGGAGGAGGCTTCCAGGTCTTCTCTCTTCATACTGAATCACAGCTGAACACTTGAAGCCAAAAACCACATGCGTCTTTAAACCGCTGCCTGTTAAAGGAATAGAGGCAGATTCCTGGGAGAGAGAGGAGCACTTTGAGCGATGCCAATCAGATATGACAGTGTTTATTCACTAAGTTAAAAAGATTTAAGGGATTTTCTTCTTCTTCTTTTTTTTTTCGCTGTGTGTAATATTGTAGATCTGAACCTCTCAATCTCTATCTGTCCATCTGTGGCTGAGCTTTTTCTTTTCCGCTGGCAGAGAGCGCAGACATGATGTCACTGACATCAGCAGGAACTGTTTAGCTAAGTAACTATAAAACAGAAAAAAAAAAAAGGAAAACAAGAGGGTGCACCTGTAAGTGAATTAAGTGCAGGGAGTGGAGATTCAATTACATGATTACATGCGAGGAGAAGTTTGGTTAGTAACTCTAATCGCTCCATAGTGGCCTGATTGTTCAAGTTTAGCTACCAAAGAGTTGAGCAGGCAAGGTTCTTAAATATCCTCACTCTGAGTGTGGGCTCTATTTCTGTCCTGGTTGTATGAAGGTGGAACTTTTATGAGGACCCTCTTTTTTAAAAAAGGGCCAATGGAAAAAAAATGTGTCCTGACTGGAGGCGACCTAAGTCTGAGAAACCTTTGTTTCGTGTGGAATCTGCTTAATGAATCCATAAAGGCCATAACATCACTGACCCATTTATTTTTAACACTTCTAAAACCTACTGAGTACTTATATTAAATATTCCAGATTCATAGAGTTTAATTATTTGAATTCATGTCCAAGCCAACTTTATTTATAAAACACAGTCAGTACAAAGTGCTGTACACAGACATGACAAATACATAAGTGAAACAATAAACAACAGAACAGTAAAAGCCAACATCCCAACCAGAGTTAAAAATGTGTTTTAAGAGACTCTTGTTACTTAAAAACAGGAAGTGAGTCTGATGTGCAAGGGCAAACTCATTCCACAGTTTTAAGGCAGCGACTGAAATATGTCTCAGGGACGCATGGAACCTCGCCAGAGCAGGTACTATGCTAGTGGAAACGCACT